>NW_004444006.1:2956379-2984344 GCF_000243295.1 Trichechus manatus latirostris | reverse complement strand
TCCTTGTACAAGTTGTGCTGGATTCCCCAGTATTGTGTGCTGTCTTACCCTTCACCAAAGTTACCACTTATCTGTTGTCTATTTAGTTCCCTCCCCAACACTTCCATCCCTCAAAAGGCGTCAATTCTTTGTCAATCTTCCTTATTCACTGTCCAGCTTTCGCATGCATATGAGATAATTGAAACACCATGGCTTTGGTCAGGCACACCTCAGTCTCCAAGGTGACATCTTTGCTTTTCAACGCTTTAAAGAGGTCTTTTGCAGCAGATTTGCCCAATGCAATGCGTCTTTTGATTTCTTGACTGCTACTTCCATGGGTGTTGATTGTGGATCCAAGTAAAATGAAATCGTTGACAACTTCAGTCTTTACTCGGTTTATCATTATGTTGCTTATTGGTCCAGTTGTGAGGACTTTGTTTTCTTTATGTTGAGGTGTAATCCATACTGACGGCTGTAGTCTTTGATCTTGATCAGTAAGTGTTTCAAGTCTTCCTCACTTTCAGCAAGCAAGGTTGTGGTATCTGCATAACGCGGGCTGTTAATGGGTCTTCCTCCAATCCTAATGTCCCATTCTTTTTCGTACAGTCCAGCTTCTCAGATTATTTGTTCAGCATACAGATTGAATAAGTATCGTGAAAGGATACAACCCTGAAGCACACTTTTCCTGACTTTAAACCACGCAGTATCCCCTTGTTCTGTTCGAACAGCTGCCTCTTGGTCTATATACAGGTTCTACCTGAGCACTATTAAGTGTTCTGGAATTCCCATTCTTTGCAATGTTATCCATAATTTGTTATGATCCACAAAGTTGAATGCCTTTGCATGGTCAATAAAACACAGGTAACGTCTTTTTGGTAGTCTCTACTTTCAGCCAGGATCCGTCTGACATCAGCAATGATATCCGTCATTCCATGTTCTCTTCTGAAACCGGCTTGAATTTCTGGCAGTTCCCTGTCGATATACTGCTGCAGCCACTTCTGAATGATCTTCAGCAAAATTTTACTTGTGTGAGATATTAATGATATTGTTTGACAATTTCTGCATTTGGTTGGATCGCCTTTCTATGGAACAGGCATAAATATGGATCTGTTCCACTCGGTTGGCCAGGTTGCTGTCTTCCAAGTTTCTTGGCATAGACGAGTGAGCGTTTCCAGCACTACATCAGTTTGTTGAAACATCTCAGTTGATATTCCATCAATTCCTGGGGCCTTGTTTTTCGCCAATGCCTTCAGTGCAGCTTGGACTTCTTCCTTCAGTACCATCGGTTCCTGATCATATGCTACCTCCTGAAATGAGTGAATGTCAACCAATTCTTTTTGGTGTAGTGACTTTGTGTATTCCTTCCATCTTCTTTTGATGATTCCTGCATCTCTTAATATTTTCCCCATAAAATCCTTCAATATTGCAACTTGAGGCTTGAATTTTTCATCAGTTCTTTCAACATAAGAAATGCCAAGCCTGTTCTTCCCTTTTGGTTTTCTATCTCCAGGTCTTTGCACATGTCATTATAATACTTTATTTTGTCTTCTCGGGCCGCCCTTTGAAATCTGTTCAGCTCTTTTACTTCACCATTTCTTCCCTTTGCTTTAGCTACTCTACGTTCAAGAGCAAATTTCAGAGTCTCTTCTGACATCCATTTTGGTCTTTTCTTTCTTTCCTGCCTTTTTAATGATCTCTTGCTTACTTCATGTATGTTGTCCTTGATGTCATTCCACAACTCGTCTTCAGTCAGGCGTGTTCAATGCGTCAGATCTATTCCTGAGAAGGTCTCTAAATTCAAGTGGGATATACTCAAGTTTCTACTTTGGCTCTCGTAGACTTGTTCTAATTTTCTTCAGTTTCAAGTTGAACTTGCATATGAACCATTGATAGTCTGTTCTGCAGTTGGCCCCTGGCCTTGTTCTGACTGATGATATTGAGCTTTTCCATTGTTTCTTTCCACAGATGTAGTCTATTTGATTCCTGTGTATACCATCTGGCAAGGTCCACGTGTATAGTCACCATTTACATTGGTGAAAAACAGTATTTGCAATGATGAAATCGTTGGTCTTGCAAAATTCTATCATGCAATCTCCATGATTGTTTCTATCACCAAGACCATGTTTTCCAACTAGCGATCCTTCTTTATTTCCATCTTTTGCCTTCCAATCACCAGTAATTATCTATGCATCCTGATTGCATATTCGATCAATTTCAGACTGTAGAAGTTGATAAAAATCTTCAGTTTCTTCATCTTTGGCCTTAGTGATTGGTGTATAAATTTTAATAACAGTCATATTAACTGGTCTTCCTTGTAGGCATATGGGTATTATCGCTCACAGCCTTGTACTTCAGGATAGATCTTGAAATATTCGTTTTGAGGATGAATACAAAGCCATTCCTCTTCAAGTTGTCATTCCCGGCGTAGTAGACCATATGATTGTCTGATTCAAAATGGCCAATACCAGTCCATTTCAGCTCACTAATGCCTAGGATAATGATGTTTATGCGTTCCATTTCATTTTTGAAGATTTCCAATTTTCCTAGATTCATACTTTGTACATTCCACATTCCAATTATTAATGGATGTTTGCAGTTGTTTCTTCTCATTTTGAGCCATGCCACATCAGCAAATGAAGGTCCTGAAAGCTTGACTCCATCCACGTCATTAAGGTCGACTCTATTTTGAGGAGGCAGCTCTTCCCAAGTCGTCTTTTAGTGCTTTCCCACCTGAGGGAGTCATCTTCCAGCACTATATCAGATGATGTTTCCCTGCTATTCATAAGGCTTTCACAGGATAATTCTTTTCAGACGCAGACCACTGGGTCCTTTTTCCTAGTCTGTCTTCGTCTGGAAGCTCAGATGAAACCTGTCCACCACGAGTGACCCTGCTGGTGTTTGAATACTGGTGGCATAACTTCTAGCATCACAACAGCATGTAAGCCCCAGCAGAATGACAAACTGACAGACGTGTGTGGGAATTAGGTTGTTGGGCGCCATCAAATCAATTTTGACTCATAGTGACCCCATGTGATAGAGTAGAACTTCCCCATAGGGTTTTTTTTTTTTTGGCTGTAATCTTCACAGAAGCAGATCGTCCAGTTTTTCTCCCATGGAGCTGCTGGATGGGTGCAAACCACCAACCTTTCAGCTTAGTAGTTGCAGAAGTGAAATAGATAGGAATTTTCTTTGACTATAAACTCATTGAGTGTTACATGGGACAAATTTCTATCTTAAGCTGCATTAATGGAAAAATAGTATCCAAAAGCAAAGAGGAGACAATTCTGTTTCCTGTGCCTGTTAAGACCAAAATGGACTATGTGTTAAGTTCTGGCTCGTTCAAATCTGTCAAAACACTTATGTTTTCTTTTGAAACAACAGAGGAATGCCAAAATCAGGGAAGGAGCAGAATAAAAAGCTGTGTGGGAGAACCAATGTCCAGAAAGCCAGAAGGGTCTCCAAACTGAAGGTAAATATAGGAGCCAGGGTTTGGAGCTGGGAAACCAGAGCCAGTGAGATAAATGTATGCACAAGAGAGTCAGGAGCAATGCCCACAGGTATTTTTCATTGACTGACTGGAGCATAGCAAGTGGGTTGTTTGACCTACTTAATTGACCAAAACTATAGTGGCCAAGAAGATTGGCTCTATCTTTTAGGAATACCAATCAGGGTAAGCAGGCAGAAATTCACAGTAGGGACAAAGGCAGAAGACAGAGCTCATAGAGCCAGTGAATTGATAAAAAGGAAGACCTGAAACAGGCACCTGTGTTTGACTCTGGGAGACATCTCTGAGGGTCCCAGATCAAACTGCAGATAAAAATTGGGGAGTTATGGATTACAGCATTGGAGGCGGAGCCAACATGGCCTTATAGTCAGAAGCACCATGCCTTCCCTCTGCAGCAAAGACCCAAAAAACTAAGTAAAACAGATACATCAATCCTGGAACCCTAAGCATCAAATGAAGGAATAAAGACCTTGATTAAGCACTGAATGGAATAAGAAACTGATAGAGAACAGAGAACCAGAAGAGCTACAGTGTAGAGGTCCTCTACCAGCTAGCACAGCACAAATTTGCCATCTTGGACCTCAGTCACCAAGGACTGTGGACAGGGAGTATGGGAAGGCAACGTCACTAAGCTCCCAACAGGAGACAGAGCACCCAGTAACCAAGGATACATGCTTTCCCACCCCCCACCCTTCTTCCCTTTATGCAGCTTCCACTGGTTTCCAATGCGCTACGGTCGCTCGGCTGGAGAGACATCAGCTTCCTGCTGCCCAGGTCTGCCCTGCCCCCACTGGCTGGCCCCTTCAACGCCATTTTATTTGTTTGGTTTCTTTTTGTTTTTTGGCTTTTTTGTTGCTTCTCTCTCTCTCCTTTCTTTCCTTTCCTTTCTCCCACCCAGCTAGCTCTGTGTGCCGTCCCCTCCCCTTCTTGACAAGCTGTGCTACACCGCTCAGCTAGAGAGCCACTGGGGCAGCCTGCACCACCTCTCCAAGAGGTTCCCTCAGCACCATTGTTTATTTTATTGTTATTTTTTAATTTCTTTCATTTTCTTCTCTCTAGCCGTTCCTTCCTTTCTTTTCACCCACCCAGCTAGCCCTGTGTGCTATCCCCTCCCCTTCTTGATGGGCTGTGATTTTTTGGTTGGTTTCCTTTTTTTTTTCTTTTTTCTGCTTCTTCTCTCTTTCTCCTTTCCTTCCTTTGTTTTTTCCCACCCACCCAGCCCCGTGCACCACCCCCACCACTTCTCCAGGAGCCATGCTGCACCACTCAACTGGAGAGTCATTGCATGCGGCCTCCCTGGGTCTGCGACTCCATCACCAACTGGCTCCCTCAATGCCATTTTATTTATTTATTTTCTTTTTTTTTGTTGTTGTTTCTTCTCTCTCTCCCTTCTTTCTTTTCCTTACTCCCACCCACCTAGCCCCGTGTGCCACCTCCCTTTCTGGGTGGGCTGTGCTGTACCCCTAGACTGGAGAACTTCTGGCACAGGACCACCCTGGGTCTGTGCTGCCCCCACAGGCTGGCTCCCTCAGCACCATACTTTTTATTTTTCTTTATCTTTCCCCTTCTCCCTTTTCCTTCTCCCTCCCACAGAGGCCCAGTGCTACCTCCACCCCTTCCTGACAGGCCATTTCATGCTTCCTGGTGAGAGAGACATCAGGTCTCCATCACCCTAATTCAGCCCCTCTCCCAATGGCCAGCTCCACTTAAACCATATATATACATATACTTTTGTTAGGTTGTTGTTTTATTATTTTTATTTATTATCTATTTTTTTGGTTGATGGTTGGTTTCTTCTCTCTCTTTCACCTCTTTCCTTTCCTTTCTCCATCAACCTAGGCCTGTGCACCGCCCACAGCCCTTCTCAAGAGGCCAAGCCACATCACTCAGCTAGAGAGCCACCAGCACATGGCTTTGCCAGGTCTGCTTTACCCCCACCAGCTTAATCTTACCACGTTGCCATTGTATTTACTTTTTTCTTTTTTCCTTCACTTTTTGATTTTGTTTTTCTCTCTTCTTTCTCTTTTTTCACTTATTCACCTAGCTTCACACAAAACATCCTCTTCCTTCCCACCTGCCTATCTGCACACTGCACCTACTACCTACATGGTTCCCTGGACCCCGCTCTGCTCTGCCCTCTGACCAAGCCTAGTCAGCCTCAGTTCATGCTGCAAATGACCCATCCCCACTCCTCCACCCCTGCTGGACCCTCCCTTCTACACCACAGATTAGTGAACAGCCCTGCCCACCTGGACAAGGTGGGAGAAGTGTCATGCCTATAGACAAGCAACAAAACACGTTCAGCCCACCAGCCCAGACATAACCAAATAAAACAAAATAGCGGGATGAAACAAACAAATCTAAAATCAATAAACAAAGAAAATAGTTCCCGAATGTCTCAGAGACAGCAGACAATATCAAAACATAAAATAAAGGACAGGGTGGCTCCAGAAAGTGACCAAAATAAGACACCAGATGACCTTTCAGTAGAAGAAAAGGCACTGGAACTACATGGCAGGGAATTCAAAACTTTAATATTCAGGGTTATACAAGAGATGAAGGAAAATGCAGTCAAAAATAAGGAAAAAATAGACAAAATCATGGAAAATACAGACAAAACCAGGGAAAACACAGCAAAGCAATGGAAGAATTCAGAAAAATAATACAGGAACAAAATGTCAAAATAAATAAACTAGAAATTATACAAAAACAGCAATTAGAAATCCAAAAGATAAACAACAAGATTTCAGAAATGGACAGTGCAATAGTAGGTTTTGGGGCAAATTTAAAACAATGGAAGATAGGATCAGTGAAATTGTAGACAAATCATTGGATATCACTTTATTTAAGGAAAAATCAGAGAAAAGAATGAAGAAAAATGAAGAAACCCTGAGAACTATGTGGGATAAAATGAAAAGCAAAAATTTTCATGTGATTGGAGTTTCAGAACGGGGGAGAAAATGGAAAACACAGAGAGGATCATTGACGATTTACTGACAGAAAACGTCCCTAATATCATGAAAGATGAAAAGCCGACTGTCCAAGAAGCTCAACGAACCCCATATAGGGCAGACCCCAAAAGAAAATCATCAAGACATATCATAATCACACTCACTAAAACCAAAGACAAAGAAAGATTCCTGAGGGCAGTTCAAAAAAACCAAAGTCACATACACAGAGCAATAATAAGACTAACCCCTGATTACTCGGCAGAAACCATGCAGGCAAGAAGACAATGGGATGACATATATAACATTTGAAGGAAAAGAACTGTCAACCAAGAATAATACATCCTGCAAAACTCTCACTCAGATATGCTGGCAAAATTAAGACATTTCCAGATACACAGAAATTAAGGAAATATATAAAAAGCAAACCAAGCTTGCAAGAGTTATTAAAGGGAGTCCTTCAGTTTGAGAGCAAACAACATCAGAAAACAACCTGAATCTAGGACACAAGACAGTATTGCTCATATACAAACTTAGGTGATGAACTCTCAAGGATAAAACAAAACTAAAAAATTTTCAACAGGGAACCAGAGAGGTCAATCTGTAAATGACAACAATGTCAGAACAATAAAAGAGGGAATAAATAGTGTAGGTATAAAACTTTCAAATGGAGAGGAAGTCAAGGCAATATAAAGTAATAAAAGACTGGTTTAAACTTAGGAAGATAAGGGTAAACTTCAAGGTAAGTTAAACCTACTCATCAAAATGTCATCAAAATAAAGAAGAAAAACATAAAGTCTCAAAATCTACAAAAAAGAAAGAAAGAATTAAAAAAGAAAAAACACAAACAAAAGGAATTCCACACAGGAGACTAAGAAGAACAAAGGAAACATCAGAACCACAAAAAAAGCACTACAAAATGACAGCAATAAACTCCCACCTATCAATAATCACACTGAACATAAATAGTTTAAATGCACCAATAAAGAGACAGAGTGACAGAATGGATTAAAAAAACAGGACCCATCAATATGCTGTCTACCAGAGACACACCTTAGAAACAAAGACGAAAATATATTAAAAATCCAAGGATGGAAAAAATGTATCAAGCAAATAGCAACCAAAAAATAGCAGTAGTCAAAATACCAGTATCAGATAAAATAAACTTTAAAACAAAATCCACCATAAAAGGCAAGGAAGGACATTATATAATGATTAAAGGGACAATCCACCAGGAGGAGATGACCATAATAAATACGTACGCACCCAGTGACAGGGCTCCAAAATACATAAAACAAACTCTAACACCACTGAACAGAGAAAGTGGCAGTGCCACGATAATAGTAGGAGACATCAATATACCACTCTTAGTAAGGATGGAACATCTAGAAAGAAACTCAACAAAGATACAGAAGCTCTAAAGGCCAAAATCAATGAACTTGACCACACAGACATATATAGAACACTCCACCCAACAGCAGCAAAGTATACATTATTTTCCAACACACATGGAACATTCTCCAGAGTAGAACACATCTTAGGCCACAAAACAACCCTCAACAAAATCCAAAACATTGAGATAATACAAAGCATCTTCTCTGATCACAATGTCATAAAAGTAGAAAATAATAACAGGAAGAGCAAGGAAAAAAATACATGGAAACTGAATAACACCTTGCCTAAAAACCACTGAGTAATAGAAGAAATAAAAGATGGAAAAAAATTCCTAGAATCAAGCAAGAATGAATACACATCATACCAAAACCTTTGGGACACAGCAAAGGCAGTGCTCAGAGGTCAATTTATAGCAATAGATGCACACATCAAAAAAGAAAAAAAGGACAATATCAAAACATTAGCTATATAACTCAAACAAATAGAAATAGAACAACAAAAGAAGCCCACAGCCACCAGGAGAAAGGAACTATAAAGATCAGAGCAGAAATAAATGAAATAAAGAATAGAAAAAATCAACAAAACCAAAAGTTGGTTCTTTGAAAGGGTCAACAAAATCAACAAACCACTGGCCATATTTGACAACAGAATAACAGGAGAGGACGTAAATAACTCAAATAAGAAATGAAATGGGGGACATCACAACAGACTCAACTGAAATAAAAAAAATCATAAGAGAGCACTATGAAAAACTGTACTGCAATAAATTTGAAAACCTAGAGGAAATGGACAAATTTCTAGAAACACACTACCTACACAAACTAACAAAAACTGAGGTCAAAAATCTGAACAGACCCATAAAAAGAGAAGAGATTGAAAAGATAATTAAAAAAAACTCCCAACAAAATAAAACCTCTGGCACAGATGGCTTCACTGGAAAATTGTACCAAACATTCAGAGAAGAACTTGCACCAGTACTACTCAAGCTATTTCAGAACATAGAAAAAAAAGGGATGCTTCCAAATTTATTCTATGAAACCAGCATAACCCTGATACCAAAACCAGGCAAAGACACTTCAAAAAAAAAAAAAAAAAAGAAAAGAAAAGAAAAGAAAATTAGAGACCAATATCTCTCATGAATATAGATGCAAAAATTCTCAACAAAATTCTACCCAGTGGAATTCAGCATAGTATCAAAAAAATAATACACCATGACCAAGTGGGATTCATACCAGGTATGCAAGGATGGTTCACCATTAGAAACCAATCAATGTAATCCACCACACAAATAAAACAAAAGAATCATATGATCATCTCAATGGACACAGAAAAGGCATTCAATAAAGTCCAACATCCATTCCTGATAATATTTCTCAATAAAATAGATATAGAAGGGAAATTCATCAACATAATAAAGGACATCTGTACAAAACCAACAGTCAACATCATTCTTAATGGAGAGGCTGAAAACATTCCCCCCTGAGAACAGGAACAAGACAAGGATGCCCTTTATCACCATTCCTATTTAACACTGTACTGGAAGTCATAGCTAGAGCAATAAGACAAGAAAAAGAAATAAAAGGCATCCAAATTGGTAAGGAAGAAGTAAAGCTGTCCTTGTTTACAGATGATATGATACTACACACAGAGAACCCAAAGCACTCCACGAGAAAACTACTGAAACTAATAGAAAGATTCAGTAGAGTAGCAGGATACAAGATAAACATACGAAAATCAGTTGGATTCCTATATACCAGTAAAGAGAACTATGAAAAAGAAATCAGGAAAGCAACACCATTTATAATATCCCCTGAAAAATAAAATACTTAGGAATAAATCTAACCAGGGACATAAAAGACCTATAGAAATAAAACTACAAAACACTACTGCAAGAAACCAAAAGAGACCTACATAAATGGAGAAACACACCATGCTCATGGATAGGTAGACTCGATATTGTGAAAAATGACAATTCTACCCAAAGCAATCTACAAATATAATGCTATCCTGATCCAAACACCAAGAACATTATTTGAAGAGATGGAAAAAACTAATCATTAACTTTATATGGAAAGGAAAGAGGCCCTGAATAAGTAAAGCACTATTGAAGAAGAATAAAGTAGGAGGACTCGCACTACATGACCTCAGAACCCACTACACGGCTACGGTATTCAAAACAGCCTAGTACTGGTACAACAACCAACATATTGACCAATGGAACAGAATCAAGAAGCCAGATATGAATCCATCCACCTATGGTCACCTGATCTTCGACAAAGGCCCAACGTCAATTAAATTGGGAAAAGACTGTCTTTTTAACAAATGGTGCTGTCAAAACTGGATAGCCACCTGTAAAAAAACGAAACAGGACTCGTACCTCACACCATACACAAAAACTAATTCAAAATGGATCAAAGACCTAAATATAAAACCAAAAACTATAAAGATCATAGAAGAAATATAGGGTCAATGCTAGAGACCCTAATACACGGCATAAATAGGATATAAACCATAACGAACAATACACAAACACCAGAAGAAAAGCTAGATAACTGGGATCTTCCAAAAATTAAACACTTATGCCCAACAAAAGACCTCACCAAAAGAGTCAAAAGAGAACCTACAGAAGGAAAAAGTATTTGGCTATGACAAATCCGACAAAGGTCTAAACTCTAAAATCTACAGGAAAATCCAACACTTCTACAACAAAAAGACAAATAATCCAATTAAAAATGAGCAAATGATATGAACAGACACTTCACCAGAGAAGATGTTCAGGCAGCTAACAGACATGAGGAAATGCTCGCCATCACTAGCCATTAGAGAAATGCAAATCAAAACTCCATGAGATACCGTTTCACCCCAACCTGAGGGGCTCGTCTTTTGGCACTATATCAGACAATGTTCTGCTGCTATTCATAAGGTTTTCACTGGCTAATTCTTTTCAGAAAAAGACCGCCAGGTCCTTCTTCCTAGTCTGTCTTACTTTGGAAGTTCAGCTGAAACCTGTCCGCCATGGGTGACCTGCTGGTATTTGAATACCGGTGTCATAGCTTCTGGACCCCTGGTGGCACAGTGGTAAAGAGCTTGGCTGCTAACCAAAAGGTAAGCAGTTCAAATCCACCAGCTGCTCCCTGGAAGCCCTATGGGGCAGTTCTACCCTGTCCTATAGGGTCACTACGTCTCAGAATCGACTCAACGGCATAGCTTCCAGCATTACAGCAACATGCAAGCTCCCACACACAGTATGACAAACTGACACTTTGTCAGATTTTTTTTGTGCATGGTAATTCACCATATTAACAGAATAAAGAGGAAAATACATAAAATCAAATTAACAAATGCATAAAAAGCATTTGACAAAATTCAATTCCCATTCATGACTAAAATCCCTCAGAAAAATAGAACGTAACTTCCTCAATCTTGGGAACGACATCTATGAAAAAAACTATAACTAACATCACTTATAATGATGAAATCGTGAACATTTCTCTTCTAATATCAGAAAAAAGCAAGGTTGCCCACCTCTCACCACTTCTATTCAACATTGAACTGGAAGCACTATTCATTGTAATAATACAGGGGAAAATGGCATAAACTTAAAGGAAGAAGCCTCTCTATTTGCAGATGACATGAATGTTTACAGAGAAAATATCAGAGAATCTCCCCCCCCTCCCCCGCAAAAGAAAAATACCCACTGGAACTATTAACTTGGTTTAGTAAGGTCACAGGAGTAAATGTTAATATATATTTTTTAAAATGTGTTTTTATACAACTGCAGCAAATAATTTGAAAATGAATACTTTTTTAACGATGTAATTGAAAATAGTACCCAAAACAAAATTATTTAGGAGTAAATTTAACAGAAGATGTGTAAGATATCTTTCCTTAAAACTACAGTAATTTGCTGAGAGCAATAAATGCAGGCCTAAATAGAGACATACACCATATTAATGAATTGAATTCAAAAGCACTTGCAGCAGTACATTGACAAGGAATTTCCAGAAATTCAAGCTGGCTTAAGAAGAGGACATGGAACGAGGGATATCATTGCTGATGACAGATGGATCTTGGCTGAAAACAGAGAATACCAGAAAGATGTTTGAAAAAAAAAAAAAAAACAAACCTGTTACCGTCCAGTCGATTCCGACTCATAACGACCCTATAGAATCAAGCAGAACTGCCCCATAGGGATTCCAGGGAGCCACTGGTGGATTTGAACTGCCTACTTTTTGGTTAGCAGCCGAGTTCTTAATGACTATGCCACCAGGGCTTCAGAAGATATTTATCTGTGTTTTATTGATGATGCAAAGGCATTTGACTGTGTGGAGCATAACAAATTATGGATAACTTTGCAAACAATGGGAGCTCCAGAACACTTCATTGTGGTCATGTGGAATCTGTACAAAGACCAAGAGGCAGAACAAGAATACTGAGTGGTTTAAAATCAGGGAAGGTGTGCATCAAGGTTGTATCCTTTCACCATACTTATCCAGTCTGTATGCTGAGAAAATAATCATAGAAGCTGGATTATATGAAGAAGAACAGGGAATCAGGATTGGAGGAAGACTCATTGACAACCTGCAATATGCAGATGACTCAACCTTGCTTGCGGAAAGCGAAGATGACTTGAAGCACTTACTGATGAAGAGCAAAGACTACAGCCTTTAGTGTGGATTACACCTCAACATAAAGAAAATAAAAATCCTCTCAACTGGACCAATAAGCTATAACATAATAAATAGAGAAAAATTTGAAGTTGTCAAGGATTTCATTTTACTTGGATCCACAATCAAAGCCCATGAAAGTAGCAGTCAAGAAATCAAAAGACACATTGCATTGGGCATAACTGCTGCAAAAGACCTCTTAAAGTGTTAAAAAGCAAAGATATTACTTTGAGGACTAAGGTGCGCCTGACCCACGCCATGGTCTTTTCAATCGCCTCATATACATGCACAAGCTGGGTAAAGAATAAGGAAGACCAAAGAATAATTGACGCCTTTGAATTATGGCATTGGAGAAGAATGCTGAATATACTAGGGAATGCCAGAAGAATGAACAAATCTGTCTTGGAAGAAGTACAGCCAGAATGCTCCTTAGAAGCAAGAATGGTGAAACTTCGTCTCACGTACTTTGGACATGTTATCTGAAGGGACCAGTCCCTGGAGAAGGACATCATGCTTGGTAAAGTAGAGGGTCAGTGAAAGAGAGGAAGACCCTCAGTGACATGCATTGACACAGTGGCTGCAATGATGGGATCAAGCATATCAATGATTGTAAAGATAGCGCAAGACCGGGCAATGTTTCATTCTGTTGTACATAGGGTCGCTATGAGTCAGAACTGACGACGGCATCTAACAACAACAATGAATTGAAAGCCTCAGTGTTGTTAAGATTTTGATCCTTGCCAAATTGTTTTGTAGATTTGAAGCAATTGGAGTAAGAATTCCAGCAGGTTTTTTTTTTTTAATTGACAAGCTGATTCTAAAATTTATATGACAATGAAAACGAACTAGAATAGCCAAAGCAATTTAAAACATAGGTGGAAGATTTACATTACATGATTCCAAGACTTACTCTGAAAGCTCTAATAATTAAGACAGTGTGGTAATGGTGAAAAGATAGACACATAGTCACTGGAACAGAACAGAGTCCAGATACACACACCCACGTGATCAATTATTATGTTTTTTTAAAAAAATTTTTATTGTGTATTAGGTGAAAGTTTACAGAGCAGATTAGATTCCCACTGAATAGCTTGTACATAAAGCGTTTCATGGACTTGGCTTCATTCTCCACAATGTGTCAGCACTCTCCTCATTTCCACCCTGGCTCCTGTTTCTTTTCGTCCTGATTTTCTATCCCTTCCTGACTTCTCATCTTTGCTTTTGGGCAAATATTGCCCTTTTGATCTCGTATAATTGTGTTCTAAGGAACACATTCCTCTCGGGTGTTGTTGTTTATTATTTTATGGGCTTGTTGTCAGGTGGTCTCCTGGAATGGCTTCAGTTCCAGGTCAGAAGGGTGTCTTAGGGCCATAGTCTTGGGGGTTTCTCCAGTCTCTGTCAGATCAGTAGATCTGGTCATTTTTGTGAATCTGATTTTTTGTTCTATATATTTCTCCTGCTCTGTTTGGGACCCTTTAATGTGATCCCACTCAGAGCAGTTGGTATTAGTAACTGGGCACCATCTATTTATTCTGGTCTTGGGGTCGTGAAGGCTGTGGTTCATGTGGTCCATTTGTTCTTTGGACTTATTGCTCCCTTGAGTCTTTGGGTTTTTTTCACTCTCCTTTGCTCTGGACTGGAAGAGACCAATAGTTATATCTTAAATGGCTGCTCATAAGCTTTTAAGACACCAGACATTACCCACCAAAGTAGGATGTAGAACATTGTGTTTATGAACTATGTTGTGCCAATTGACGTAGATATCCCCTGAGTCTATGGTCCTTTGCCTTTGAGCCTAGGAACTTCATCCTAGAAGGTGTTTGGTTATGTCTAAGAGGTTTCTCTGACTGTGCCACTTATGCACGCTATTGTCTATATTAATATATGAGGGGGACTTACAGTTATGTATTTAGAAATATCCACCACCAAACCTGTTTCTGGCTGTGAGTGTGCACCCTTAGACCATCCCACACCTCTTGGAATATCTATCTATGTATGTATCCATTCGTTTATTATTGTTTGTTAATACTATTGTTGCAGGATTGTCTATGCTATAGTAGCTTCTTTAGTTGCCCTTTATTCCTGTGTTCCGTTTAGTGTCCTCTCTTGCTTTGGTCATATTGTGCTGACATCTCCCATATTATGTATTGCCTTTCCCTTCACCATTATTAACATGTGTCTACTATCTATTTGGTAATTTTCTCTCCCTCCCCCTCCCATACTTAGTAGCCATCAAATAATGTTTTTCTTTCTTTTTTTTTCCGTGTGTAAACCTTTTGTTGTTACTTTATAATAGCAGTCTCATAAAATATTTGTCCTTTTGTGATTGACTTATTTCACTCAGCATAATGTCCTCCAATTCATCCATGTTGTGAGATGTTTCGCTGATTTGTCATTATTCTAATAGTTATGTCTATTCATGTCATGGCTCTTATTTCTTTAGGGTATATACCTAGGAGTGGGATTGCTGGATCATATGGTATTTCTATTTCTAGCTTTTTGATGAAGTGCCATACCATTTTCTGTAGTGGCTGTACCATTTTTCATTCCCATCAGCAATGTATAAGAGTTCCAATCTCCCCACAACCCCACTAACGTTTTCTTATTTTCTGTTTTTTTGATTAGTACCAATAATGTTGGGGTGATATGGTATCTCCTTATAGTTTTGATTTGCATCTGACTAATTGCTAATGATCGCAAGAATTTCTTCATAGGTTTGTTAACAGTTTGAATGTCTTCTTTGATGAAGTGTCTGTTCATATCCTTTCCCAGTTTTTAATTGGATTGTTTTTCTTTATCTGTTGTTCAGATGTTGAAGTTTTCTACAAATTTTAGAGATTAGACCCTTGTCAGATATGTCATAGCTAAATTTTTTTCCCAATTTGTAGGTTTTCATTTACTCTTTTGGAGAAGACTTTTGTTGAGCATAAGTGTTTAATTTTTAGGAGGTCCCATTTATCTACCTCATCTTCTGCTGTGTGTGCATTTTTAGTTGTTTGGTATTCTATTTATACCATATATTAGGGTCCCTGGAGCCCTGGTGATGTAGTGGTTAAGAGCTCAACTGCTAACCAAAAGGTCAGCAGTTCAAATCCACCAGCCGCTTCTTGGAAATCATTTCTGTTTATCAGGAAATGTCCTAATTTCACCATCATATTTGAGGGATAATTTTGCTAGATGTACAATTCTTGTTTGACAGTTTTTTTTCTTTCAAGGTTTTATATATGTCATCTCATTGCCCTCTTTCCTGCATGGTTTCTGCTGAGTAATCAGAGCTTAGTTTTATTGATGCCCCTTTGTAGATGATCTTTCATTTTTCCAGAGCTGTTTTCAGGATTCTTTCTTTGTCTTTGGTTTTGGAAAGTTTGATTATGATATGTCTCGGTTTTCTTTTGGGATATGTGTTTCGTTGTGTTTCTTGGATGGTTATCTTCTCATTTTTCATGATATTAGGCAAGTTTTCTGTCAGCAAATCTTCAACAATTCTCCCTGTGCTTTTTGTTGACTCTTCCCCTTCTGGGCTTCCAGTCACAAGTAAGTTATTCCTTTTGATGGTGTCCCACATAACTCTTAGGTTTTCTTCATTTCTCTTCATTCTTTTTTATTGTTCTAAAATAGATTAGTGTCAAGGGATTTGTCTTCTATTCCACTGATCTTATCTTCCATTGTTTCAATTCTACTCCTATGACTTTCCACTGAGTTGTTTATTTCAGGATCAATTATTTTTTGACAAAGATGCCAAGACAATTTAATCAGAAAAGTAAAGTCTTTTCAAAAAATTTTATGGGGTTCTGGGACAACTGGATATCTATATGGAAAAATGAAACTTAACCCTATAAACAAAATTAACTCAAAATTGATCATAGACCTAAATGTAATCACTAAAACTATAAATTTAAAAGAAAATGTAGGAAAAAAAATTTGTGACTTTGGGGTAGGCAAAACAACAGCAAATGTATGATACATACAAGAAGAAATTGATAAACTGGACTTCATCAAAATTAAAAACCTCTGGTCTTAACACTGTTAAGAAAATGAAAAGACAAGCCACAGACTTGGAAAATATATTCAAAATGCATATATCTAACAAATGACTTGTATCCAGAATATATAAAGAGCTCTTACAACTCAATAATAATAAATGAAGAAACCAATGGACAATGGACAAAATATTTGAACAGAAATCTCAAAAAGAGGAGATATATGAATATATTGGCCAATAAACACATGAAAAGATGCTCATCATTACTACCCTTAAATTAAATGCAAATTAAAAACAAAATTAGACACTACTTACCTATTAGAATGGCTAAAATTAAAAAGACTGAGTACTGTATTTTTATGAAAATAACACATGCCTTCTGCATTTGTTTACCAGCCGTACCCTACCCCTGTGAGATATTTTTGTAAGTGCACTATGCTAATTTTTTTGTAAAGCAACATGTGGAAGAGAATTGGCACGGCAGCACTTGTAAATGTGCCTCATGGGGGAGGGGGGAGTGCATGGCCAGCAAACAAACACAGAAAGCGTGGATTCTTTGTGTTAAAATATGGTATACCAGGTGTTGGTGATGATGTGGAAGAACTGAAACTCATACATTTTTGGTGGGAATGTAAAGTGGTATGACCACTTTGGAAATCTGGAAGTTTTCTTTTTTAACTTTTTATTTTAAAATAATTTTATACTTACATATAAGTCATAATAGTAGTAGAGTTCCCATATGCCATTCTCCTAATTTTCCCCAAATGATAGCATCTTGTATAATTATTATCAATACCAGGAATTGACACTGGCAAAATACTATTAACCAAACTATCAATCTTATTTGGATTTCACCAGTCTTTTGTTGCACTTGGTTGTGTGTGTGTGTGTGTGTGTGTGTGTGTGTTCATAGTTCTATGAGTTTTTACCACATCCCCCCCAATAATGAGGAAACAGAATTTTTCTATCACCCCAAAAACTTCCCTCATGCTATCCTTTTATGTTCATCCCTTTCCTCCAAATCCTGGCAACCACTGATATGTTCTCCATCACTATAGTTTTGCCTTTTAGAGAACGTTATATAAATGTAATGTTACAGAAAGTAATCTTTTGATACTACCTTCTTTTACTCAGCATAATTCTCTTGAGATTCATCCCAGTTGTATAAATAGTACATTTGTTTTTACTGCTGAGTACTATTCCATTGTATGGATGTACTACAGTTTGTTAGTAAATGTTACATGTTATTATTCTTTCAGATATTTTCTATGCATTTGCAGACATATACGTACACCTATGTGGCAATGTGAAGATGTGTCATTCAGATGTTCCTTTAAGAGAACCTGCTGTGAGGAGAAGAGTTGACTGAGAGCCCTACCTTCTGCACCTTTGAATCCAATGTAGGATGAAAACTGAAGCCAAACCACTCTGGGTTTCTCTGAATCAATGACTGAGCATGGTAGGGTTATTAGAGGTGTGTCAGTCCTTCCAGACATGCGATTTCTTTAACAGGGAACTTTTGCTCGGGGACTGCCCATTAGCCTAGTCAAGACTTTCTCAAAGGGTGGGGCTAAGCTGGCAGAATAGTCAGACACTTCCTGTGGTCCCTCTTACAACAAAGACCCAAAAAACAAGTGAATCAATTATATATAGCAACATAGGAGCCCTGATCCTCAAAGACAAACTTGAAGAGTCAGCAAGGGAAAAGAGAAACAGTTCAGAAGCAGTGAAGAAGTGCCAGCTGTGAGGCAGCCAGCACCGTGAAGCCTTGGTCAGCTGGCACATGAGAGCTGAGGTGAGCAGTGGTGCTTGGGATGCATTTCACCACGTTGGGAGAGACTGAGTGGTGGAGCCTGCACAAGCCTCTGGAACTGAGGGAAAGCAATGCTGGACCTGTGAAAGTTAAGTGCAAGTGTCTAACTTGCCATGCAGAGTCAAAATAACCACTCTCCATCCAGGATTTTCACAGCGTAGAAGTGCCTCTTTCCTCTCATCCACCCCCCACCCCGGTCTGCTCTAACACCAGTCTAGCAGTATTCAACAACTCCGATGCCCCAGAACTAAGGACTATCCATGCCCAAACCAGTTTTGTGGCTTTAATTTAAAAAAAAAAATTACCAAGACTCTGAAGCCAGAAACTCAGGACTATCCACACCGAAACCAATCTCATGGCTTTATAAAATCGCCACACCCCCTAAGCCAGGAACACAGGGCAGGTATTGCCCCTTTGCCTAGGCACTGGGATAAGGGGTCCACGGACTTGTAACTCCCTTAACCCCTGCCTAGATCTGTGAGAGTCAGTTCAACACTGCAGGCCCTCATTAATGCCAAGCCCCCTAATCCAGGAACTCAGAACTATCGACACCCAAACCAGTCCCATGGACTGAAAAAAATCACCACACTCCCTAAGCCAAGAACTCAAGGCAGGCACTGCCTCTTTGCCTAGGCACTGGCATAAAGGGCCCACGGATTTTTAATACCCTTCAACCCTGCCTAGACCTGTGTGGGCCAATTAAACAGCGTAGGCCTTCATTAACATAGAACAAGAAGGTATGCACCCAAAGCCTATTTTCAACAGCAGCAGCCAAGGGGGAGTTGCAAATTAGTGACATTTGACACTACCCTGCCCATTAAGCATGGTCCTGACCCACCCACATCAGGGGCCTGAGGGCTGGCAGTATCACCCATTCCATCTAGCCGCCCACAACAGGGGTCCAAGAGTAAATGGTACCTCCCAGTCCTTACAGCCAACAGCACTGGGTGCCCAAAATCTGGTTGCAAAACCCACCGACCTATGTGTTCTAGGGGACAAGGACAAGCCTTCCACCCAGGCACTCAGGGACAGCCATCAGCCCCCTGCTGTGCTCATCACGTAGCCCCTTACTGCAGCCAGATACCTGTGCCCACTCTAAACACCCCTACCCAGCCTTGCTCACCTAAGACTGTAGGTCAGAGTCTGCACCACACATTCGGTGACTGATGACCTGGACACCTGAGCTGAATCCTCACAAGAAAAGGGAGCAGACTCTTGGGCTCACACACCTAGTAGCTGCTCTAACCACCTGGTGACAGGATGTGAGAGCTTCAAAGATGTCAATAACAAAAGTAGCTCACATGCCCAGCCTACCTGGGCATAACAACACAAAACAAAACAAAAAGCTAGGACAGAGTAAGTAAACAAACAGTAAATAAATATAACAGCTCATTGATGGATCGGAGACAACAGTCAATATCAAATCACATAAAGAAGCAGGTCAAGATGACTCCAGCAAGCAACCAAAAGAAAGAACTAGGAAACATTCCAGAGGAAGAAAATATCCTGGAATTACCAGAGTTAGAATTCAAAATGTTAATATACAGAGCTCTTCAAAATATCAGGAAGGAGATCAGGCAAAACACAGACAAAGCCAAAGAACACACACACACAAAGCAATGGAGGAATTCAGGAAAACACTACAAGACCAAATAATAAATTTAACAGGGTGCTAGGAAGTGTAGAGGGACAGCAATTAGAAATACAAAAGATTAACAATAAATTTCAGAACTACACAATTCAATAGAAGATCACAGGAGCAGAATTGAGGCAATGAAAGTCAGATTAGTGAGACTAAAGATAAAGCACTTGACATGAACTTATTTGAGGAAAAATCAGATAAGAGAATTTAAAAAAATGAAACCCCAAGAATTATGTGGGACTCTATCAAGAGGAATAACCTACAAGTGATTGGAGTACCAGAACAGAGGGGATAATGGAAAATACAGAGAGAATTGTTGAAGGTTTGTCGTCAGAAAACTTCCCCAATATTGTGAAAGATGAGAAGATATCTATCCAAGATGCTCATTGAATCCCACATAAGGTAGATCCCAAAAGAAAGTCACCAAGACATATTATAATCAAACTTGCCAAAACCAATGATAAAGATAGACTCTTAAGGGCGCTAAGGATAAAGAAAAAGTCACTGTTTAAGCTCTGACTACTCAGTAAAAACCATGCAAGCAAGAAGGCAATGGGATGACATATATAAAGCCTTGAAGGAAAAAAAATGCCAACTAAGAATTATATATCCAACAAAACTGTCTCTCAAATATGTTAGCAAAATTTGGGAATTTCCAGATACACAGAAGTTAAGGGAATGTGTAAAAACCAAACCAAAATTACAAGAAACATTAAAGGGAGTCTTCCGGTTAGAGGACTAATAATATCAGACAACCCAAGAGTAGAACACAGGACAAAACAACCAGATATCAACCCAGATAAGGAAGTTGAAAAAATAAGTTAAAACTAAAAGACTGAAAATAGGAAAACAGAGACATCAATATGTAAACTACGTAAAAATTAAAACAAAAAAGAGGGACTAAATAGTGTAGTCATAGAACTTACATATGGAGAGGAAGTTAAGGCAATATCCAGAAATAAAAAGAATGGCTTAAACTTAAATTAATACAAATGTACCCATTAAAAGAAAACAGAAAAAAAAAATCCTAAAGACTCAGCAAACAGTGAGAATGCAAAATGGTACAACCATTTTGGAAAATGATATGGTGCTCAATTAAAAAGCTAAAAATAGAAATACCATACAATGCAGCAATCCCACTCTTAGGAATATATCCTAGAGAAATAAGAGCTGTCACACGAATAGTTATATGCACACCCATGTTCATTGCAGCATTGTTCACAACAGCAAAAAGATGGAAACGAACTAGTTGCCCATCAACAGACGAATGGATAAACAAACTATGGTACATACATGCAATGGAGTATTATGCAACGATAAAGAACAATGATGAATTGGTGAAGCATCTCATAACATGGATGAAAATGGAAGGTACTATGCTGAGTGAAATAAGTCAATCACAAAGGACAAATATTCTATGAGTCCACTACTGTAAAAACTCATAAAAAGGTTTACATACAAAAAGAAACAATCTTTGTTGGTTATGAGGGATGGGAGGGGTGGGGAGGAAATACTAAACAGACAATATATAAGTGGTAACTTTGGTGAAGGGTAAAACAGTACACAATACTGGAGAAGCCAGCACAACTTGTACAAGGAAAGGTCATGGAAGCTCCATAGACACATCCAAACTCCCTGAGGGTCCGAATTGCTGGGTGGAGGGCTTTGGGGACCATGGTCTCAGGGAATATCTAGCTCAATTGGTATAGGTATAACACAGTTTAGAAACACAATGTTCTACATTATAACTTGGTGAATAGCATCTGGGGTCTTAAAAGCCTGTGAGCAGCCATCTAAGATACTCCACTGGTCTCACCACTTCGGGAGCAAGGGAAAATGAAGAAAACAAGATACAAGGGAAAGATTATTCCAAAGGACTAACAGACCACAACTACCACAGCCTCCAACAGACTGAATCCAGTACAACTAAATGGTGCCCGGGTACCAACACTGACTGCTCTGACAAGGATCACAATAGAGGGTCCCGGACAGAGATGAAGAAAAATGTAGAACAAAATCTAACTCACAAAAAAAGACCAGACTTACTGGCTTGACAGAGACTGGAGAAACCCTAAGAGTATGGCCCCAGACACCCTTTTAGCTCAGTAATGAAGTCACTCCCGAGATTCACCATTCAGCCCAAGATTAGACATCCCCATAAAACAAAATGAGACTAATGGGGCACAACAGACCAGGGACAAGGACTAGAAGGCAGGAGGGAACAAGAAAGCTGGTAATAGGGAACCCAAGGTTGAGAAGGGACAGTGTTGACATGTCTTGGGGTTGTTAACCATTGTCATAAAACAATATGTGTATACTAACTCTTTAATGAGAAACCATTTGTTCTCTAAACATTCTTCTACAGTAGAATAAAAAAATACTCAGCAAACACAAGAATAAACAATAATTGAAAAAGATGAAAAGAAATACATAAAGAAAAACGACTCAACCCAGAAGATTAAGTGAAACAAAGAAACTATCAACACCACAAAAAAAAATCAAAATGACAGCAGTAAACTCATACCTATCAATAATACACTGAATGTAAATGGCTTAAATGCAACAAATAAAGAGACAGAGAGTGACAAAATGGATTAAAAAATCCATCTATATGCTGACTACTAGAGACACATCTTAGACTCATAGACACAAACAAATTTAAACTCAAAGGATGGAAAAAAATATATCAAGCCAACAACAACTGAAAAAGAGCAGAAGTGGCAATTTTAGTCTCTGACGAAATAGACTTTAATGCAAAATCCACCAGAAAAGATAAGGAAGGAAACCACATAATGGTTAAAGGGTCAATGCACCAGGAGCACATAACCATAATAAATACATATGCATCCAATGACAGGGCTCCAAAATACATAAACTAACAGCACTGAAAAAAGAAACAGACAGCTCTACAATAATAGTAGGAGACTTCAACTCACCACTTTCGGTGAAGGACAGAACATCTAGAAAGAAACTCAATAAAGACATGGAAGATCTAAATGCCACAATCAATCAACTTTACCTCATAGACATATACAGAACATTCCACCAAACAGCAGCCAAGTATACATTCTTTTCCAACGTACATGGATCATTCTCCAGAAGAAACCAAATATTAGCTCACAAAGCAAGCCTTAACAGAATCCAAAACATCGAAATATTACAAAATATCTTTTCTGACCATAAAGCCATAAAAGTAGAAATCAACAGAAACAGCACAGAAAAAAAATCAAATGCATGGAAACTGAACAACACCTTGCTATAAAACTACTGAGTTATAGAAGAAATCAAGGAAAGAATAAAGACATTCATAGAATCAAATGAGAATGAAAACACATCCTACCAGAACCTTTGGGACACAACAAAAGCAGTGCTCAGAGGTCAATTTATATCAATAAAGCACACATACAAAAAGAAGAAAGGGCCAAAATCAAAACATTAACCCTACAACTCAAACAAATAGAAAAAGAGCAGCAAAAGTAGCCCTTGGGCAGCAGAAGAAAGGAAAAAATAAACGTTAGAACAGAATAAATGAAATAGAGAATAGAAAAACAACTGAAAGAGTCAGCAAGACAAAAGTTGGTTCTTTGAAAAGATCAACAAAATCGATAAACCATTGGCCAAACTGACAAAAGAAAAACAGGAGAGGAGGCAAATAATTCATATAAGAAATGAGATGGGTAATATCACAACAGATGCCACTGAAACAAAAAAGATCATAACAGAAAACTATGAAAAATTGTACTCCAACAAATTTGAAAACCTAAAGGAAACGGACAAATTTCTAGAAACACACTACCTACCTAAACTAACACAAACTGAGGTAGAAACCCATAATAATAACCCAAATAAACCCATAAGAAAAGAAGAAATTGAAGAGGTAATAAGAAATTCCCAACAACAACAACAAAAAAGCCCTGGCCTGACAGCTTCACTGGAGAATTCTACAAAACTTTCAGAGAAGAGTTAACACCAGTACTGCCAAAGGTATTTTCAGAGCATAGAAAAGGAAGGAATACTCCTGAACTTATTCTATGAAGCCAGCATAACCTTGATACCAAAGCCAAGTGAAGACATCATAGAAAAAGAAAATTACAGACCAATATCCCTCACGAACACAGAGGCAAAAATCCTCAACATAATTCTAGCCAATAGAATTCAACAACCTATCAAAAAAATTATTCATCAGGACCAAGTGGAATTCATACCAGGTATGCAGGGATACTTCAACATTAGAAAAACAAGGGTTTAAAACAACTGCAATTGGGAACTACATAGCCTATTGAAAATGGAACCAGGTAGTCCCAGGGCAGTTTTGTTATACAAGAGTTCTTATGAGGTAAAAAGAAGAACCAAACCACAGGAAGGGCAATTACAGGAAAATCAATGAATATTGTAATAATCACACTCTGATTGGTTACTGATTATTAATAGTATAGTTAGTGATTACAGATAGTTTCACAGGATGCTTACATCATGGTCACAAGATGCTTACCTGTAGTTTCTTTGTCTATCTAGCAAAATGAAAAAATACCTTCCTGGCAACAGGACTCAGACAGCACTCTTCTGGACCATGGGTATTTTGAGGGGTGCAGATGGTCACCTGGTTAAGACTCCTCTGGGCATACGATTTTACATCCTGGTTTTGACCACTCAGGAAAAACATATTTTTCTCTAAAAAAGCATAGCTGTTAGTCTAGAATCCAGATTTAAATTAGATAGCATGGTTAGCATATTATGCCTTTGTCTGACTGAGTGCACTGAAAGTTGTCTTTTCCTGAGTCATTTCCCTCCTTTTGATCGAAGATTTCATAGAGCATCTTTTGATCACTGATGAATTCAGTAGTCTCTCTCACGTGGACAAGCTTGCTATTACTGTTATTCTAGTGGATACTTGAATTATCAAGCATTTAAGACCTCGGACACCACACTGCAATTGGGACCAAGCACCACTGAGTGTTTTAAATTTTCCTTGACATAGTGGAGTTCTCTTCTTCAAGCTGGGTTGGCCTCATGTCCCTTACAAAGGAGTAACTCATCTTCTGCAAGGTTTTCCCCAGCTTCACCATGCTTTAGAGGGAGACACCCTGGTGGACCTCAAAAGGGAGAAGGAAAAAGGTGACATGGTAAGGTACAATGGATCAGAGAGGTGCAAGGGCTGACTTATTCTTTCAGTCCCTCAAGTGGGGTTTCACTAACGTCATCAATAACCTGGATGGTTTCCATATACATTATATTTTTCATGGGCATCATGTTAGTTTTCAAGGCCAAAACACAGTTGTTAATTTTATGTAATATTTAACACTGTCTATTATGATGACAACCACCCATTAAAATCATAATTCTAGCTAACAAAATTGTCTTTAAAAGTGGTTTTTTTATAAAAAGAGGTCTGAGTTCACAAGGGAAAAACCAAAATGTCACAACAGGGGATTTATGCTAAAATTGCAATTTGATAATGGTGAAAAGGAAGGTTTCATAACATAAAGGAAACCTTAAGTATTTTAACAGCTCATATCTGAAACATCTAATTCATCTAGAAATTTTAAGCAATAGGTATAACTGTTATCATGGAACATAAGACAAATAAGGTAGTTGATCTGGTCAGTTAACAATAAGCAAATGAACTAGGCAGCATTACATTCTATCATTACATGGGAAAAGCATTATATCAAAACATGGAATATCTTGAAGTTTATGGAGTAAAGCAATTAAAAACAATATAGTGAAAAAACAAATAGAAGAGCAAAAAAATTAATATAACTAAACTTCATGTATGAGTTCAATTTAAATTTTTTTTAGTTTACTCAGTCCCATGTTGCTAATTTTGGTTCCATGTTATTCTGGATCAGCCGCAGTCTGTGAACCTATCAGCTTTTATGTAAGAGTTCTGGAAATCGTGATTCAGTCTAGTCACAATCCTTTTCATGAGTCCAATATAGTTCATCTTTTTGTTGAGATATTTTGGTGAAACGTTTTCAGCAAATCAGCAAAGTAAAGACTTATTTGTAGATGACAAATCTCAATATGACCATGATTAACTTATAATAGTTCTTAAAAGTGAAAGAATTGATGAGAATTACAGAAGTAATTTAAAGCCAAAAATCAATTAAAAATATCTTTAAACATAATGATTAACCTTATTTTCAAAAGAGCTTCAGCTATAACACGTAATAATCTTGAGACATAATACTACGTAGTCAGGATATAACAAAAATATACCAAGATTATCAAGTCTCTAAATATCTGAATGGTAGTTTACAAAAAAAAACTTCGTGGGTAAAGTATGTGAATTTCCTAGTCAAACCATTGGCTCTGATGATGCTAAATTAAAAAAAAATAAAGTTGCAACTAAGTTAGCAATTACAATACTAAAATTCTGATATAATATTATGTGTTTGCAATCTAGTATCAGGCATATATTACTAACATACAAATTCTAACTTAAAGAAAATTTGGTAATTTACTTGCTTAAATAAATCTTTTGGTTTTTTTTAATGAAGTTACAAAGTTGTCAGAAGCTTATCACAGATTATTGAGAAACAATACTTAAGTTATTTAAAGCAAAGATTTTAAAGGTAAAAACCTTAGTCCTATCAAAAGTATGAGACTTTATTTTGACCTCGGAATTTAATGAAGTTGAACTCTTGTCTTTGAGGCAGATTGTATAAAGAATAAAGTTAACCTTTCAATTTAGTGACTAAGGAAAATTTTGTTAATTGTGAGAAATTTAATTCTTTGTTTTATATGCTATTTGACATTGACAGTTCTAAAATTTTTATGAATTAACTTACTAAACTTTCAGTTGTAATACATAAGAACTTTATTTTAAATAAACTTCTTTTAAAATTTCTCCTCTAGCTGTTTATTTTTAGAAAAGTAAAAGTTAAACTTTATTTTAAATTAACAAAATGAATGTAATTTTACCATTTTCTGAAAACACTGAGACCTTTTAATCCTACAAGTGCTTATTTACAATCAAACCAACTAGAAACATCATAATTTAAATTCAACAATATTATCTAGAGGTAGAAAATTATTACCTTCTCTTTTGCATGTTTTATAGAATCTGGTAAAAAAGAGGTTTTGTGAAGAGATAGTTTTGGAATAACTTAAAGCCCTGGTTGTACCAACCAATTTTTCTTCTTCTGTGCACTTTTTAAAAGACTATTCTGTAGCTGCCGTAGACCCAGCTCGTGGCTTGAAGACAAGGTAAAACTTAGACATAAGACAAGAAATTATATAAATTGATACTATTATTTGTTGAGAACCAAGAAGTACATTATAAATTTCATGAAATTAATCAAGGCAAATCTGGAAAACAAAACACTATAGACATTTATTGATAAATAAACATTTACCAGTAAGTAACTAGGTGAGCTGAGTTTTGGAGAAAAAAAAAAAGAACAAAGGTCTGTATACAGAAAACAACTTCCTATTCTTCTTAAATGTTATAAGTTTTTCTTCAAACTGTAGATGGCAATTTAATTTAGATCGTTTATTCCTTCCTTTTCATGGTGGATTAAAGAACTTGGGCCACCTATGAAACTATCTTGAGAGACCGTGTTTGGAGGGTAGACGGATTTGTTTCTAATTAACGACTCTCCTTTTCGTAGTTTTAATGTTATTAAAGGAAAGATCTCTGTTAACTCCCTGGAGGCCAGTTGTGCTGACGGTTGCTAGCCCCCTGTGGGCGGTAGAGAGTGGAATTTATTCCTGTTCTCTCTTTTTTAAAGTAAAACATTTTTGCTAAGATAACTTGGTTTTTACAATAAAAACAAACAATAGATTTGCAGTCTAAAAGATTATTGAATTGTATTTGAAGTTGTTGGAGTTGAAAAGCCATAAGTTTATCTGGATGTATTTGCGAGACTTTTTGTTTAAATTGTTTCTTTTTGTGTTTCTTAATTTATAATAATCTTTTTTTCCTAATATCTAGTTTCCTCTTAATGGTAACAGGAAGGAAAAGATTAGGTGGAAATTCATTTTCTCAAAATGATTACTAAAGTTTTTTTTTATTATTCTTTTTTTTTTTTT
>NW_004444006.1:2943599-2949968 GCF_000243295.1 Trichechus manatus latirostris | reverse complement strand
ATTTTCTTCCACAGGAGAGTCATCAGGTGTTTTATTTTGGATGCCTCCTGGAACAATCCTGTCCTGTTTTTGTAAATGTTTTGATATTGTCTGCTGTTTTGGGGGCATTCAGTAGTTATTTTTCTCGTTTATTGATTGTAGATTTGATTGTTTTGTCCCTTTTTTTAAAAAAAATTTGACTATGTCTGAGCAGGCAGACTGTGTTCTTTGTTGTTTGCTCGTCTCTGCGCTCAATACTTTTCACCTCCTTCTCCAACTGGAAGGGTCATTCAATCAGATATGGTGCGGCAGGGCAGGTCTACCTGAAGAGGAGTTACTGGGACGGGTGGTTTGTGACACTTACTACAGCCACCAGAGCGGGTTGGTAATCTGTTCAGGGCAGGTTCCAGTAGGCCGTGCCTGTTCTGCTTGGTGGTGTGATGCACGGTGCAGGTAGGCAGGTTGCAGCGGGGAGATTGTTATGTTTGGAGCTAAGATGGCTATGGGAGAGAGAAGAGAGGAACAGGAGCCAAAAACATACAAACAAACAAAAAAGAATGCTAGGGGAGCTTGCCGTTGGAGTGGAGAGATGAGAGACTATGAAATGGAGAAAAACATAAAGAGGAAGAGGAAGAAAATAAAAGAATGAATAAATAAAAATCAGAAAGGTTAAAGAACCGTAAAGTTTCCAGGGATCCCACCGGTGCAGCTATGAGGTCTGGGGAAGTCACTCTCAGTTGTTGCAGTATAGCCTGGCTAAAAGGCGTAGAGGTATACAACTCCAGGTATTCAGGGATCAGAAAGAGAAGGAAGATATAGAGAGATGAGAAACTGAGGAATGAAGAAAGACAAAAAGGGAAAAAGAGGGAAAAGAAAGCAAAACAAATTAAAAGAAAGAACAAGAAAGGCCCCCCAAAAAAACAGGAAAAAAAACCAACGAAAAAAGAAATGCCCTCAGGGATCCCTCTGCATGTCTGTGAAAGCTGAAGGGGAGTCTCCTTGCTATGCAGCTCCGCCTGGCCCGGAAGGGTTCCCAACTCAAGAAAAGGAAAAGAAAAACAAACAATTCAAAACAAACAGAAGAACAAAAGCCCTGGGATCCCACCAGCATGGTAGCCCAGACCAGGAAGCAGCTTCACACTCCAATGGATCTCCGCAGCCCCTCAAGAAGAAGCAAAGATGGCGCACGGAGCCAGGCACTAGAGCGAAAGGAGGGGGAGGCAGTGAGAGGCAAGCAAGAAATCAAAAGAAGTAGAAAAAAAAGCCACACCAGCAGCCAACAAATGGCACTGAGAGAGCCAGCTAGTGCGGGCTGGTGTTTCTGGACAAGAGACTGTGTCCATGGGAAGCGGAGGGGGCCGAGTGTGGGTGAAGAAGGGTAGAGAGTGGGAAAGCGCATATCACAAATTACTGGAGCTCTGCAGCCCCTCAGGAAGAAGCAAAGCTGGTGCACGGAGCGAGGTATTTGAGCGAAAGGAGGGGGAGATGGCGACAGGCAAGGAAGAAATCAAAAGAAGTGGAAAAAAGCAACACCAGCAGCCAACAAATGGCACCCAGAGAGCCGCCCGCTCAGTTGTGTGGAATCCAAGCAGCGGACGCTTCCCAGGCAACAGACCATGGCCGCGGGAAGCAGAGGAGGCAGAGTCGCGGTGAAGAATGTTGGGGGGTGGGAAAGCACACACCGCAAATTACCGGTTGTTTTGTCTCCCGCTGGATGCTCCGTGAGGCTGCTTTCTTGTATCCCCTGTTTGCTGGTCTCCAATAGGAGTCCAAGATGGTGGATCTGCACTGCGTTAGCTGGTAGGGGACCTCTGCATGAATCTCTCCTAGCTCTTCATTCTCTGTCTGTTTTCTCACTCCATTTGGTGCTTGGCTGAGTTCTTTATCTCTTCGTTTGATGTTTTAGGGTTTCAGAATTATTGTATTCTCTGTTCGGCTTAGTTTTTCGGATCTTTGCTGTGGAGGGACGGCGTGGTGCTTCTGCCTAGAGCGCCGTTTTGCTGGAACTCCAATTACTAAAGTTTTAAATTATTTCCAAACACACCCAGTAGGCAGTGTTTAGACTAGTTACCAGCCAAGTATACTCAAAAACCATCCAGAACAAGAACCCTTGAACACTTTAGTTTTGAAAACGTAGTTTTTAGTAATCCAGTTTTAAAGGATTAGTGATTCAGAATCAAGTTTACAGAAAGAGAATTTTACCTCTGAGGGGATATAAAGATGAATTTCCACCAATGAGAACAGAAAGAGAAACTATGTATGAGGATGAAAAAGAGGAGCCATCTTGGGAAGGCAAAAAGAGCAGTTGTAGAGTTCTAACAAGTTTAAACAAATATTATCTCAATATGTTTTTAAAGTTTTAAAATACGAATTAAACCTATTAAAGGCTTGAGCTTGTTTAAATTTAGGACTTTCAGACTCTACAGTCCTAGGGGGGACTGTCAGTAATCAGCCATTAATCATTCAACTAAACCAAACAACCAATTAACATCTTATTACATTAATCAATTAATAAATCAATTAATTAATAATTAATAGCCCTAATGTCTTATGGGGTCTGAGAGTCCACAAACTCAAAACATCTGTGAATAAACAATACTTGATTGCTGTTAGTAACAAAGATAAGATTTATACAAGTAATATTTGGGGACATCTCCCCTGGACAAAACAAAACAGAATAAACACAAATTCTCAGAGAACTCAAAAGCAAAACAGTAAAATTCAATCTGAGAAGTTACTCACCCACTTGTTGTTTTTGTGGATGAGTTCTGGAAGATTCTTGAGGATGTTAAAACTTGCTCTTAGAGACTGAATAGGCTCATAAAAAACTTTGTGTACTTAGAGAAACGAAGGTAACTTTTTAGCAAGTGATGTCAAAAGGACAAAAAGAAGTTAATGTTACAGAGTTTGGATAGAAGAGATTAGCTAAGACCTGTAATAGCCTTTGGGAATGTACTCCAGCAGCTAGAAGAGCTCTCAGGACTTTTCCCAATTTCTCTTGCTAGAAAAGTATAAGTTAGGGTCTCTGGCGGCTTCTGGTCAGAAAAGAAAAATTGTGTACACCTTAAAAAGTGGAAGTTAAGAGGCTTCAACTCTGAAAAATTCAGACGTTAGCTCTGAAAACTCAGACTTTAGATTTTAAAATTTTCCCATAAATCCAATTCAGCTTAAGTTACTTACAATAATTCCAAAGCCTAATTTAAGTTGACATATTATGAAACAATAAAAACTTTACCAGAATGAATTTATATTAAAGTCTTGAAAATAGCTACTAGAAGCTTAGGCACACTTAAAAGACTTCCTTATGAGAAAAAAAAACTAACAACAGCTATTCATGGCTTTTGATACAAGACACGCAAAAACTTAAACATGAAATGAAACAGCGCCTTTTGAGCACATACCTTGGCTAATGGCACTCTCAGTCCTCACTAAGACTGCCATCATATGTGTGAAAACCACTCCGGAGCCTTTCACCAAAAAAAAAAAAAAAATGCACCTGAAGAAACCTGAACGGGCATTGAGAGGAAAAACAGCGAGTTCACACAGCCTGAACCAAGTTGCAATTAGCCAGATAACAAACTCATCAACACAGTCTCGAGCGAGCCAAAAGTAGAAATGAAGGACCATTAACAAACTTCAGAGGACTTCAAACACAAAGAGGGTGGAGGTCCTTGGTCCAAGAGGTTTTACCTGGAGACGACTCCCAAGAGCTGGGAAAGTGGACTGAGCATGAAAAGGGCTTGTATGGATGCTGACATTCTACAGTCCCATCCTGGGGTAATTTAGCAAGCAAATTGCCTTGGAATCCCACTTCTGACACCAAAATGTTGTAGAGAAAAACTTGAATGCTGTTTCAAGTTAAAACAGAGAGATTTATTAAGGGTTTAAAACAATTGCAGTTGGGGAACTACTTAGCCCATTGAAAATGGAACAAGGCAGTCCCGGGGAAGTTTCCTTATACAAGTATTCCTGTGGGGTAAAAAGAGGAACCAAACCACACAGAGAGCAATTACAGGAAAACCAATGAATATTATAATAATCACATTCTGATTGTTGTTGTTCTTAGGTGCCGTCGAGTCAGTTCCGATTCATAGTGACCCTATGTACAACAGAATGAAACACTGCCTGGTCCTGCATCATCCTCACAAGTGCTGTAGGCTTGAGCTCATTGTTGTAGCCACTGTGCCAATCCATCTCTTTGAGGAACATCCTCTTTTTTTGCTGACCCTGTACTTACCAAGCATAGTGTCCCTCTCCAGGGACTGATCCCTCCTGACAACACGTCCAAAGTAGGTGAGACGTAATATCGACATCCTTGCTTCTAAGGCCATTCTGGTTGTACTTCTTCCAAGACAGATTTGTTCGTTCTTTTGTCAGTCCATAGTATATTCAATATTCTTCAACAACACCACAATTCAGAGACGTCAATTCTTCTTCAGTTTTCCTTATTCATCGTCCAGGTTTCACATGCATATGAGGTATGATGGTTAAGATTGTGTGTCAACTTGGCTGGGCTGTAATTCTCAGTGTTTTAATGTAATCACTCCCATGATTGAATATACTGTGAGTAGTCAATCAGACGAAAGGGAGTTTCATTGGAGGTGTGGCCCGCATCTGTATATAAGCAGACGTTCTGGCTTTTTGTTCTCTCTAGGTCCTGTGGCTGCTTCCTGTCGTCTCATCTCCCATTCTTGGGACTTGAGCTGTCAGCGTATCTGCCAAACCTGGGATTTGCCAATCTGCACAGCCTGTGAGCAGGAGCCTTGCTCTCCGACCTGCCGATCTTGGGCTTGCCAGCTTCCGCAGCTGTGTGACTTGGGAGAGGCCTCTACCCTGATCCACGGACTTGGGAAGTTCGAGTCTCTACAATCACGTGAGCTGTTTCATTGATATAATCTCTTGCTATATGTATACACTTAACTGGTTTTACTTCTCTAGAGAACCCAGCCTAAGACATTTGGTACTGGGAGTGGTTCTAGAGAAACAAAATTGTAAGGATGAGTTTTCTAAGTTTGTTCTCAAGTCTAGTTAGTCAAAAAGACATTGATGACTCTGCTTCCAGCAGTAAAGAGGTCACTGGTAGTCCATGGAGCGAGGTGACGATACAAATACCCAAAGTATCACCACCGGTAGATCAGGTATTGGTGAAAGGTGAGGTTCACGGTGAACACATGTGTGATATCTTTCTACAGCTTTGTCACAATGAGAAGTATAAGGAAGCCTGTTGGTTTGTCCTACTTTCACTAGACAAACTGATGAAGGAAAGAGATACGCTCAGGGCTTCAGTTGGGGAACTACTTAGCCCATTGAAAATGGAACAAGGCAGTCCCGGGGAAGTTTCCTTATACAAGTATTCCTGTGGGGTAAAAAGAGGAACCAAACCACACAGAGAGCAATTACAGGAAAACCAATGAATATTATAATAATCACATTCTGATTGTTGTTGTTCTTAGGTGCCGTCGAGTCAGTTCCGATTCATAGTGACCCTATGTACAACAGACTGAAACACTGCCTGGTCCTGCATACATGATCTCAAACCTTCCACTTGTGCTTTCAAAGAAAGCCTTATTTCCTGTAGTTACAGAGCTGAAATTCCTGAAAACCAAACCCAGAGCCTTATTGTAAGAGTGGCTGAATTACAAGCCAGCTCAATTGCAAACCTCGAGAGATGTCTGAAGTTAAAGTAAGGGCATTGATTGGGAATAGATGGGATCCTGAGACTTGGGATGGGGACATATGGGCAGATAATCAGGAAGCTGGGGACACTGAGCCTGTAAATTCCACTGAATCACTCCTGCCAGCAGAACCAGTTCCATGTGAAGCGATTACTTCATGTTTGTCTGCTAAACCAGCCTTCCCAGAAAAACCATTACCCTCTCCAATCCCATCTGATGAGATTAGCCCTAGCTGAGCTGCCTCTAAAGAGCACTTGCCTGAGTCATTGCCTGGAGAATTTCCTGAGACAGATGCTTTAAAAGATAATGCTGAATGTTCTGAAAACAATTCCACACTACTGATTCTGGCTTCTCGACCTATAACTAGGCTTAAGTCCCAGCGAGCCCCAAAAGGTGAAGTACAAAGTGTGACCCAGGTGGAGGTACGCGACACTCCGAAAGAACTACTTGAGTTTTCTAATATGTACATACAGAAACCTGGGGAATATGTGTGGGAACGGCTCTTAAGGGTGCGGAATAATGGTGCAAGAAACATAAAGATGGATCAGTCCGAGTTTATTGATATGGGTCCACTGAGCACAGACTGTTCCTTCAATGTTTCAGCTGGGGAAGTTAGGAAAGGATCTAATAGTTTATTTGGTTGGGTTGCTGAAGCATGGATTATGAGGTGGCCGACACTAAATCAAGTTGAAGTACCAAACCTGCCTTGGTATAC
>NW_004444006.1:2938748-2943499 GCF_000243295.1 Trichechus manatus latirostris | reverse complement strand
TTCTGCAGCTGTGTGACTTGGGAGAGGCCTCTACCCTGATCCACGGACTTGGGACATTCTAGCCTCTACAATCACGTGAGCTGTTTCCTTGATATAATCTCTCTGTATATATATATTTATACACTTTACTGGTTTTGCTTCTCTAGAGAACCTAGCCTAAGCCATGAGGCAATTGAAAACACCATGGCTTGGGTCAGGTGCACCTTAGTCTTCAAGGTGACATCTTTGCTTTTCACCAGTTTAAAGAGGTCTTTTGAAGCAGATTTGCCCAATGAAATGTGACTTTTGATTTCTTGACTGCTGCTTCCATGGGTGTTGATTGTGGATCCATGTAAAATGAAATCACTGACAACTTCAATCTTTTCTCTGTTTATCAGGGTGTTGCTTATTGTTCCAGTTGTGAGGATTTTTGTTTTCTTTAGGTTAAGGTGTAATCCATCCTGAAGGCTGTGGTCTTTGATCTTCATCAGTAAGTGCTTCAAGTCCTCTTCAATTTTAGTAAGCCTGGTTGTGTCATCTGCATAATGCAAGTTGTTAACGAGTCTTCCTCCAATCCTGATGCCGCGTTCTTCTTCATATAGTCTAGCTTTTCGGATTATTTGCTCAGCATACAGATTGAATAAGTATGGTGAAAGGATACAACCCTGACACACAACTTTCCTGACTTTAAACCATGCAGTATCCCCTTGTTCTGTTCGAATGACTCCCTCTTGTTCTATGTACCGGTTCCTCATGAGCACAATTAAGTGTTCTGGAATTCCCATTCTTCGCGATGTTATCCATAATTTGTTATGATCCACACAGTCGAATGCCTTTGCATAGTCAATAAAACACAGGTAAACATCTTTCTGGTGTTCTCTGCTTTCAGCCAGGATCCATCTGACATCAGCAATGGTATTCCTGGTTCCATGTCCTCTTCTGAATCTGGCTTGAATTTCTGGCAGTTCCCCGTTCATGTACTGCTCCAGTTGCTTTTTAACAATCTTCAGCAAAATTTTACTTGTGTGTGATATTAATGATATTGTTCGATAATTTCCAAGTTCTGTTGGATCAGCTTTCTTGAGAATAGACATAAATAATGTATCTTTTCCAGGCGGTTGGTCAGGTAGTTGTCTTCCAAATTTCTTGGTATAGATGAGTGAGAACTTCCAGCGCTGCATCTGTTTGTTGAAACATCTCAATTGATATTCTGTCAATTCCTGGAGCCTTGTTTTTCGCCAATGTCTTTAGTGCAGCTTGGACTTCTTCCTCCTGTACCATCGGTTCTTGATCATGTGCTGCCTCCTGAAATGGTTGAACATTGACCAATTTTTTTTGGTATAGTGACTTTGTATATTCCTTTCATCTTTTTTTGATGCTTCCTGCATATTTTAATATTTTCACTGCAGAATGCTTCAATATTGCAACTCGAGACTTGAATTTTTTCTTCAGTTCTTTCAGCTTGAGACATGCTGAGCCTGTTCTTCCCTGTTGGTTTTCTATCTCCAGGTCTTTTCACATGTCATTGTAATACTTCACTTTGTCTTCTTGAGCTGCCCTTTGAAATCTTCTGTTCAGCTCTTTTACTTCATCATTCTTCCTTTTGCTTTAGCTACTCAACTTTCAAGAGCAAGTTTCAGAGTCTCTTCTGACATCCTTTTTGTCTTTTCTTTCTTTCCTCTCTTTTTAATGACCTCTTCTTTCTTCATGTATGATGTCCTTGATGTCATGCCACAACTCCTCTGGTCTTTAGTCATTAGTGTTCAATGCATCAAGTCTATTTTTGAGATGGTCTCTAAATTCAGGTGGGATATACTCAAGGTCATACTTTGGCTCTTGTGGATTTGTTTTAATTTTCTTCAGTTTCCACTTGAACTTGCATATGAGCAATTGCTGGTCTGTTCCACAATTGGCCCCTGGCCTTGTTCTGACTGATGATAAGATTCCTGTGTATACCATGTGGCAAGGTCCACGTTTATAGTGGCTGTTTATATTGTTGAAAAAAGTTATTTGCAATGAAGATGTCATTGGTCTTACAAAAGTCTATCATGCGATCTCCGGCATCGTTTTTATCATCAAGGCCATCTTTTCCAACTACTAATCCTTCTACTCTGCTTCCAGCTTTCACATTCCAATCACCAGTAATTATCAATGCATCCAGATTGCATGTTTGATCAAATTCAGACTGCAGAAATTGGTAAAAATCTTCAATTTCTTCAGCTTTGGCCTTAGTGGTTGGTGCAGAAATTCTAATAATAGTCATATTAACTGTTCTTCCTTGTAGGTATATGGATACTATCTTATCACTGACAGTATTGTACTTCAGGGTAATCTTGAAATATTTTATTTTAATGATGAATGCAACACCATTCCTCTTCAAGTTATCGTACCCGGCATAGTAGACCATATGATAGTCCGATTCAAAATGGCCACTACCAGTCCATTTTAGCTCACTAATGCCTAGGATATTGATGTATATGCATTCCATTTCATTTTTGACAATTTCCATCTTTCCTAGATTCATACTTCGTACAATTCATGTTCTGATTATTAATGGATGTTTGCAGCTGTTTCTTCTCATTTTGAGTATTGTCACATCAGCAGATGGAGGTCCCGAAAACTTGACTCCATTAAGGTCGACTCTACTTTGAGGAGGCAGCTCTTCCCCAGTTGTCTTTTAAGTGCCTTCCAACCTGAGGGGCTCATCTTTTGGCACTATATCAATGTCCTGCTGCTATTCATAAGGTTTTCACAAGCTATTTCTTTTCAGAAGTAGACTGCCGGGTCTTTCTTCCTTGTATGTCTTAGTCTGGAAACTCAGCTGAAACGTGTCCATCACAGTTGACCCTGCGGTATTCCAATACCAGTGGCATAGCTTCCAGCATCACAGCAACGTACAAGCCTCCACAGTACAACAAACTGATAGATGCGTGGAGGATGTATATATATACATATGTTTTTAAATAGCACCTCCCCCTTCTCCCATTTATGTAATCCTTTACTCCACTGGATCCCTTTAGATCCTGATTCCTATTGGGTGTGTACTGAAGCTCACTACCTTGGGTTTGCTCTGCTGGACTTTTTCTTGGAGAAAGGAGATGCCCATTCCTGCTATTGTTTTATCTCTCTCTGCTTCATCCTTGCGTAGAATTCCCAGCAAGTTGTATATATGAAGTTTTTGACACAAAGTAGGTGCTCCGGAAATATTAGTTCCCTTGTGTCTACATCAAACATGGCTCTATTTAAAAAAAAAAAAGTAAATCAAAATCCAAAAGATAACTCAAACGCCCAAATTAAGTAGGCTTCAGGTTCCCTGTCCTACGGGAACTATGCATTGTGTGAAAAGTAGTAGTGGGACATTCTAACCCCTAAGTGAATTCCAAGACTTATCCTACCCCTTACCTTTTCATCAAAGAGGTGAAGGGCAAAATGGAGTCATCCAGGACACAAAAAAAGGGTCACAAGTTTGGGGAAATCAAAGAATTGGTGAGACTCTTTGGGCTCAGTGTTGAAGACTTTACTGGCAATTGGAACAATAAGATCCAAAGGACCACAATCCCGGAAAGATTCTGATGGTTCCCTGGGGACGGAAGCCATAGGGAAGGATGCTTAACCCTGACTTGGATTCCCCTGACATCCTGAAACATAATCTAGCTTGATCCTGGGTGTAAGAAGCAACACCAGAATTTGGGCCTAGACCTTTGATGTAGAATAAGAAGTGTATGTTCACCCGGAGTGTCTGTCCTCTGAGTAGAATTATCTTTAAGGACTTTGCTTGATGGTCTGAAGCTGGTCAAGGTATGAGTCTTGGGGCCCTAACCAACATCTCTTTCCATCAGAGGGACAACTATAGGCGGGGCCAATATTTCCTCTAATTGTTGGCAGATGTGAGCTAACCCAAAATTCTGATAAGTGAAATGTGTTCACTGTAGCTTGGAAAGGGTCACAGATATTTAGAGCTCAGCTCTTCAGATCCCAGCCTGAATCCTAATAGGTTCCCGAACCCCAAGCCCATCCTCACCTGTGATTCATATCCTGTGGACAGACCTCCAAGATGGTTATTAGATTTCTGGGTAAATCCTATTACAGGTCTCTCCATAACTGTGTTCCATATACCCAATAACCCCTCCATTACTAATTTATGGACCCTTTGGAATCAATTGTTCATTTAGATCATAACCTGTTCTCTCCACCCTCTGAGTATCACGTACTTTCTGAAGAACTAGGCTTTCTACTAGCACCTGCTACAGAGAAGGCGAGAGAGAAAAAATGGATTTTTGAATCAGATTGGCCTCAGTATACTTCTTTGTTCTGTTATTTTAAACATGCATATTTAATGCTCTTTGAGTATGTTAACTTTACGGATAAATTTAAATAGCACAGAAAAGTACAAACAAAAATAGAACAAGCACCTCTGTATCGATCATACAGAATTGTCAATTAATATTTCATATTTGCTTCAAGTATTTTTTTTCTTTTTCTTTTTTTATTGTACTTCAGGTGAAGGCTTACAGACCAAATAGTTTCTCATGAAACAGTAGTACACATATTGTTTTATGACATTGGTTGACAACCCCACAACAGGTCAACCCTCTCTCTTCTTAACCTTTTTTTTGGGGGGTGAAAATATACATAGCCAAAGATACACCATTTCAAAAATGTCGACATTCACAGTTCAGTGACATCGACTACGCTCTTCCAATTGTGCTGCTATTCTCACTTTAGATGAAGGCTTTCAGAACAAAATAGTGTCTCACTTAACAGTTAGTACG
>NW_004444006.1:2936200-2937853 GCF_000243295.1 Trichechus manatus latirostris | reverse complement strand
ATTTCACTCAGCATAATGTCCTCCAGTTTCATCCATGTTATGAGATGCTTCACAGATTCATCATTGTTCTTTATCGTTGCATAATACTCCATTGCAGTATGTACCATAGTTTGTTTATCGATTCATCTGTTGATGGGCATCTAGGTTGTTTCCATCTTTTTGCTACTGTGAACAATGCTGCCATGAATATGGGTGTGCATATGTCTATTCGTGTGATGGCTCTCATTTCTCTAGAATATATTCCTAGGAGTGGGATTGCTGGATTGTATGGTATTTCTATTTCTAGCTTTCTAAGGAAGCACCATATCATTTTCCAAAATGGTTGTATCAGTATGCATTCCCACTAGCAGTGCATAAGAGTTCTGATCTTCCCGCAGCCTCTCCAACATTTGTTATTTCCAGAGTTTTTGATTCGTGCCAGTAATGCCGGGGTGAGATGGTATCTCATCGTAGTTTTAATTTGCATTTCTGTAATGGCTAGTGATTGTGAGCATTTCCTAAATGTATCTGTTGGCCACTTTAATGTCTTCTTTGGTGAAGTGTCTGTTCATTTCCTTTGCCGAATTTTAATAGGATTATTTGTCTTTTTGTTGTAGAGGTGTTGTATTTTCTCGTAGATTATGGAGATTAGAACTTTGTCTGACTTGTCATGTCCAAAACTTTTTTTGCCAGTCTCTAGTTTCTCTGTTTATTCTTTTGGAGGAGTCTTTCTTTCTTTCTCTTTTTTTTTTTTAGTTTTTTTAAATTGTACTTAAGGTGAAGGTTTACAGAACAAATAGTTTCTCATTAAACTAGTACACATATTGTTTTATGGCATTGGTTAACAACCCCATGACACGTAAACCCTCTCCCTTCTCGACATTCGTGAAGTCTTTTGAAGAGCATAGGTGTTTGATTTTTAGAAGATACCAGTTATCTAGCTTATCTTCTGTAGTTTGTGTGTTGGTGGTTATAGTTTGTATCCTATTAATGCCGTGTATTAGGGCCTGTAGCGTTGGTCCTAGCTTTTCTTCTATGACCTTATAGTTTTTGGCTTTATATTTAGGTCTTTGATCCATTTTGAATTAGTTTTTGTATATGGTGTGAGGTATGGGTCCTGTTTCATTTTTTTTTTACAGATGGATATCCAGTTTTCCCAGCACCATTTGTTAAAACTGACTGTTTTATCCCCATTGGATGGATTTTGGGCCCTTGTCGAAGATCAGATGACCGTAAGTGGATGGATTTACATCTGGGTTCTCAATTCTGCTCCATCTGTCTTTCTACCAGTACCAGGCTGTTTTGACTACCATAGCTGTATAGTAGGTTCTGAGGTCAGGTAGTGTGAGTCCTCCAGCTTTCTTCTTCTTCAATACTGCTTTACTTATTTGAGGCTTCTTCCCTTTCCATATTAAGTTAATGATTAGTTTTTCCATATCTTTGAAGAATGTTGTTGGTATTTGGATTGGGATTGCTTTGTATTTGTAAATTTCTTTGAGTAGAATTGTCATTTCCACAATGTGGAGTCTACCTATCCATGAGCATGGTATGTTTTCCCATTCATGTAGATCCCTTTGGATTTCTTGCAGTAGTGTTTTGTAGTTTTCTTTGTATAGGTCTTTTACATTCCTGGTCAGATTTATTCCTAAGTATTTTATCTTTTTAGGGGCTATT
>NW_004444006.1:2926567-2934880 GCF_000243295.1 Trichechus manatus latirostris | reverse complement strand
CAATAAATTGTCCTCTGAGGACTGCCTTTGCTGTGTCCCAAGGGTTTTTCTATGATGTGTTTTCATTCTCTTTTGATTCTAGGAATTTTCTGAGTCCATCTCTGATTTCTCCTGTTACCCAGTGGTTTGTAAGCAGGGTGTTATTCAGTTTCCCTGTAATTGATTTTTTTTCCTTGCTCTTTCTGTTGTTAATTTCTACCTTGATGGCATTGTATCATCTCAACGTTTTGGATCTTGCTGAGGATTGCTCCGTGGCCTAAGATGTGGTCTATTCTGGATAATGTTCCATGTGCATTGGAAAAGAATGTGTACTTTGAAGTTGTTTGATGGAGTGTCCTATATATGTCTGTGAGCTCAGGTTGGCTGATTGTGCCCTTTAGGTCTTCTGTATCTTTGCTGAGTTTCTTTCTAGATGTTCTGTCCTTTACTGAGAGTGGTGTGTTGAAGTTTCCTACTATTATTGTGAAACTGTCAATTTCTCTTTTCAGTGTTGTTGGAGTTTGTTTTATGTATTTTGGAGTCCTGTCATTGGGTGGGTAGATGTTTATTATGGTTATGTGTTCATGATGGATTTTCCCCTTAATCATTATATAGTGTCCTCCTCTGTCTTTTATGGTGGATTTAGTTTTAAAGTCTATTTTATCTGAGATTAGGAATGCCACTCCTGCTCTTTTTTGGTAGTTGTTTGCTTGGTATATTTTTTTCCAATCTTTGATTTTTAATAAATTCACGTCTTTTTTTCTAAGGTGTGTCTCTTGTAGACAACATATTGATGGATCCTTTTTTTTTTATCCACTCTGTCACTCTCCGTCTCTTTATGGGTGCATTGAGGCCATTTACTTTCAGTGTAATTATTGATAGATGTGACTTTATTGTGTCATTTTGTAGTGCTTTTTTTGGTGCTGACGTTTTCTTTGTTCCTCTTACTATCTTGTGCTGAATTCCTTTTTTTGTGGATTTTTTTTTCATTACTTTTGTTTCTGTAGGTTTTGTTTTTACTGAGACTTTATGTTTTTCCTCTTTATTTTTATGAGTAGATTTGTTAATTTTCTTTGTGGTTACCATGAAATTTACCCTTATCTTTCTATGTTTGAAGCAGTCTATTATTACTTGTTATTGTCTTGCCTTCCTCTCCATTAGAATGCTCTATACCTACACTGTTTATTCCTTCTTTTATTGTTCTGATGTTGTTGCCATTTACAGATTAACTACTCTGATTCCCAGTTGTATTTCTTTTGGTTTTTGATAGTCCTTGAGAGTTCATTTCCTGGATTGTTATCTGGCTGGTACGATCCTGCATCCTAGATTCAGCCTGTGAGCTGAAATTGTTTGTTCTCAGATCGAAGTACCCCCTTTAATAGTTCTTATAAGTTTGGTTTTATTTTTACATATTCCCTTAATTTCTGTGTATCTGGAAGTGTCATAATTTCGCCATCGTATTTGAATGAGAGTTTTGCAGGATATATTATTCTTGGCTGGCAATTTTTTTCTTTCAATGTTTTATATATGTCATCCCATTGCCTTCTTGCCTGCATGGTTTCTACCGAATAATCTGAGGTTAGTCTTATTGTTTCTCCTCTTTATGTGACTTCTTGTTTTCTAGAGATGTTCTCAGGATTCTTTGTTTGTCTTTGATTTTGGCAAGTGTGATTATGATATGCCTTTGTGATTTTCTTTTGAAGTCTCTCATATATTGGGTTCATTGACCTTCTTGGATGGCCAGCTTTTCATCTTTCATGATATTGAGGAAGTATTCTGTCCGCAGTTCTCAATGCTACTCTCTGTGTCTTCTTTTTTCTCCCCCTGTTCTGGAACTCTAATCGCTCGCAAATTTTTGCTTTTGATTGTATCTCACATAATTCTCATGGTCTCTTCATTTTTCTTCATTCTTTTTTCTGCGTTTTCCCCAGAGTTGTAGCCAAGTGTTTGTCTTCAATTTCGCTGATCCTGTCTTCCACCATTTAAAATCTGCTCCTCAGCCCTTCTACGTCACAGTCCATTTCTTAAATCTTGTTGTTTACCTTTTGGATTTCTAATTGTTGTTTTTGTATGATTTCTAGTTGTGAATTTATTTTGGCATTTTTTTCCTGCATTATTTTCCTGAATTTTTCCATTTTTCGTCTGTGTTTTCCATGAATTTGCCTGCCTTTTCCATGAATTTGTCTGTTTTTTTCCTCATTTTTATCTGCTTTTTGCTTCAACTCTTGGATAATTCTAAGTATTGGAGATTTGATTTCCCTATCAGGTAGTTCTAGTGCCTTTTCTTCTCCTGGAAAGTCACCTGGTGTTTAATTTTGTACCCTACTGGAACCATCCTGTCTTGTTTTTGTAAATGTTTTGGTATTGTCTGACGTCTTTGGGGCATTCAGTAGTTATTTTTCTCGTTTGTTGATTGTAGATTTGTTTTTTTTTTTTTTTTGTCTTTTTTGTTTGTTTGTTTTATTTAGCCATGTCTGAATAGGCGGGCTGTGTCTTATTTGTTGTTTGCTCATGTGTGGGTACGATAATTTTTGCCTCCTTCTCCAGTTGGCGGGGTCAGTTGCTCAGATATGATACATCAGGGCATGTCTAGCTGAAGAGGAGATGCTGGGATGGGTTGTTTGTGGCACTTACTACAGCCACCAGGGCTGGCTGGTAATCAGTGCAGGGCAGGTTCCAGGAGGCCTTGTCTGTGCTGCTTGGTGGTGTGATGTTAAGCATATGGCCAGATGGAGGGAGGAGATTGTGATGCATGGAGCTAAGATGGGTATGCAAGAGAGGAGAGAGAGGAGAGAGGAACATGGGCCAAAAACATACAAACAAAAAAGAGTGTTAGGGGACCTTGCCATTGGAGTTGAGAGATGAGAGACTATGAAATGGAGAAAAACAAAAAGGAGAAGAAGAAGAAAAAAAAGAAATGAAAAAAATTGAATAAATAAAAATTAGAAAGAAGAAAAGCTCCCAGGGATCCCACCTGTGCGGCTATGAGGTCTGGGGAAGTTGCTCCCAGGTGTTGAAATACAGCCTGGATAGAAGGTGTAGAGGTGTCACTCAGTGCCAGGTATTCAGGGGACAGGAAGAGAAGGAAGTTATAGAGACATGAGAAACTGAGTAATGAAGAAAGACAAAAATGGAAAAAGAGGGAAAAGAAAACAAAACAGAAAAAAAGAAGAAGAACCCCCCCAAAACACAGGAAAAAAAAAACACGAAAGAAGAAATGCTCTCAGGGATCCCTCTGAGGGTCTGCGCAAACTGAGGGCGTAGATCCCAAGCTGCGCAGTACTTCCTGGCTAGAACTGGCTCCCAATTCGAGAAAAGAAAATGAAAACAAACAAAGAATTCAAAACAAAGAAACAGAAAAAGCCCCAGCATCCCACCAGCATGGCTGCACGGATCAGGAAGCAGTTTCACATTCGAGCGGAGTTTCACCACCTTTCAGGAAGAAGCAAAGATGTCTCATGGAGCCAGGTATTTGAGAGAAAGGAGGGAGAGGTGGTGAGAGGTAAGGAAGAAATCAAAAGAAGCAGAAAAAGGCAACACCAGCAGCCAACAAATGGCACTCAGGGAGTCAGCCATTGCAGGCAGGTGGACTCCAAGCAGCTGGTGCTTCCTAGCCAAGAGTTTGTGGCCATGGGAAGCAGAGGAGGCCAAGTGGGGGTGAAAAACGGTGGGGGGTGGGAAAGCGTATATCACTGGTTACCAGTTGTTCTGTCTCCTGCTGGAAGCTCCGTGAAGCTACTTTCCCATACCCCCTGTTTGCTGGTCTCCGATAGGAGTCCAAGATGGCGGATCCGCGCTGCGTTAGCTGATATGTGACCTCTCCATGTGTCTCTCCTCACTGTCTGTTCTCTGTCAGTTTCTTATTCCATTTGGTGCTTGGCTGAGTTGTTTATCTCTTCATTGGATGTTTATGGTTTCAGGATTGGTGTTTTCTCTGTTTGGCTTAGTTTTTCAGATCTTTGCTGGGGAGGGACAGCATGGTGCTTCTTCCTAGAGCACCATGTTGCCCAGAACTTTCTTTTTTTAATTGGGTTATTTGTCTTTTTGTTGTTGGGGTTTTGCAGTATCTTGTAGATTTTAGAGATTAGACCCTTACTGGATATGTTGTAGCCAAAAATTTTTTCCAGGTCTGTAGGTTCTCTTTTTACTCTTTGGTTGAAGTCTTTTGACGAGCATATGTGTTTTATTTTTAGGAGCTCCCTGTTATCCAGTTTCTTTTCTGGTGTTTGTGCTTTGTTAGTTATGGTTTGTATACTCTTTATGCCACGTATTAGGGCTCCTAACACTGTCCCTATTTTTTTCTTCCATGATCTTTATCACTTTAGATTTTATATTTAGGTCTTATCTATTTTTGAGTTAGTTTTTGTGCATGGTGTGAGGTATGGGTCTTGTTTCAGTTTTTTGCAGATGGATATCCAGTTATGCCAGCGCCATTTGTTAAAGAGACTGTCCTTTCCCCATTTAACAGACATTGGGCCTTTGTCAAATACCAGCTGCTCACAGGTGGATGAATTTACATCTGGATCTCAATTCTGTTTCATTAGTCTATGTATCTGTTGTTGTATCAGTACCGGGGTATTTTGACTACCATGACTGTATAGTAGGTTGTAAAATCAGGTAGTGTGAGGCCTCCCATTTAGTTCTTCTTCAGTAATCGTTTACTTATCTGGGGCCTCTTCTCTTTCCATATGAAGCTGGTGATTTGTTTCTCTGTCTCATTAAAAATGCCATTGGAATTTGGATCGGGACTACATTGTATCTGTTGATTGCTTTGGGTAGAATTTACATTTTCACAATGTTAAGTATTCCTATCCATGAGCATGGTATGTTCTTCCACTTATGTAAGTTTCTTGCTGTAGTGTCTTGTATTTTTCTTTGTATATGTGTTTTACATCTCTGATTAGGTTTATTCCTAAATTCTTTTTCTTCTTGGGGGCTATTGTAAATGGTATTGATTTGGTGATTTCCTTTTGGAAGTTCTTTTGTTGGCGTAGAGGAATGCAACTAATTTTTGTATATTTATCTTGTAGCCTGATACTTTGTTGAAATCTTTCATTACTTCCAGTAATTTTCTTGTGGATTCTTTGGAGTTTTCTGTGTATAAGATCATATCATCTGGGAATATGGATACTCTTACTTCTTCTCTACCAATTTGGATGCCCTTTATTTCTTTTTCTTGCTTTATTGTTCTGTCTAGGACCTCCAGCAGAATGTTGAACAAGAGTGGTGATAAGGGTCCATCCTTATCTGGTTCCTGTTCTTAAGACGAATGCTTTCAAACTCTCTCTGGTAAGAGTGATGCTGGCTGTTGGCTTTGTATAAATGTCCTTTATTATGTAAAGGAATTTCCCTTGTATTCTTATTTTGCTGAGAGTTTTTATCAGGAATGGGTGTTGGAGTTTGTCAAATGCCTTTTCTGCATCAATTGATAAGATCATTTGGTTCTTATCTTTTGTTTTATTTGTGTAATGGATTACATTGATTGGTTTTCTAATGATGAAACATCCCTTCATACTTGGTATGAATCCCACTTGGTCATGATGAATTATTTTTTGATATGTTGAATTCTATTGCCTAGAATTACATTGAAGACTTTTGAGTCTGTGTGTATGAGGGATATTGGTCTGTAATTTTCTTTTTTTTTTTTTTGTGATAGTTTTACCTGGTTTTTTTGTATTAGGGTTATGCTGGCTTCATAGAATGAGTTCGGGAGTATTCCTTCCTTTTCTATGATCGGAAATACCTTTAGTAGTATGATGTTATCTCCTCTCTGAAAGTTTGGTAGAATTCTCCAATGAAGCCTTCAGGGCCATGGCTTTTTTTTGGGGGGGGGGAGTTTAAATTACCTCTTTAATCTCTTCTTCTGTTATAGGTTTATTTAGTTTGTCTACCTTTGTGTGTGTTAGTTTGGGTGGGGAGTGTTTCTAGAAATTTGTCCATTTCCTCTAGGTTTTCAAATTTGTTGGAGTACAGTTTTTCATAGGATTCTTCTTTGATCCTTTTTGTTTCAATTGGGTCTGTTGTTATATCACCCATCTCATTTCTTATTCTGATTATTTGCTTTCTCTCTTGTTTTTCTTTTGTCAGTTTGGCCAAAGATTTATCGATTTTGTTGATCTTTTCCAAGAACCAGCTTTTGGTCTTGTTGACTCTTTCAATTGTTTTTCTATTCTCTGTTTCATTTATTTCTGTTCTAATCTTTATTATTTCCTTTCTTCTGCTGCCCAAGGGCTACTTTTGCTGCTCTCTTTTTATTTGTTTGAGTAGTAGGGTTATTGTTTTGATTTTGGTCTTTCTTTTTGAATGTCTGTGTTTATTGGTATAAATGGACCTCTGAGCACTGCTTTTGCGGTGTCTCAAAGGTTCTGGTAAGATGTGTTTTCATTCTCATTTGATGTATGAATTTATTTATTCTTTCCTTGATTTATTCTATAACCCAGTAGTTTATGAGCAAGGTGTTTTTCAGTTTCCATGTGTTTGATTTCTTTTTCCTTGCTGTTTCTGTTATTGATTTCTACTTTTTGGCTTTGTGGTCACAAAAGATACTTTGTAATGTTTGGATGTTTCGGATTCTGTTAAGGCTTGCACTGTGACCTAATATGTGGTCTCCTCTGGTGAATGTTCCATGTGAGTTGGAAAAGAATGTATACTTGGCTACTGTTGAGTGGAGTGTTCTGTATATGTTTATGAGGTCAAGTTGATTGATTGTGGCATTTAGATCTTCCATGCCTTTATTGAGCTTCTTTCTAGGTGTTCTGTCCTTCACAGTAAGTTGTGTGTTGAAGTCTCCTACTATTATTGTGGATTTGTCTATTTCTCTTTTCTATGCTGTTAGAGTTTGTTGTATGTGTTTTGAAGCCCGGTGCTTGGGTGTGTATATATTTCTTATTGTTAAGTCATCCTGGTGCATTGAACCTTTAATCATTATATAATTTCTTTATCCTTTGTGGTGGATTTTTCATAAAAGTCTATTTTGTCAGAGATTAATATAGCCACTTCTGCTCTTTTTTCGTTGTTGTTTGCTTGATATATTTTTTCTATCTTTTGAGTTTTAGATTGTTTGTTTTTGAATTTAAGATGTGTCTCTTGTAAGCAGCATATAGACAGTTCATTTTTTAAAATCAGTTCTGCTACTCTCTGTCTCTTTATTGATGCATTTAGTTCATGTACACCCAGTGTAATTATTGATAGGTATGAGTTTACTACTCTCATTTTGATGTAATTTTTATGTGTGTGGTGTTGACATTTTCTTTGTTCTACTTAATTTTCTGTGCTGAGTCGTTTTTCTGTCTGTATTTTCTTTTCATCTTCTTCATTATTTACTGATTTTGTGTCTGCTGAGTCTTTATGTTTTTCTTTTTTTATTTTGATGGGTAGATTTTTTTAGTTTCCTTTGTGGTGACTTTTAAATTTACCTCTATTCCTCTACATTGAAACCAGTCTTTCATTTCTTGATATCGCCGCAACCTCTTCTCCCTATGAAAGTTCTATGACTACACTATTTAATCCCTCTTTTTTGTTTTAATGTTGTCATCATTTAAATATTGATGTCTCTGTTTTCCTATTTCCAGTCTTTTAGCTTTGACTTATTTTTTCAACTTCCCTATCTGGGTTGATATCTGGCTGGTCTGTCCCAAGTTCTAGTTTTGGGTTGTTGTCTAATATTGTTGATTCTCTAGCTAAAGGACTCCCTTTACTGTTTCTTATAATTTTTTTTTGAACAAATTCCCTTAACTTCTGTTTATCTGGAAATACCCTAATATTGCCGTCATATTTGAGAGACATTTGTGCTGGATATATAATTTTTGGCTGGCAATTTTTTTCCTCTGAGGTTTTATATATATCATCCCATTGCTTTCTTGCCTGCATGGTTTCTACTGAGTAGTCAGAGCTTAGTTTTATTGACTGTCTTTCATAAGTGACTTTTCATTTATCCGTAGCTGCTCTTAAGATTCAATCTTTGTCTTTGCTTTTAGCAAGTTTTGATTACAGTATGTCTTGTTGACTGTCTTTTGAGATCTACCCTGTGTGGGGCTCGATGAACTTCTTGAATAGATATCTTCTCATCTTTTATGACATCAGGGAATTTTTCTGCCAGCATCTTCAACAATTCTTTCTGTATTTTCTTTTATTAAATTTTTTATTTTAGTTTAGATGAAGGTTTACAGAACAAATGGTTTCTGACTAAACAGTCAGAGCTCATATTGTTTTATGACATTGGTTAACAACCCCACGACATGTGAACACTCTCCCTTCTCGAACTTGGAGGACCTTTTTTTTTTGGTGAAAATATACATAGCCAAAGTTACACCATTTCAAAAGTTTTTACATGTA
>NW_004444006.1:2911130-2925146 GCF_000243295.1 Trichechus manatus latirostris | reverse complement strand
GATGAGTAGGTTTGTTAACTTTCTTTGTGGTTACCGTGAAATTTACCCTTATCTTCCTAGATTTGAACCAGTCTATTATTACTTGGTATCGCCTTGCCTTCCTCTCCATTAGAAGGTTCTATACCTACACCATTTATTCCCTCTTTTATTGTTCTGATGCTGTTGTCATTTACAGAGTAACCTCTTTAGTTCTTTGTTGTAACTCTTTTGGTTTTGCATAGTTCTTAAGAGTTCATTTCCTAGGTTGATATCTTGCTAGTACAATCCTGTATTCTATATTCAGCCTGTGGTTTGATGTTGTTTGTTCTCAGATCGAAGGATTCCCTTTATTAAGTCTTGTAAGTTTGGCTTGGTTTTTACATATTCCCTTAATTTCTGTTTATCTGGAAATGACCTAATTTCACCATCATATTTGAACAAGAGTTTTGAAGGATATATTATTCTTGGCTGGCAATTTTTTTCTTTCAAGGTTTTATATATGTCATCCCATTGCCCTCTTGCCTGCATGGTTTCTGCTGAATAATCTGAGCTTAGTCTTATTTTTTCTCCTCTGTATGTGACGTTTTGTTTTTCTTGAGCTGCTCTCAGGATTCTTTGTCTTTGTTTTGATTATGTTATGTTATGCCTTGGTGATTTTCTTTTGGGGTCTATCATATATGGGGTTCATTGAGCCTCTTGGATGGCCAGCTTTTCCTCTTTCATGATATTGGGGAAGTTTTCTGTCAGCAATTCTTCAATGATCTGCTCTGTGTTTTCTGTTTTCTCCTCCTGTTCTGGAACTCTGATCATTAGCAGATTTTTGCTTTTGATTATATCTCACGTAATACTCAGAGTTTCTTCATTTTTCTTCTTTCTTTTTTCTGAGTTTTCCTCAGAGTTGTATCCAAGTGTTTGTCTTCAATTTTGGAGATCCTATCTTCCATCATTTCAAACTTGCTTCTCAGCCCTTCTATGACACTATTTCTGAAATTTAGTTGTTTATTTTTTGGATTTCTAATTGTTGTTTTTGTATGATTTCTAGTTGTGAATTTATTTTAGCATTTTGTTCCTGTATTATTTTGTTGAATTCTTCCAGTTTTTTGTCTGTACTTTCCATGAATTTGTCTGTTTTTTCCTTATTTTTGTCTGCTTTTTGCTTCAACTCTTGGATATTCTGAATATTAGAGATTTGAATTCTCTATCAGCTAGGTCTAGTGCCTTTTCTTCTACCGGAAGGTCTTCTGGTGTTTTATTTTGGACCCTTACTGGAACCATCCTATCCCATTTTTGTAAATGTTTTGATATTGTCTGCTTTCTTTGGGGGCATTCAATTTTTATTTTCCTCGTTTATTGATTGTATATTTGTTTGTTTTGACCTGCTTTTTTGTTTTATTTGGTTATGTCTGAGCAGGCGGGCTGTGCATTCTTTGTTGTGTGCTTGTCTGTGGACACAATTCTTCTCACCTGCTTTTCCAATGGGCAGGGTCAGTCATTCACGTATGGTACAGCAGTGCAGATCCAGCTGAAGGGGAGTTGCTGGGGCAGTTTGTTTGTGGCACATACCAGGGCTGACAGTGTGGACTGGGAATCAGTGCAGAGCAGGTTCCAGTAGGCCACACCTGTGCTGCTTGGGAGCGTGATGTTCAGCACACAGTGCAGGGAGGCACGAAGGAGGGGGTAGATTGTGATGTGTGGAGCTAAGATGGGTATGGGAAAGATGAGAGAGAGGAGAGAGGAACAAGAGCCAAAAAGATACACACAAACAAAAAAGAGTGCCAAGGGAGCTAACTATTGGAGTGGAGAGATGAGAGACTGAGAAATGGGGAAAAACAAAAATGAAAAAAAGAAAAAGGGTAAAAGAAGAAAAATGAATAAATAGAGAAACTGAAAATGAAGAAAGACAAAAATGGAATAGGAGAGACAAGAAAACAAAACAAAGAAACCAAAAAAAAAAAAAAAAGAAGAAAGAAATGCCCTCAAGGATGTCCCTGTGCATCTGCTGAGAGTAAGGGAGTAGCTTCCAAGCTGGGTGGTACTTCCTGGCTAGGAGGGGCTCCCAAGCAGAGAAAAGAAAAATAAAACAAAGAAACAAATCAAAACAGAACAAATCAGAGCAAACAAAAAAAAGCCCCAGGAGTCCCACCAGGTTGGCAGCACAGGCCGGGAAGCAGTTTCACAGTCGAGCGGTGTTTCACAGCCTTTCAGGAAGAAGCAAAGATGGTGCATGGAGCCAGGTATTTGAGAGAATGGAGGGGGAGGTGGTGAGAGGTAAGGAAGAAATCTAGAGAATTGGAAAGAAGCAACACCAGCAGCCAAAAGAAGGCACTCAGGGAGGCAGCCAGTGCAGAGGGGTGGATTCCAAGCAACACCGGGGTGAAGCTGTTGCTTCCTGGCCAGGAGACTGTGGCTGCAGGAAGCAGAGGAGGCTAAGTGGGGGTGAAGAAGGGTCGGGGGTGGGAAAGCATGTATTACTGGTTACTGGTTGTTCTGTCTGCTGCTGGAAGCTCCATGAAGCTGCTTTCTCATACCCCCTGTTAGCTGATCTCTGATAGGAGCCCACAATAGCAGATCTGTGCTGCTTTAGCTGATATGTGACCTCTGCATGCACCTCTCCTTGCTCTCTGTTCTTTGTCAGTTTCTTATTTCATTTGGTGCTTGGCTGAGTTCTTTATCTCTTCATTTCATGCTTAGGGTTTCAGGGTTGACGTGTGACTTTGTTTGACTTAGTTTTTCTGTTCTTTGCTGCAGAGGGACAGCGTGGTGCTTTTGACTATAGCACCATGTTGCCTGGAAGTCTCTCTCTGTATTTTCTGTTATCTTCCCCCCTCCCCCACTCTGGTACTCCAATCACTCGTAGTTTTTCCTCTTGATAGTGTACCAGATAATTCTTACAGTTTCTTCATTTTTTAAAAAATTCTTTTATCTGGTTTTTCCTCACATAAATTGGTGACTAGTGTTTTATCTTCAATTTCACTAATTCTGACTTCCATTGCCTCAATTCTGCTCCTATGACCTTCTATTGAATTGTCTAATTCTTAAATTTTTACTGTTAATAATTTGAATTTCTGTTTGCTCTCTCTCTATGGTTTCTAGCAGCCTGTTAAATTTGTCATTCTATTCTTGTATTGTTTTACTGAATTCCTCTGTTGCTTTGTCTGTGTGTTCCTTGGCTTGGTGTGAGTTTTGCATGATCTCTTAGTTATCTAGTGCTGCTATAACAGAAATACCACAAGTGGATAGCTTTTAACAAAGAGATGTTTATTCTCTCACAGTCCAGTAGGTTACAAGTCCAAATTCAGGGCATCACCTCCAGGAGAAGGCCCTCTCTCTCTGTGAGCTCTGGAGGAACGTCCTTGTGATGCATCAGCCTTCCCTTGATCTGGGAGCATCTCAGCACAGGAATCTTAGGTCCAAAGCACATGCTCTGCTTCCAGCACTGCTTTCTTGGTGTTGTGAGGTTTCCATGTGTCTCTGATCACTTCTCTCTTTTATAGCTCAAAAGAGATTGGTTTAAGACACTATTCAATCTTGTATACCTCATCAGTTTAACTGCCGCTAATCCATCTTATTAGATGATTGTGATTGAATTTACAACATATAAGGAAATCACATCAGATTACAAAATGGTACACAATTATACAATACTGGGAATCATGACCCCGCCAAGTTGACAAATATTTTTTGGGGGACACCATTCAATCCATGACAGTCTCCTTCCTGATCTCTTGAAGAGTTCTGTATATTAATCTTTTGAATTCTAACTCTGATAATTCCAAGACCTTCTCTTCCTCCAGAAGGTTTCCTGGTTCTTTGTTTTGGTTGCTTGCTGGAGCCGTCTTAACCTGCTTCTTTATGTGATTTGATATTGTCTGTTGTCTCTGAGCCATCAATAAGTTATTATATTTGTTGTATGTTTGCTTACCATGTCTTAGATTTTTGTTTTGTTTTGTGTTGATATGCCTGAGTAGGCTGGTCATGTGAGAGCTACTTTGGTTATTGATGTCTTTGAAGTTTTCACGTCCTGTCACCAGCTGGTTAGAACAGCTACTAGGTGTGAGTGTCCAGGAGTCTGTTGACTTTTCTAGTGTGGATTTAGCTCAGGTGTCCAGGTCGTTGGTCACCGAGTGTGTGTTGCAGACTCTCACCTACAGTCCTAGATGGGCACGGCTGTGTAGGGGTGTTGGGAGTGGGCACAGGTATTTTGCTGCAGTAGCTGGCTATGTGCTAAGCAAGGCAGGGGGCTGATGGCCACCTGTGAGTGCCTGGGTAGAAGGTATATCCCTGCCCCCTACAGCACATAGGTGGGTGGGTTTTGCAGCTGGACTTTGGGCACCCAATGCTGTTGGCTGTAAGGACTGGAAAGCACCACTTATTCTCAGATCACTGTCATGGGTAGCTAGGTGAAATGGGTGAAATCCTCAGCCTTAAGGGCCCTGATGTGGGTGGATGAGGACCCTGCTTAATGGGCAGGCAGTATCAAATGTCACGAATCTGCTACTCCCCCTTGGCTGCTTCAGTTAAAAGTATGCTAATGAGGGCCTATACTGTTGAATTGGCCCACACAGGTCTATGCAGGGGTGAAGGACGTTAGAATTCTGTGGAACCTCTTATGCCCGTGCCTAGGCAAAGGGGCAGTGTCTGCCCTGAGTTCCCAACTTAGGGGGCATGTTGATTTTTTAAAGCCATGAGACTGGTTTGGACACGGATAGTCCTGAGTTCCCTGCTTAGGGGGCTTAGCAGTTGTTGTTTTCTTCCCTAAAGCTGCGAGACTGGTTTCGACACAGATAGCCCTTAGTTCTGGCTTAGGGGGTGTCTTAGTTATCTAGTGCTGCCATAACAGAAGTACCACAAGTGGATGGTTTTAATGAAGAGAAGTTTATTTCCTCACAGTCAAAGTAAGCTAAAAGTCCAAATTCAGGGCGTCAGCTCCAGGGGAGGCTTTTTCTCTCTGTCAGCCTTCTTCTCTTCAGTGTTCCCCCGGACTAGGAGCGTCTCTGCGCAGGGACCCCGGTCCAAAGGACGCGCTCTGCTCCCGGCACTGCTGTCTTGATGGTATGAGGTCCCCCTGTCTCACTGCTCACTTCTGTCTTTTATATCTCAAGAGATTGCCTCAGGACACAATCCAGTCTTGTAGATCAGGTCCTGCCTTACTAACACAGCTGCCACCCATCCTCCCTCATTAACATCACAGAGGCAGGATTTACAACACATAAGGAAATCACACAGTACCAGGAATCATGGTCCAGCCAAACTGATATACACATTTTTGGGGGGACATAATTCAAACCATGACAGGGGGCATAGCAATTGTTGAATACTGCTCGACTGGTGTCGGAGAGGATCAAGAAGTGGTGTGGGTGAGGGGAAAGTGGCACTTCTCCACTGTGAAAGTCCCAGAGGGAGAGGGATTATTTTGATTCTGTGCTGTAGGTTAGACACTTGCACTTATCTTTCACAGATCCAGCACTGCTTTCCCCTGGCTGTGGAGGCTTGTGCAGACTCTTCGCCACCTGTTCTCTCTTGACATGGTGAAACGCGTCCTGAGCACTACTGCTTGCCTCAGCCCGTGTGCGCCGGCCAACCCAGCATGTAAGGTGCTGGCTACCTCATGATTGGCACTTCTTCACTGCTTCTGAACTGTCTCTCCCTCCCCTTGCCACTCAGTCCAACTCCTCAACTTTTTCTTTGATGATCAGGGCTCCTAGATTGTCATATATAATTGATTTACTTGTTTTTTCAGGTCTTTGTTGTAAGAGGGACCACAGGAAGTGTCTGACTATTCCACCATCTTGGCCCAGCTTCCTGGAATAGTTTCACTGTCCTAAAAATCCCCTGTGCTCCACTTCTTACCCCCACCCCCTGAATTCCTGGCAAGCACTGATATTTTTACTTTCTCTATTTTTTATTTTTCCAGAATCATATATTTTTTCAAATATATTATTTTCCAATATCATATGTTTGGAATCATACAGTATATAGCTTTTTCAGACCAGCTTCTTTCACTTAGCAATATGAGTCTATGTTCCCCCATAGTTTATGTGGCTCAATAGATCATTTTTTTCTTATCACTAAATAATATTCCACTTTATGAATGTACTACAGTTTGTTTATCCATTCACCTATTGAAGGGTATCTAAGTTGCTTCCAATTTGGGGTAATCATTAATGAAACTGCTATAAACATCACTGTATATATTTTTGTGTGGACATGTTTTCAACTAATTTGGGTAACTATCTAGGAATGATTGCTGGATCTAATGGTAAGACTGTTTAGCTTTATAAGAAACTGTCAAACTGTCTTCCAAAGTGGATGTACCATTTTGTGTTCTTGAGAGCAATGAATGAGAGTTCCTGTTGCTCCACATCCTTGTCAGCATGTGGTGTTGTCAAAGTTCTGGATTTTAGCCATTCTAACAGATGAGTAGTGGTATCTCATTATTGTTTTAATATGCAACTCAATGACATATGATCTTAAGAATCTTTTCCAGTATGATTATTTGTTATCAGTATATTTTGGTGAGGTGTCTGTTCAGATCATTTGCCCACTTTCTAATTGAGTTGTTTCTTATCGTTGAGTTTTAAGACATCTCTGTATATTTTGGATACAAATTCATTTATCAGATATGTGTTTTGCAAATACTTTCTAACAGTCTGTGGCTTATCTTTACTTTCTCTTAACAGTGTCTTTCACAAAGCAGAAATTAAAATTTTTTTATTGTTGTAAAAATATACATAACACAACCTTTGCCAATTCAACATTTTTCACATGTACAATTCAGTGACACCAGTTTTATCAATTTTCTGTGCAACCATCACTAATATCCATTGCCAGATTTTCCATCGCCATAAACAGAAACTCAAGTCTTCCTAAACCATGCTTCCAGTTTTCCCTCTCCCTCCCACTTTTGGTAACCATTAGTAAGCTTTGATCTCTACATTTGCCTTTTCTAGATATTTCATATAAGTGAGATCATGCAACATTTGTCCTTTTGTAATTGACTTCACTCAGCATAATCTTTTCAAGGTTCATCCATGTTGTAGCATGTATCAGGACTTCATTTCTCTTCATGGCTGTGTAATATACCACATTTTGTTTATCCATTCATCTGTTCATGGACACTTAGATTGTTTCCATCTTTGGGTTATTGTGAATGAACATTGGTGTACAAGTATCTGTTTGAGTCCCTCCTTTAAAGTCTCTTGGGTATATATACCTAGGTGTTGGATTGATGGGTCGTATGGTAGTTCTATCTTTAACATTTTGTGGAATCACCAAACTATATTCAAAAACAGACGTACCATTTTGCATTCACACCAGCAGTGAATGAGGGTTCCAGTTTCTCCACATCCTTGCCAACATTGACTATTTTCTGTTTGTTGCTTTTGTTTGTTTGTTTTGTTTTATCTTAGCTATCCTAGTGGGAGTGAAGTGTTATCTCACTGTGGTTTTGATTTGCATCTCTCTAATGGCTAATGAAGTTGAACATCTTTTCATGTGTTTTTTGGTCATTTGTATACCTCTTTGGTGAAATGTCTATTCAAGTCCTTTGCCAGAAGTTTTAAATTCTGATGAAATCCAGCTTATGATTTTTTTTCCTTCATGGATTATGCTTTTGATGTTTTAACTAACAAGTCATCACCAAACCCAAAGTCACCTAGATTTTCTCCTATGATAATTTCTCCTAAGATAATGTCTAGAAGTTTTGTTTCTTACAAATCTGACCCACTTTGAGTTAATTTTTGTGAAAGATGGAAGGTCAGTGTCTAGATTCAATTTTTTTGCATGTGAATGCCCAGTTGTTCCAGCACTATTTATTGAAAAGACCGTATTTTCTCAGTTGGATTGCCTTTGCTCCTCTTTCAAAGATCTATTGACTATATTTATGTGGGTCTATTTCTGGACTCTCTGTTACATTGGTGTATTTGTCTATTCTTTCACCAGTACTACACTGTGTTTATTACTGTAGCTTTATAGTAAGTTTTGAAGTCAGAGAGTGTCAGTCTTCCAACTTTGTTCTTCTGTATTGTGTTGGCTATGCTGGGTCTTTTGCTTTCCATATGAACTTTAGAATCAGTTTGTCAATATTCACAAAGTAACTTCCTGGGATTTTTACTGGAATTGCATTGATTCTATAGATTAACTTGGGATGAGCTGGCATTTTAACAATATTGTGTCTTCCTATCCATGAACATGGAATATATCTCCATTTGTTTAGATGTTCTTTGATTTCTTCTGTCAAAGCTTTGTAGTTCTCCTCGTGTAGATTTGTATATATCCTGTTAGATTTTACATCTAAGTATTTAATTTTAGTGAATGCTAAGCCCTGGTGGTGCAGTAGTTAAGAGCTACAGCTGCTAAGCAAAAGGTCATCAGCTCGAATCTACCAGCCACTTCTTGGAACCCCTATAGGGCAGTTCTACTCTGTCCTATGAGGTCACTATGAGTCAGAATTGACTCAATGGCAATGGGTTTGGTTTGGAATGTAAATGGTGTGATTTTAATTTCAGATTTCAATTGTTCATTGTTGGTATATAAGAAAGCAATTGACTTTTGTATCTTGCAACCTTGGTATAATTGCTCATTAGTTTCATTTTTTATTCCTTGGGATTTTATACATAGACAATCATGTCATATGTGAACAAAGACAATTTTATTTTTTCCTTCTCAATCTGTATAACTTTTATTTCTGCAAAATTTGACTTTTGATCTTGGTTCCTGAGAGCTGGACCACACCTGAGGCTGAGTGGAGGATAACTAGACCAATAAGAATCACCTGGGGGCTTGATGTTGACTAAGCCTCAGGAGCCTGATGTAATCTTTCATGGCCATGTGGGGAGGCCAATAAAAGCCCTGAGCCCTAAGGCTCAGAGGAGCTTCCTGGTTGGTGACCGTGTACTGGAAAGGGTAATGTTTCCTTCTTTGGGACATGGAAGCTCCACACTGAACCCCTCCCAGACCTCACCTTGTGTGTCTCTTCATTTGCATCCTTTTTGGTTTTAATGAATCTATATTGTGTACTCTCCATGAATTCTGTGAGTGGTTCTAATGAATTAACAAACCCACAGGAGCAACAAGAGCCAACAGAGACTGGAATCTACCTATCTGACAGTCTGAAAGAAGGTGTCCTTCTATCATGTGAGCTCTGGCCTAGCTTTGGGTGGCTACGGTCAGAGGAATGCTGCATGGGCAACTGGTTTGAAAGAAAATGTCCTTCTAACTTGGCTAGGGCCAGAGAGAGTGTGCACTTGAGTGGCTAGCAACAAGAATGGAGAAACGGGAAGGCGAAGACTGGATCCATCCCCACATTTTGAGGATTGGATTCACGCTGATCCTTACCACACAGTTAGCAACAAAGGCGGGATTTTCCCACTTTGCCCCTTGCTTAGTGCAATTTCTTTTTCTTGTCTTATTCCATTAGCTAGGACTTCAAGTAAGATATTGAATAGGAGTGGTGAGAGAGGATATTCTTGCCTTGTTCCCAATCTTAGGGGGATAGCATCTATTTTTTCACCTTTAAGTATGATGTCAGTTCCCTAAGTGGCACAAATGAGGCACACACAAACATATCAGCTTGAACTTACCCAGTGACACCATGGAAAAAAGTCCTGGCAATCTGCTTCTGTAAAGATCACAGCCAGTAAAACCTATGGAGTAGTCCTATTCTGTAACATATGGGGTTGCAATGAGTTGGAATCAACTCGGCAGCAACAGGGTTTGAGTTTTGGTCTGAGAGCATACTTTGTTTGATTTATATACTTTTAAATTTGTTAAGTTGTGCTTTATGGCCAAGAAAGTGGTCTATCATGGAGAATGTTCCATGTTCCATGTGTGCTTGAGAAGAATGTGTATTCTGCTGTTGTTGGATCAATTATTCTAAAAATATCAATTAGATCTGGTTGATTGATGGTGTTGTTCAGTTCAACTATATCCTTACTGGTTTTCTGCCTACTAAATTTGTCGATTACCGTTAAAGGGGTGCTGAAGTCTCCAACTATAATAGTGTATATGTCTATTTTTTCTTCCTGTTCTATCATTTTTGTTGTTCTGTTGTTAGGTAAATACACATTTAGGATTTTTATGTCTTCTTGAAGAATCGATGTCCTTCTTTATCCCTGACAAATTTTATTGCTCTGAAGTCTGTTTTGTCTGAAATTAATATATCTATTCCAGGTTTCTGTTTTTGATTTGTGTCACCACGTGTCTAGAGGAGCAAAACTGTGAGACATATATATATATATATATATACATATATATGGACATATATATATACACACACACACATATACACATACATATATATATATATTTAAGTGCTATGGCTGCTAACCTTATCTAACCAAATGGTCAGCAGTTTGAATCCAGCAGACGCTCCTTGGAAACCCTATGGGACAGTTTTACTCTGTCATATAGGGTAGCTATGAGTCGGAATCGACTCAACTGCAATGGGTTTGGTTTTTTTGTTTTATGTGTATGGATATATATATATATATATATATATAGACAGAGAGAGAGATTGATTTACTTTAAAGGATTGGCTGATGCAATCGTGGAGCTGGAAGTTCCAAAATCTGTAGGTCAGGTGGCAGGCCAGAAACTTCTGCAGGCTTATGTCCCAAGATCCATAGATCAAGCAACAAAAAGAATGATGGGTCAAAAGAGAGCGAGAGCACTAGCTCTGCCAGAATATCCATTTCTATTCTGGAGGCAGACCACACCCCCAAAGAAATTATCCGTTCAACTGATTGGTTGACCATATCAGATCACATTGTGGAAGGTGATCACATCACATCACATCACATAACGTTATGGAACAGCAACCAGTCCCATATCTGACCAAATCACTGAGAATCAAAGCTTAGCCAAGTTGACACATAAAATTAACCATCACAGTCTACCCCTTGTCAACTTGGCACTTATACACATCTCCTTAAACCATATGCAATCTCCAAATAAAGGCAATAACAAAGTCATACTTCCATCTAACATGATACAACTAAAGTACATACAATTGAAAACACACTAACCCCTTTTAAATCTTGTATTTATAAAAAAATAGTGCAATAAGGGAGGGAAGAAAACAAAGATATACACATGCACACACACACACATATATACACACATATATATGTACACACACAAGCATATCAAAACAAGGAAGAAATACTCATAACAATTACAGTCCTCGTTTCTGCAACTGATCATGTAATCATAGCTGGAATTTATAACTACTTTCTTCCAATACCAATTCCATATTCCTATTGCCCTCAGCAAGCACCTCAGCTGGCTGAGTTATTTGCTTGGTGGTGTGACCCAAACCTCCATTCCTGAAGGGTCTGGGCCATTAGCAGTTGTGTCAGAATTGGGTTGTTGTAGTTTCCATTGACTTTAATCACAGGGCATGGTAGTACTAAGAGACACCCTAAAGGATTGCCTACATTCCAGACACACTCTTCTTTACCTCCATTTTGTAATAACAGTCCAATTTCCCCTTGGTAATCAGGATCAGTTACAACAGCCAATATAGTAACTCCCTTCTTTGCCTGTTGATTCAGAGGCATGAGGAGTGGAAAGTGGCATTCTTAACTTTCAATTCAATGGAACCAAGGTTGTATCTCCTGAGGGGAGCATTTCTCCCTTTGAAACTAAGACCTCTAGAACAGCATAGCATAGCGTCACAGTGACAGGAAGCAAACATTTTGTGAGTGGGTCACTAGGGGTAATAGTGAGTGGTGCCACTCCCATTTCTTCCTCTTGATTCCTGGACCCATGAATCCAGGATATGGGAGAAATAGCATCATATACTCGATGCTGATTTAGAACATATACATCCCCCTGGAGAACACTGCCACAACCCTGCAAGGTATTGGCACTTAATGGAGTCTTTAAAATCCCATTCCACTGTTTTATCAAGCTAGCTGCTTCAGGATGATGTGGAACCTCGTAAGACTTGAGAGTGGGGTGCAGCTCTAACAAATACCTAAAATGTGGAGTGATTTTGGAATTGGGTAATGAGTAAAGGCTGGAGGAAGTTTGATGTGCTTCATGGTAAGGCCATAGTTTGCCTGTTGGTAGAATTATGGTCATTAAGGGTTATGCTGATGAAGGCTCAGAAAGAATTGAGAGCTGCGATGAAAGCCTCTATTATCATGAATAGAATGTTGCTAGAAATGTAGATATTAAATGTGCTTCTGGTAAGACTTTAAAAGGAAATGATGAACATGTGATTGGACACTTCCGTTCCTCATTACATCGCTGTCATTGATTTCACTTATTTATAAATTATCATCACCCCAAACATTGTTACTGTTATTATTTTGAACCAACTGTTATCTATTACATCAATTAAGAATTAGAAAAACAAAATATTTATGCTACCTTCATTTATTACTTAACTCTTTTCTTCTCTTTATGTAGATCTGAGTTTCTGACCTCTATCATATGCCTTCTCCCTGAAGGATGTCTTAACATTTCTTGCAAGGCAGGCTTGCTGGTGATAAATTGACTCAATTTTTGTTAGTCTGAAAGTCTTTATTTCTTCTTCACTTTTAAAGGATAATTTCACTATGCATAGAATTCTAGGTTGGTTGACTTTTTTCTTTCAACACTTTAAATATTTCATTCCACTCTCTTCTTGCTTGCATGGTTTGTAAAGAGGAGTTTGAACGTAATTCTTATCCTTGTTCCTCTACTGATAAGGTATGTTTTTCCTCTGACTTCTTTCAAGATTTTCTCTTTGTCTTTGTTTTTTTGCAGCTCGAATATATCTAAGTATAGCTTTTTTTTTTTTGGTTGTTTTAGTTTGGTTGGTATAGTTGTTTTACTATGCTTTGTGTTCTTTGCGCCTCCTGAGTTCATAGTTTGGTGTATGTTAATTAATTTGGAAAATTTTCAACCAATACTACTTCAAATATGTCTTCTGTTGCTATTTATTTTTCTTCTCCTTCTGGTATTCCCATTATGTGTATGTTACACCTTTATTATTTGTCCCACAGTTCTTGAAAATTTTGTTCCATTTTTTTCTCAGTATTTTTCTTTTTGATTATCATTTTAGGAAGTTTCTATTGACATATCTTCAAGCTTACTGATTCTTTCCTTGGCCGTGTCCAGTCTACTGATAAGCCCATCAGAGGCATTCTTCATTCCTGTTGCATGGTGTTTGATTTCTAGCATTTCCTTTTGATTCTATGTCAGAGTTTCCATCTCTCTACTTACATTACACATTTTTTTCTTGCATGCTGTCTTCATTTTCCATTACAAGCTATACCGTATCAGTCATGTTATGGTTGTTGTTAGGTGCCCTCCAGTTGGTTCCAACCCATAACAACCCAATGTACAATAGAAGGGAAACACTGCCTGGTCCTGCACCATCCTCACAATCATTGCTATGTTTCAGACCATGGTTGCAACCACAGTGTCAATCTATCTCACTGAGGGACTTCTGTTCTTTCACTGACCCTCTATTTTACCAAGCATGATGTCCTTCTCCAGGGACTGGTCCCTCCTAATAACATCTCCAAAGTACATGAGAAGAAGTCTTGCCATCCTGGGTTCTAAAGAGCATTCTGGCTGTACTTCTTCCAAGACAGATTTGTTCATTCTTCTGGAAGTCTATGGTATATTCAATATTCTTTGCCAACACCATAATTCAAATGCATCAATTCTTCAGTCTTCCTTATTCATTGTCAAGCTTTCACATGCATATGAGGCAGTTGACAATACCACGACCTTGGTCAGGCTCACCTTAGTCCTGAAAGTGACATCTTTGCTTTTTAACAGTTTAAAGAGGTCTTTTGCAGCAGATTTGCCCAATGCAATCTGTCTTTTGATTTCTTGACGGCTGCTTCCATAGGTATTGATTATGGATCCAAGTAAAATGAAATCCTTGACAACTTCAATCTTTTCTCTGTTTATGATGATGTTGCTTATTGTTCCAGTTGTGAGGATTTTTGTTTTCTTTATGTTGATGTGTAATCCATACTGAAGGCTGTAGTCTTTGATCTTCATCAGTAAGTGCTTCAAGTCCTCTTCACTTTCAGC
>NW_004444006.1:2909507-2911030 GCF_000243295.1 Trichechus manatus latirostris | reverse complement strand
CTCAGGTTGTTAATGAGTCTTCCTCCAATTCTGATGCCATGTTCTTCTTCATACAGTTCACCTCTCGGATTATTTGTTCAGCATAGAGATTGAATAAGTATGGTGAAAGGATACATCCCTGACACACACATTTCCTGATTTTAAACCACGCAGTATCCTCTTGTTCTGTTGGAAAGACTGCCTCTGGGTCTATGTACAGGTTCTACATGAACACAATTAAGTGTTCTGAAATTCCCATTCTTCACAATGTTGTCCATAATTTGTTATGATCCACATAGTTGGGATGCCTTTGCATAGTCGATAAAACACAGGTAAACATCTTTCTGGTATTCTCTACTTTCAGCCAAGATCTGTCTGACATGAGCAATAATATCCCTTGTTCCCTGTCCTCTTCAGAATACAGCATGAATTTCTGAAGTTCCCTGCCTATGTACTGCTGCACCCGTTTTTGAATTATCTTCAGCAAAATTTTACTTGCATATGATATTGATGATATTGTTTGATAATTTTCACATTCTGTTGGATCACCTTCTTTGGAATGGCACAAATATGGATCTCTTCCAGCCAGTTGGCCAGGTAGCTGTCTTCCAAATTTCTTGGCATAGACAAGTGAGCGCTTCCAGCTTGCATCCGTTTATTGAAACATCTCAGTTGGTATTCTGTCAATTCCTGGAGCCTTGTTTTCATCAATGTCTTCCGTGCAGCTTGGACTTCTTCCTTCAATACCATCTGTTCTTGGTTATATGCTACCTCCTGAAATGGTTGAAGGTCGACCAATTCTTTTTGGTACGGTGACTCTGTGTATTCCTTCTATCTTCTTTTGATGCTTCCTCCGTCCTTCAATATTTTGCCCATAGAATCCTTCAATATTGTAAGTTGAGGCTTTAATTTTTCTTCCGTTCTTTCAGCTTGAAAAATGCCAAGTATGTCCTCCCATTTTGGTTTTCTAACGCCAGGTCTTTGCACATTTCATTATAATACTTTACCTTTTTCTCTCAAGACACCTTTTGAAATCTTCTGTTCAGTTCTTTTACTTCATCATCTCTTCCATTCGCTTTAGCTACTCTACTTTCAAGAACAAGTTTCAAAGTCTCTTCTGACATCCATTTTGGTCTTTTCTTTCTTTCCTGTCTTTTTAATGACTTCTTGCTTTCTTCATGTATATTGTCCTTGATGTCATTCCACAAGTCTTCTGTCATTAGTGTTCAGTGTGTCAAATCTACTCTTGAGATGATGTCTAAATTCAGGTGATATATACTCAAGTCGTACTTTGGCTCTTGTGGATTTCTAATTTTCTTCAGCTTCAACTTGAACTTGCATATGAGCAATTGATGGTCTGTTGCACAGTTGGCAACTGACCTAGTTCTGACTGATGATATTGAGCTTCTCCATTATCTCTTTCCACAGATGCAGTTAATTTGATTCCTATGCATTCCATCTGGTGAGGTCTTCATGTATAGTCGCTGTTTATGTTGTCAAAAAAAGGTATTTCTTTTTTTTTTTTGTATTTTTTTTGTATTTTT
>NW_004444006.1:2874897-2909357 GCF_000243295.1 Trichechus manatus latirostris | reverse complement strand
TCCCCTTCTGCCTTCTGGCCCTTGTCACTGGACTCCTGTACCTCATTAGTCTCATTTGGTTTTACCGGGCTGTCCACTCCCAGGCTGAACAGTGAACCTTGGAGGTAACTTCACCACTGAGCTAAAAGGGTATCTGGGGGTCATACTCTCGGAGTTTCTCCAGTCTCCTTTAGGCCAGTAAATCTGGTCTTTTTTTTTAAAAAAGGTATTTCTAATGAAGAAGTCATTGGTCTTACAAAATTCTATCATATGATCTCAAGGGTCATTTCTATCACCAAGGCCATGTTTTCCAGCTACTCATCCTCTGACCCTTCTTTGTTTCCAACTTTTGTATTCCAATCACCAGTAATTATCAATGCATCCTGATTGCATGTTTGATCAATTTCAGACTGCAGCAGCTTGTAAAAATCTTCATTTTCTTCATTTTTGGCATCAATGTGGTGTGTAAATTTGAATAATAACTGTATTAACTGGTCTTCCTGGTAGGCGTTTGGATATTATCCTATCACTTACAGCGTTGTATTCTAGGGTAGGTCTTGAAATGTTCTTTTTTATGATGAATGCCACGCCATTCCTCTTCAATTTATCATTACTGGCATGGTAGACAATATGATTGTCTAATTCAACATGGGCAATATCCATCCATTTCAGCTCACTAATGCCTACAATATCAATCTTCATCTGTTCATTTTTCACTACTTCCAATTTTCCTAGATTCATACTTTGTACATTCCACGTTCTGATTCCCCCCTTGTCACACGGGAGACTGGGGTTCAGTTCCCCAATGATTAGCCACCACCATTCATCTGTCAGTTTGTCATACTGTGGTGGCTTGCATGTTGCTGTGATGCTGGAAGCTATGTCACTGGTATTTCAAATGCTAGCAGGGTAACTCATGGTGGACATGTTTCAGTGGAGCTTCCGGATCAAGAAAGGCTAGGAAGAAGGACCTGGCGACCTACTTCTGTAAAAATTGCTAGTGAAAACCTTATGAATATTAGTGGAACATTGTCTGATATAGTGCTGGAAGATGAGCCCCTCGGGTTGGAAGGCACTCAAAATATGACTGGGCAAGAGCTGCTTCCTCAAAGTTAAGTTGACCTTAATGATGTGGATGGAGTAAAGCTTTCAGGATCTTCATTTGCTGATGTGACATGACTCAAAATGAGAAGAAACAGCTGCAAACATATTAATCATAGTTATCTGAAATTTCCAGTCTGATATTTCAAAAATCTCTGCCATATCTAAGTTTGGTTCTGATGCTATTTTGCCTCTTCAGACTTTGTTTTTTGCTTTTAGAATGCCTCATAATTTTTATCCTAGAAGCCAGATATGATTCATGTGGTAAAAGAACTGAGGTAAATACTAAATAGGTGAGGTTTTATGTTTATGTGGCTAGCACTTGGGCTGCGATTACTATATTCTGGCTCTGGTGCCGTAGGTTAAATTTTCCTCTAGTGTCCTTGTTTGACCTCTTCAATTGTCTTTGAGTTTCCCTGAAGACTCCTTCTCAAATAGGGTCTGAGATTTACAGTTATTTTAGCTGTAATCCCCTGTTATTATACAGGAACCCTTGATGTGGTAGTGAGGTGTGGGGAGAGAAGGAGCATTTTATACCACTATGATTTTGTCTCAATCTTTTGGTGAGTTCATGTGTCTGGGCTGTGACTTTCACAGGTTCTCAACTTTCCCTTCCCTATTAGGTGATACAGGAAGGCTAAAGGGGACTGAACTTGAGTATTTCACTTCCCCCACATAGAAGTCTAGAAGGAACTGGAGTTTGGTATTTCCCTTCTCCAAGTTTGGTTAGATTTTGTTAAAATACACTTCAGGTTCTTGTAAAATGGTTTCCCTTAAGGGCAGGCCTTGTTAATAAGCTCGGGGCATATTTAAAAGTTGTCACTTTTCCCTTCTCCCAGCTGGTAGCACAGGGCTATTCTTTCTCCCATCTTCACAATAAGAACACGCTGGGGCTCATGGAGGTAAAACTCACAAAAGTTTCGGGGTCTCCCTAAGACTGGCCCCCCAGAATTTTATCCCTCAAGTTAGCCAATAATGAGACTCTAGCAATTCATCAATGTTGTTTAAAGTCTTCCTACTTGTTTTGGCTCCAACTTCAGGCTTCTGCTCTTGGGTTTCTGCTCCTGGTAAACTGTGATTCTTTGTCCTTCTGTTTGTCCAGTTTTGGGGGTAACAGTGTGCCTTGTGCCCTAGATTCTCTGATGGACCTAAGAAGAAATGGTGGCTTTCAGTTGGTCACATTTTTACTTTTTGTGAGGATGGGAGTGATGATTCTAAGCTCTTTAGATGTTAGACCCAAAACATATTGTTTTAATTTCCATTAATAAGGTTAAGTATTTTCCTCATCTGTGAATTGCTGATTCATTTCCTTTTTACCATTTTTTCTATTTAAGTTCTTTTTTTTTATCTTATGGATTTATATTTTTTGTTTAAATTTGTTTCACTTTTTGAGCATTCAGTCAATAAACAAAATAAAAACATCAAATAGTATGAAAGAATATACAGTTAAAAGCAACTCTGCTTCTCTCTTATGACTCCAGCCACCAAGTTCCCTTATCCTGAGGCAACAACAATGGCCAGACATTGTGTATTTTTCCAGATATTCTGTGTATGTACATACACGCACATTTGCCTGCACACAGAGACACAAAACATTATTTTCACAAATATTAACTGACTATATACACTATTCTACCCCTTGCCTTTTTAACTTAATATATATTGGAACTCTTTCCATATCTATATATAGAGAGAGCTCTTTGTTCTTTTCTTGGCTGTTGCATTGTGTTTTGTTGTATAATGTAAAGACATTTTAAATTGATAGCTAACTAATAGATAAGATATAACTAATAGATTTTATGTGCTAATTAATAATATATTTGAATATACAAAACAAAAACATCTGTAGAAGAAGAAACTATCAGAAACATAACTGTAGTGTGAGATTTTAACATAACTAAGTCTTTACCCTACCACTGGTCTGTCAGTTTGTTGTACTGTGGTGGTTTGCATGTTGTTATGATACAGGAAACTATGCCACTAGTATTTCAGATACCAGCAGGGTCACCCATGGTGAACAGGTTCCAGTAGAGCTTCCAGACTAAGACTAGGAAGAAGGACCTACCAATCTACTTTTTAAAAATTTGGCCAGTGAAAACCTTATGAATAGCAACAGAACATTGTCTGATATAGTGCTGGAATACGAGCCCTCAGGTTGGAAGTCACCAAAAATACGACTGGGTAAGAGCTGCCTCTTCAAAGCAGAGTCTACCTTAAGACATGGATGGAATGAAGCTTTCGAGACCTTCATTTGCTGATGTAGCATGACTCAAACTGAGAAGAAACAGCTGCAAAAATCCATCAATGACCAGAATGTGGAATGTATGAAACATGAATCTAGGAAAATTGAAAGTTGTAAAAACTAAAATGGAATGCTTGAAGATAGATAATCTAGGCATTAATGGGCTGAAATGCACTGGTATTGGTCATGTGAATCAGATAATCATATTGTCCACCATGATGGGAATGACACATTGAAGAGTGTCACATTCATGGTCAAAAAGAACATTTCAAGATCTATGCTGAAGTACAATGCTGTCGGTGTTAGGATAATGTCTATATACCTACAAGGAAGATCCCAGTTAATACAACTATTATTCAGATTTATGCACCAACCAGTAAGGGCAAAGACGAAGAAATTGAAGATTTTTTTTTTTTTACCAACTTCTGAAGTCTGAAAGCGATCAAACATGCAATCAAGATGCATTGATAATTACTGGTGATTAGAATGCAAAAGTCAGAAAAAAAGAAGGATTGGTAGTTGGAAAATATGATCTTGGTAATAGAAATGATGCCAGAGATTGCATAATAGAATTTTGGAAGACCAATGACCTATTCATTGGAAATACATTTTTTCAACAACATAAACAATGGCAGTACACGTGAACCCCACAAGATGGAATACACAGGAATCAAATCGGCCACATCTTTGGAAAGAGACTGTCTTAGCCTGGGTTCCCTAGAGAAGCTAAACCAGTAAAGTGTATAAATATATATATATAGAGAGAGATTTATATCAAGGAAATGCTCATGCGGTTGTAGAGGCTGTAATGTCCCAAGACTGGGGGGTCAGGAAAGAGGCTTCTGCTGATTCATGTAGCCACAGGAGCTGGCAAACCCAAGATCTGCAGGTGAGAGAGCAAGGCTGTTACTCACAGGCTGTGAAAATCGATGTATCCTAAGACAGGCGGGCAAGACTGCAGGTAGGCTGCTAGCTCAAGTCCCCAGAACTAGAGGTCAGACGAACAGGAGCCAATTGCAGGACCCAGAATGAGCAAAAGCCCCTGAGCCCTGCCTGAAGGTCTGCCCACATTCAATGCAGGCCACGCGCCCAAGGAAACTCCCTTTCAACTGTTTGGCTACTCATAGCAGATCCCATCATGGAGATGATCACGTATCAGATCTCAACAGGGAAGTGATCACAACATACAACTGCCAAAACACTGAGAACCATGGCCCAGCCAAGTTGACACACAATCTTAACCATCACAATCCACCCTTTGTCAACTTGACACCTGTACACATCTCCTTACACCATACGTAATCTCTGAATAAATACAATTATAAAGTCATACTTGGTTTAGAGCATATACAGCCTCCTAGAGAGCATTTCTCCAACCCTACAAGGTATTGCCACCCAGCTGGTGCCATAATTGTGTCTTTAGGGGGCCATTCCATCATTCTATCAAGCCAGCTGCTTCAGGATGACGGGGAGTGTGGTAAGACCAGTGAATTCCATAAGCATAGGCCCACTGCCACACTTCATTTGCTGTGAAGTAGGTCCCTTGACCAAGGTGATGCTGTGTGGGACACCATGACGGTGGATAAGGCATTCTTTAAGTTCATGGATGGTAGTTTTGGCAGAAGCATTGCGTGCAGGGAAGGCAAGTCCATACCCAGAGTAAGTGTCTATTCGAGTAAGAACAAAAAGTTGCCCTTTCCATTGTGGCAGTGGTCCAATGTAATAAACTTGCCACCAGGTTGCTGGCTGATCACCTTGAGGCATGGCGCCATGTTGAGCACTCAGTGTTGGTCTCTGCTGATGCCAGATTGGACACTCAGCAGTGGCTGTAGCCAAGTCTGCCTTGGTGAGTGGAAGTCCATGTTGCTGGGCCCTTGCATAACCTCCATCCCTGCCACCATGGTCACCTTTTTGATGATCCCATTGAGCAATGATGGGAGTAGTTGGGGAAAGAGGATGACTGGTTTCCACAGAATGCGTCATCTTATCCTCTTGATTGTTAAAATCATCTTCTGCTGAGGTCACCCTTTGGTGAGCATTCACATGAGACAAAAATATCTTCACTTCTTTGGCCCATTCAGAGAGGTCTATCCACATACCTCTTCCCCATAAATCCTTGTCTCCTATTTTCCAATCATGTTCCTTCCATGTCCCTGACCTTACAGCCAGACCATTGGCCACAGCCTGTGAATCAGTAGACAATTGCACATCTGACCATTTCTCCTTCCAAGCAAAGCGAACAACAATGTGCACTGCTTTAAGTTCTGCCCCTTGAGAGGATTTCTCATCACTACTTTCCTTCAGGGATGTCCAGAAAGGGGCTGCAGTGCAGCCAATGTCCACTATCGAGTGGTGCCTGCATATCGTGCAGAACAATCTGTAAACCAGGCACGAGTTTTCTCTTCTTCAGTCAACTGATCATAACGAACTCCTCATGAGGCCATAGGTGCAGACTGGGAGATGGAAGGTAAAGTGACAGGAGTGGAGACCATGGGCATTTGGGCCACTTCCTCATGAAACTTATTTGTGCCTTCGGGTCCTGCTTGGGCCGGATCTCGTATATACCATTTCCATTTAATGATGGAGTGCCGCTGTGCACATCCCATTTTATGACTCTTTGTGGGTCAGCCAACACCCAGTTCATGATGGGCAGCTCAGGCTGCATGATGACTTGGCATCCCATGGTTAAGTGTTTAGTCTCTACTAAGGCCCAATAACAAGCCAAAAGCTGTTTCTCAAAAGGAGAGTAGTTATCTGCAGCAGATGGCAGGGCTTTGCTCCAAATCCTAAGGGTCTGAGCTGTGATTCACCAATAGGGGATTGCCAAAAACTCCAAACAACGTCTCTGTCTGCCAAGGACACTTCAAGCACCATTGGATCAGCCAGATCATATGGCCCAAGTGGCAGAGCTTGCAGAGCAGCCTGAACCTGTTGCAGAGCCTTCTCTGGTTCTGAGCCCCACTCAAAACTAGCAGTTTTTTTAGTCACTTGATAAATAGGCTGGAGTAGCACACTCAAATGTGTAATATGCTGCATCCCAAATCCAAAGAGGCCCACTAGGCATTGTGCCTCCTTTTCAGTTGTGGGAGGAGCCATATGCAATAAATTTTCCTTCACTTTAGAAGGAATATCTCGACATTCCCCTCACCACTGGACCCCTAGAAATGTCACTGAGGTGGAAGATGACTGAATTTTTGTGAGATTAACTTCCCACCCTCTAGCCCACAAACGTTTTACCAATAAGTCAAGTCATTGACACTTCTTCCTTACTAGGTGCAATCAGCATAATGTCATCAATGTAATGGACCAGTGAGACATCTTGTGGAAGGGAAAGGTGATCAAGGTCCCTGTGGACTAAATTATGACATGGGGCCGGAGAGTTGATGTAGCCCTAAGGTAGGCAACTGAAGGTGTATTGCTGGCCTTGCCAGCTAAAGGCAAACTGCTTCTGATGATCCTTCAAAACAGGAGATGGAGAAAAAGGCATTAGCCAGATTAACAGCTGCATACCAGGTACCACGAGATGTATTAATTTGCTCAAGCAATATGACTACATCTGGATCAGCAGCTACAATTGGACTCACCACCTGGTTAAGTTTTCAATAATCCACTGTCATTCTCCAAGATCCATCCGTTTTTTTGCACAGGCCAAATAGGCAAGCTGAATGGGAATGTCATGGGAATCACCACTCCTGCATCCTTCAAGTCCTTGATAGTGGCAGTAATCTTTGCAATCCCTCCAGGAATGTGGTATTTCTTTTGGTTTACTATTTTCCTAGGTAAGGGCAGTTCTAATGGCTTCAGCTTGCTTTAGCTACCATAATAGCCATTACTCCATTTATCAGGGAACCAATGTGGGGGTTCTGCCAGTTGCTGAGTATATTTATTCTAATTATGCATTGGAACTGGGGAAATCACTACAAGATGGGTTCTGGGACACACTGGACCTACTATGAGATGGACTTGAGATAACACTCCATTAATAACCTGACCTCCATATGCCCCCACTCTGACTGGTGGGCTACTGTGATGTTTTGGGTCTCCTGGAATTAGTGTCAATTCAGAGCCAGTATCCAGTAATCCCCCAAAAGTCTGATTATTTCCTTTTCCCCAATGAACAGTCACTCTCGTAAAGGGCCATTGTCTTAGTCATCTATTGCTGCTATAACAGAAATATCACAAGTGGATGCCTTTAACAAAGAGAAATGTATTTTCTCGCAGTCTAGTAGGATAGAAGTCCAAATTCAGGACCTCATTTCCAGCAGAAGACTTTCTCTCTCTCTTGGCTCTGGAGGAAGGTCCTTCTCATCAATCTTCCCCTGGACTAGGAGCTTCTCCTCACAGGAACCCCAGGTCCAAAGGACCTGCTCTGCTCCTAACACAGCTTCCTTTGTGGTATGAGGTCTTCAACTCTCTCCTTGCTTCTCTTTCCTTTTATCTCTTGAGGATAAAAGGTGGTGCAGACACCACCCCAGGAAAACTCCCTTTATATTGGATCAGGGATGTAACCTGGGTAAGGGTGTTACGTCCCACCTAAATCCTCTTAACATAATCTAATTTTGCCTCATTAACCATAGGAAGAGATGAGGATTTATAACACTTAGGAAAATCACATCTGATGACCAAATGGTGGACAATCATACAATATTGGGAATAATAGCCCAACCAAGTTGACATATATTTCTGGGGGACACAATTCAATCCATGACAGCCATAGATCCCTATGGGAAAGGCTGGGAGAAAGATGAACAGTATAAATTTTTGACAGTGTATTGGAGTCCTTTCTCGAGGGGACCCAGCCTCTCCTTCAATCAAGGGGTCGTGGGTCTGAAAACTGGCTCAAGTCTTGGAATTGATTGAGGGGCCATGACTCTCTCTTCTGGCTGCTCTTCACTTGACCTAGAATTCATCCGCTTGTATAGATCAAGTAAATATTTAGTAGATTTCCTATCTATTTCACTCCTAGGGACACCATGACTAAGTAGCCAATGCCATAAGTCCATACGAGTCAGACTTTTCTGATTACTACTTTGACTCTGCTGTCCATTATGATAACCACACACACCTTGTCTTTGTTTGATTGAGTGCCACCACTTGGCCCCTACCACAAGCTCCAATCAGCCCCATTGTAGTTAGGTGTCTTAACTCAGTTAGGGCAGTTTCCACCCTCAAATCTGACTGACATAAAATAGCAATCACAGCAATCTTCAAGGATACTGGGGCTCCCTTCACAAATTTGTTCCTCACTGTCATGGTAAAAGGTGTGTCCTTTGGGCACTCCATGTGTGAGTCTGTGGGTCTAACCTGATAATTCACTGTAGCATGCCAATTTCCCTAAGCCTTGGATACCTTCTTCTACAGTTCACCAAGGTAGGTCTGGTACTTCACCCTGATTTAGTGTAGGCCACGTAATCCAGGCTTCAGCAACCCAACAAAACAAACTGTTAGATCCTTTCTTAACTTCTCAAGCTGAAATGTTGAATGAAGAATCTGTGCTTAGCGAGGCCATATCAATAAACTCAGACCGATCCATCTTTATGTTCCTTTTACCATTATCCCACACCGTTAATAGCCATTCCCACACATATTCCCCAGGTTTCTGTTTGTACATATTAGAAAAGTCAAGCAGTTCTTTCGAAGTGTAGCGTACCTCCTCCTGGGTTACACTTTGTATTTCAGCTTTTGGGGTTCCCTGGGACTTAAGACTAGTTATAAGTCTAGAAGCCAAAATTGGTGGGGAAATGTTTTGAGAACATTCAGCAGTGTCTTGTAAAGCATCTGCCTCAGATAATGTCCGAGGCAATGACTCAGACAAAGGAACTTTATATGCAACTGGGTTAATCTCATTAGATGGGAGTGCAGGGGTTAATGGTTCTGTTGGCAGGAGTGATTCAATGAAATTTAGGGACTCAGTGTATCCAGCTTCCTGATTATCTGCCCATATGTCCCCATTCCTGATTTCAGGATCCCATTTCTTAAATTCCCTCAGTTTAACTTCAGACACCTCTCGAGTTTGGCGGTTAAGTTGGTGTTGTAACTCAGCCACTCTTAAAATAAGACTGTGGGTTTGGTTTTTGTCAAAACTCTGTTACTACAAGCAAGAAGGCTTTCTTTCAAGGCACAAGTGGAAAACTTGAGGTTGTTTATGTAGCACTTAAGCTTTGAGTCTGAAGCCCTGAGCTCATCTCTTTCTTTCACCAGTTTGTCTAGCAAAAGCAGGACCAACCAACCAGCTTCCTTATACTTCTCATTATGACAAAATTATAGAAAGGTTTCATACGCGCAATCACCCAGAACTTTGTCTTTCACCAATACCTGATCTATTGATGGTGATAGTTTTCATATTTGAATTCCCACCTCAAGCCATGGATTAGCAGTGCCTTCTTTACTGCTGAAAGCAGAGTCATCAACATCTTTAAGATTAACCAGACTTGAGAACCAATTTAGAAAATTCATCCTTACAATTTTGTTTCTCTAGAACCACTCTCGATAGCAAATGCATTAGGCTGTGTTCTCTAGAGAAGCAAAACCAGTAAAGTGTTTTGGCAGTCATATAATGTGATCATTTCCCTGTTGAGATTTGATATGTGATCACCTCCATTATGGAATCTGCTGTGAATAGCCAATCAGTTGAAAGGGACTTTCCAGAATAAGAGAAAGCTCTGCAACAGGTTCAGGCTGCCATGCAAGCTGCTATGCCCCTTGGGCCATTTGATCCGGCTGATCTAATGGTGCTTGAAGTATCAGTGGCAGACAGAGATGCTGTTGGAGTCTTTGGCAGGGCCCTATTGGTGAATCACAGCTCAGATCCTTAGGATTTTGGAGCAAAGCCCTGCCATCTTCTGCAGATAACTACTCTCCTTTTGAGAAACAGCTTTTGGCTTGTTACTGGGCCTTCACAGAGACTGAATGTTTAACCATGGGCCACCAGGTCGCCATTCAGCCTGAGCTGCCATCATGAACTGGGTGTTGTCTGACCGACAGAGTCATAAAGTGGGATGTGCACAGCAGCACTCCATCATTAAATGGAATAGAGAAAAATTCTAACTCCAAAAAAAAAAAAAAAAAAAGACCAGGCTTACTCATCTGACAGAGACTGGAGAAACCCTGAGAGTATGGCCCCCAGACACCCTTTTAGCTCAGTAGTGGAGTCACTCCTGAGGTGACTTCAGCCAAAGATTAGACAGACCCATAAAACAAAATAAGACTAAATGGGCACACCAGCCCAGGGGTAAAGTCCAGAAGGCAGAAGTAGAGAGGAAAGCTAGTAATGGGGAACCTAAGGTTGAAATGGGAAGAGTGTTGAAATGTCATGGGGTTGGCAACCAATGTCACAAAACACTATGTGTATTAATTGTTTAATGAGAAGCTAGTTTTCTCTGTAAACCTTCATCTAAAGTACAATAAAAAAAAGAAAGAAAAAGGGATCACTTCATAGCAAATGAAGAGCAACATTACCATGTTTCCCATCTTCCTGAAGCAGCTGACTTGATAGAACAATGGAATGGCCTTCTCAAGACACAATTACAGTACCACTTAGGTGGCAATACCTTGCAGGGTTAGGGAAATGTTCTTGAGGCTGTATATGCACTAAATCAGTGTCCAATATATGGTGATGTTTCTCCCATAGTCAGGATTTATGTTCCAGGAATCAAGGAGTGGAAATGGGAGTGACACCACTCACTATTACCCTTAGTGACCCACAGGAAAGGTTTTTGCTTCCTGTCCCCAAGATCTTATGCTCTGTAGGTCTAGTGATCTCTGTTCCAAAGGGAGAAACGTTCCCTCCTGGAGACACATCACTGATTCCATTGAACTGGAAGCTAAGAATGCCACCTGGCCACTTTGGACTCCTTATGCCTCTGGATCAACAGGGATAGAAGGGAGTTACCATATTGGCTGGTGTGATTGATCCTGATTACCAAGAGGAAATCAGGTTGATATTACATAATGGAGGTAAAGAAGAGTATGTCTGGAATGCAGGAGATCCCTTAGGACATCTCTTAGTACTACCATGCCCTGTAATTAAAGTCAATTGAAAACTACAGCAACCCAATTCTGACATGACTACAAATGGCCCAGACACTTCTGGAATGAAGCTTAGGATCACCCCACCAGGCACAGAACCACTACCAGCTGAGGTGCTTGCTGAGGGCAAAGGGAATACGGAATGGATTGTGGAAGAAGGTAGTTCTAAATACCAGTTACAGCCACAGGACCAGTTGCCGAAATGAGGACTGTAATTGTTATGAGTATTTCTTCTTTGTATGTGTGCATCAAATATTTTTGTTTTCTTCACTTATAAAATATAAGATGTAAACAGAGCTAGTGAGTTTTTGGTTGTATGTGTGTTCATTGTATCGTGTTAGGCCCAAGTGTTACTTTATAATTGTCTTTATTCACAGATGATTTATGGTTTAAGGAGATGTGTACAGCTGCCAAGTTGACAAGGGGTGGACTGTGATGGTTAAGATTATGTGTCAACTTGGCTGGGCCATGATTCTCAGTGTTTTGGTAGTTGTATAATGTTATGATCACTTCCCTGTTGAGATCTGATATGTGATCACCCCCATGATGGGATCTGCTGTGAGTAGCCATTCAGTTGAAAAGTAGTTTCCTTGGGCGTGTGGCCTGTGTCAAATATAACTGGACATTCTGGCAAGGCTCAGGGGCTTTTTGCTTGCACTAGATCCTGCAGCTGGCTCCTGTTCATCTGACCTCCCGTTCTTGGGACTTGACCTAGCAGCTTACCTGTGGTCTTGCCTACCCATCTTGGGATTCGTCAATCTTCATAGGCTGTAAGAAAGAGCCTTGATCTCTGATCTGCTGGTCTTGGGTTTGCCAGCCCTGGTGGCTACGTGAATCAGGAGAAACCTCTATCCTGACCCATGGACTTGGGATGTTCCAGCCTCTACAACCATGTAAGTCATTTCCTTGATATAAAACTCTCTATATATGCATTTTTGTACACTTTACTGGTTTTGCCTCTCTAGAGAACCCAGCCTAAGACAGAGTGAACAGATGATTTCAAGGAACGCCTTGAGAAAACAGAGTAAAGTGTTATAATGAAATGTGCAAAGACCTGAGTTAGAAAACCAAAAGGGAAGGACAAGCTCGACCTTTCTCAAGCTGAAAGAACTGAAGAAAAATTCATGCCTCCAGTTGCAATATTGAAAGATTCTATGGGCATAATATTGAATGATGCAGGAAGTATCAAAAGAAAGTAGAAGGAATACTCAGAGTCACTGTACCAAAAATAAGTGGTCAATGTTCAAGCAGTTAAGAAGGTAACATATGTTAAAAAATCGATGGTATTTTAGGAAGAAGTCCAAGCCGCACTGAAGGCGTTGCTGAAAAACAAGGCTCCAGGAATTTACCGAATACCAATTGAAATGATTCAACAAACAGATGCTACACTGGTAGCACTCATTCTTCTATGCAAAGAGATTTGGAAAACAGTTAACTGGCCAAGTGACTAAAGAGATCCATATATGTGCCATTCCAAAGAAAGGTGATCCAACAGAATGGGGAAATTATCGAACAATGTCATCAATATCACAGGCAAGTAAAATTTTGCTGAAGAAAATTCAGGAGAGGTTGCAGCAGTACCTCGACAGGGAACTGCCAGAGATTCAGGCCAGATTCAGAAGAGGATGTTCAAAGAGGGATATCATTACTGATGTCAGATGGATTTTGGCTGAAAGTAGAAAATACCAGGAAGAAGTTTACTTTTGTTTTATTGACTATGCAAAGGCATTCGACTGTGTGGATCATAACAAATTATGGATAACATTATGAAGCATGGGAATTCCAGAAGACTTAATTGTGCTCATGTGGAACCAAGAGGCAGTCACTGGAACAGAACAAGGGGATACTTCGGTGTTATAAAATCAGAAAATAATTTGCATCATTTCACCATTCTTATTCAATCTGCATGCTGAGCAAATAATCGGACAAGCTGGACTATATGAAGAAGAACTCGGCATCAGGATTGGAGGAAGACTCATTAAAAACCTGCAATATGCAGATGACACAACCTTGCTTGCTGAAAGCTAAGAGGACTTGAAGCAGTTACTGATGAAGACAAAAGACTGTGGCCTTCAGTATGGATTACACTTACACCTCAACATAAAGAAAACAAAAATTCTCACAACTGGACCAATCAGCAACATCATGATAAATGGAGAAAATGATGAAGTTGTCAAGGATTTCATTTTACTTGGATCCACAATCAATTTCCATGGAAGCAGCAGTCAAGAAATCAAACGAAGTATTGCACTGGGCAAATCTGCTGCAAAAAGGCCTCTTTAAAGTGTTAAAAAGAAAAAATATCACTTTGAGGACTAAGGTGCACCCGACCTAAGCCATGGTATTTTGAGTTGCTTCATATGCATAGGAAAGCTGGACAATGAATAAGAAAGACTGAAGAAGAATTGATGCGTCAATTTAGTTTCCCTGCCCCCTTACATTCTTATCTTTGTTTTAAAGTAATTGTTGACCTTTAGGTCTCAAATAGGTGATTTTTTAAAGGGGCACAGTACTTACGGATGTTACTCATTATTTTTTGAGCCAATCTGTTTACTTAGCTACAAGGTGACCTCAGGGGTTAGTTTTGATTTAAGGTTTGAAGAATATCTCAGGGAAATATTCTCGGGGAGTCCTCCAGTTTCAACTGGTCCAGTAGGTCTGTTTGTTTGTTTGTTTTTAAAGGAATTTGAAGTTCTGTTCCACATTTTTCTCCCATTCTGTAAGGGTCCATCTATTGTGGCCCTGATTAGAATGGTCGATGGTAGCCAGACACCATCTAGTTCTTCTAGTTTCAGGGTAGATGAGGGTGTGATTCATGTAGACTATTTGTTCTGTAGATTAGTTTCTTCTTTAAGTCTTTGGTTTCCTTCTTTCTCTGTTGGTTCAGACGAGTAGAGGCCAATAGTTGTATCTTAGATGGCTGCTTGCAAGCTTTTAAGAGCCCAGACACTACTCACCAACTAGAACGTAAAACATAACTTTATGAACTATACTATGCCATTTGACCAAGATGTCCCACGAAACTATGGTCCTAATCTTTCAAACCCAGAAATCTGATACTGCAAGGTCTTTAGTTATGTCTAAGAAATACATGTAACTGTGCTTTCTATGTGCTTTATTATATATATGAATATGTGCATACAGTCACATAGATGCTTACATATGCATACACATATATATACACATATATACATACCTGTACACATGTATGCCTATATATATACATATATACGCCCACATATATTTTTTGGTTGTTTTCACTCTTGTTTCAAAATTATATATGCCATAGCAATTACCAACAGATCATTTTTTTCTTGTGTACTTTTTAGTGACATTGTTTACCTTTGTCAAGCTGTGTACACTTCACCTTCTTTTGGTGTTACCTTTCCCATTACCAAAATTAACAAGTGTCTACTATCTAGAGAGTGAGTTCTCCTCTTCACCCACCCCAATCCCTGGTAACCACTAATGAACAGCAGTTTCTGTATATTTACCTGTTCATATCATTTCATAAAAGTGAGAATATGCATTTTTTGTTGTTGTTGACTTATTTCATTCAACATAATGTCCTCCAGGTTCATTCATGTTCGAAGATGTTTTGGGAAGTCATTTTTCTTTATCACTGAGTAGTTTTCCATTGTATGTATGTACATATTTTACTTATTCCTTTTTCCACTGATGGGCACTTAGGTTGTTTACATCATTTTGCTATTGTGAATAGTACTGCCATGAATATAGGTGTGAGTATTCACATTTTATAGACCAGTAAACTGAGGCTCAAGAGAAGTTAAGTCACTTGCCCACAAGCATACAACTAATTAGTGGCAGAACTAGGATTTAAACTGGTCTTTCTAACCACAAAGCTATACAACCACTATTATACTGTGCTAGAGAATGTGAGGTGGCAAGGTTTAGGAGTCAAGCCAATTACAGAAATTGCTTTTAATTTTATAGGCTATCAAATCCCAGGCATAATTTATCTAAAATTAAACCTTTATACCCTAATCTACTTGAAAAGTGAAAGGGAGCTAGCCTGGCAGGCAATGTGATTTCTTCTTGTTGTTGTTTGGTGCTGTCTCGTCAGATCAGACTCATAGTGATCCTAAGTAGTACAGAACGGAACACTGCTAGGTAGTGCCCCATCCTCACAATCATTGTTATGCTTGAGCCCATCATTACAGCCACTGTGCCAATCCATCTCATTGAGGGTCTTCCTCTTTTTCCCCGACCCTCCACTTTACCAAGCATGATTTCTTTCTCCAGGGGCTGATCTCTCCAGATATGTCCAAAGTACGTGAGAGGAAGTCTTGCCATATTTGCTTCTAAGGAGGATTCTGGCTATACTTCCAAGACAAATTTGTTCATTCTTCTGCAGTCCATGGTATGTTTAATATTCTTAGCCAACACCCTAGTTCAAAGGCATCAATTCTTCTGTCTTATTTATTCATTGTCCAGCTTTCGAATACATATGAGGCAATTGAAAATACATTTAGTATTTTCACTACTCACCAAACTAGGATATAGAACATAACTTTATGAACTATATTATGCCAATTGACTGAGATGTCCCATGAGACTCTTTTCCCTCCCCCACCCCATCCCTGGTAACCATTAACGAACATTAATTTCTGCATATTTACGTGTTCATATCATTTCATAAAAGTGAGAAAATACAATATTTGATTTTTTGTGATTGTCTTATTTTACTCAACATAATGTCCTCCAGGTTCATCCACGTTCAAAGATGTTTTGGGAGTTCATTTTTCTTTGTCCCTGAGTAGTATTCCTTTGTATGCATGTCCCACATTTTATTTATTCATTCAGCGTTGATAAGCACTTAGGTTGTTTTTTTTCTTTTTGCTGTTGTGAATAGTGCTGCGATGAACGTAGATGTGCATATATTTTTTCGTATCACTTCTATTAGATCCCTAGGGTATACACCTACTACTGGAATTGCTGGGTCATATGTCAGCTCTAACTCTAGTTTTTTTAGGAAATGCCTGACTGTTTTCCACAATGGCTGTACCATTTTGCATTCCCACCAGGATGGTAAGAGTTCCAATTTTTCCATATCCCCTGCAGCACTTATTATTTTCAGTTTTTTATCTTTTGTGAGAGTGATTGAAGTTGTCAAGGATTTCATTTTACTTGGATCCACAATCAACATCCATGGAAGCAGCACTTAAGAAATCAAAAGATGCATTGCATTAGGCAAATCTGCTGCAAAAGATCTCTTTGAAGTGTTAAAAAGCAAAGATGTCATCTTGAAGACTAAGGTGCTCCTGACCCAAGCCATGGTGTTTTCCATCACCTCATATACATGCGAAACCTGGACGATGAATAAGGAAGACCTAAGAATTGACGCCTTTGAATTGCGGTGTTGGTGAAGAATATTGAATGTACCATGGACTGCCAAAAGAATGAACAAAGCTGTCTTGGAAGAAGTACAGCCAGAATGCTCCTTAGAAGCAAGGATGGCGAGACTACGTCTCACCTACTTTGGACATATTATCAGGAGGGATCAGTCCCTGGAGAAGAACATCATGCTTGGTAGAGGGTCACTGAAAAAGAGGAAGACCCTCAACAAGACGGTTTGACGCAGTGGCTGCAACAACAGTTTGAAGCATAACAATTGTGAGGGTGGTGCAAGATCAAGCAGTGTTTCGTTCTGTTGTACATAGGGTCGCTATGAGTCAGAACCGACTCGAAGGCACCTAACAACAACAGCAGTGGGAGAGAAATGGTATCTCATTGTGGTTTTGATTTTTATTTCTCTGATAACTAATGACATTGAGCATCTTTTCATGTGTCCTTCGGGCATTTGAATATCCTCATTGGTGAAGTGTCCGTTCATGTCCTTCACACAATTTTTGATCGGGTTATTTGTCTTTTTACTGTTAAGTTGTAGAAGTTTTCTATGCATTTTAGATATTAGACCATTATCAGTTATATCGTTCCCAGAGATTTCTTCCATGTCTGTAGGTCTTCTCTTTATTCTTCTAATAAAGTCTGTTGATGAACGTAAGTATTTAACTTTTGTGAGGCCCCAGTTATTATTTTGTTTTCTGTTGCTCACGTATTCATTGTTGAGTTTTATAATCTGTCATTGAAAAAAATTAGGTCTCAAAGCTTTGCTCCTGTATTTTCTTCCTAGAACTTTATGGTTTTCGATTTAACATTTAAGTCCTTGATCCATTTTAAATTAGTTTCTGTATGGTGTGAAATATGGCTCTTTATTCATTTTTCTGCATGTGGAAATCCAGTTTTACCAGCACAGTTTGTTGAAGAGACCATTACCTCCCCACTGAATGAGTTTGACTTCCTTGTCAAAAATCAATTGACCGTAGATATTTTTATTTATTTCTTGATTTTCAATTTTATTCCATTGGTCTATGTGTCTATCATTAAACCAGTACCAGGCTGTTTTGATTACTGTAGTTGTGTAATATGTTTTGAATTTAGGAAGCGTGAGACCTCCTACTTTGTTCTTCTTCAAAATTCTTTGGCTATTTGGGTTCTCTTGTCTTCTATATAAAATTAATAATTAGTTTTTCCATTTCTGGATTGCATTGTATCTGTAGATCACTTTAGGTAGTATCGACATCTTGACTATACTGAGTCTTCCATTCCTGACTATACTGAGTCTTCCATTCCATGATCATGGCATGTCTTTCCATCTATTTAGGTCTTCATTAGACTCTTTTATCAAAGTTTCATAATTTTATTGTGTAAATTTATCCTTGGATAATTTTATTCCTAGATATTTTATTCTCTTCGATGCTATTGTAAGTGGAGTTGTCTTCTTAATCTCCTTTTCAAATCTCTCATTACTGGTGTATAGAAACCCAACTGATTTTTTTGTTATTGTAGTTGATCTTGTATCTTGCAACTTTGCTAAATTTCTCTATTAGTTATAGAAGTTTTTGGAAAATTCTTTGGGATTTTCTACATACAGTATCATGTTGTCTGTAAGTAGTTTTACCTTTTCCTTTCCAATTTGGATACTTTTATTTCTTTTTCTCGCCTTATTGCTTTGGATAGGATTGCCAGTACAATATTGAATAGAGAGGTGAGAGTGGGCATCCTTGTCTTGTACTGGTTTTTAAGGGGAAAGTTCTCAATCTTTCTCCACTGAGTATAATGTTGGCTGTTGGTTTTTCATACATGCACTTAATCATGTTGAAGAACTTTCCTTTTATTCCTATCTTGTTAAGAAAGAGTGCTGGATTTTATCAAATGCCTTTTCTGCATCGATTGTGATAATCGTGTGTTACTTTTCCTTTGTTCCATTAATGTGGTGTATTACATTGACCTATTTTCTAATGTTGAACCAACCTTGCGTTCCTGGAATAAATCCCACTTGATCATAATGTATAATTCTTTTAATATGCTGTTAGATTCTGTTTGCTAGTATTTTGTTGAAATTTTTGGCATGTATATTTGTAAGATATATTGTTCTGTAGTTTTCTTTCCTGTGGTGTCTTTGTCTGGTTTTTATACTAGCGTAATGCTGATTTCGTAGAAAGAGTTAAGGAATATTCCTTCTTCCTCTATTTTCTGGAAGAGTTTGAATAGGATTGGTGTTAGTTCTTTTCTAAATGTTCGATAGACTTTCCTAGAAAAGCCATCTGGTCCTAGATTTCTCTTTCTTGTGAGGTTTTTTTTATTACTGATTCAATCTTTTCACTTCTTATGGGTCTGTTGAGGTTTACTACTTCCTTTTGAGTCAGTTTAGGTGGGTTATGTTTTTCTAGGAATTTGCCCATTTCATCAAATTTATCAATTTTGTTCGAGTACAGTTGTTCATAGTATTCTTTATGACTCTTTTTTAATTCAAGTGGGTCAGTTGTAATGTCTCTGCTTTCATTTCTTATTTTGGGTTATTTGCATCTTCTCTCTTTGTTTCTTTGTCAGCCTAGCAAGCAGTTTGTCAATTTTATTGATCTTTTCAGAGAGCAAATTTCAGGATTTGTTGATTCCCTCTACTGTTTTCCAGTTCTCTATTTCAATTATTTCAGCTTTGATCTTTATTATTTCTTTTCTTCTAGTGGCTTTAGGTTTAGTTTGTGCTTCTTTTTCTAGTTTCTCAAGCTGTAGAGTTGGACAATTTATTTGAGATCTTTCTTCTTTTTTAATGTAGGCATTTATTGCTATAAATTTTCATCTGAGGACTGCCTTCAGCAGCATCCCATAAGTTTTGGTATGCTGTGTTTTTCATTCTCATTTATTTCCAGATATTTTTTAATTTTACTCTCAATTTCTGCCTTGACCCAATAGTTATTTAATAGTGGGCTGTTTAATTTCCATGAATTTGTGTGTTTTCCAGTTTTGCTTCCGCTGTTAATTTCAAATATTTTTCTTTTGTGGTCAGAGAAGATATTTTGCATAATTTCAATCCTTCTAAATTTGTTGAGAATTGTTTTGTGGCCTAGTACATGGTTTATTCTGGAAAATGATCCATGTGCACAGGAGAAAAATGTGTATTGTTCTGATGATGGGTAGAGTGTTCTATATATGTCCATTTGGTCTAATTGGCTTATGATATTCTTTAAGTCCTCTAAGTCTTTACTGATCTTCTTTTTAGATGTTCTTTCCAGAATTGAAAATCGTATATTGAAGTCCCCAACTATTATGGTGGAGTTGTCTATAATTCCTTTCATATTAGTCAATATTGTTTCATATATTTTGAAGCACTGATGTTAGGTGCATAGATATTTACAATTTTTATGTCTTCTTGATTAATTGACATTTTTATTATTTTGTAATGTAGTACTAGATTATTTCGTTTACTTTAGCTTTATGGTATGTTTTGAGAATGAGAAGTGGAGTCTTCCTAGTTGTTCTTTTTCAAGATAGCTTTGGTTATTCAGGGCCCATATAAATATGAGGATTGGATTTTCCATTTCCGCAAAGAAACCTGTTGAAATTTTGATGAGGATTGCATTGAATCTATAGATTATATTGAGTAGTATTAACAGCTTAACAGTATTAAGTGTTCCAACACATGAACACAGAATGTCCCTTTATTTGGTCTTCTTTAGTTTCTTTCAGCAATCCTTTATAGTAGTCAGTGTACAAGTCTTTCACATCTGTCTTAGTTATCTAGTGCTGCTATAACAGAAATACAAGTGGATGGCTTTAACAAAGAGAAATTTATTCTCTCACAGTCTAGGAGGCTATAAGTCCCAGTTCAGACTGCCAGTTCCAGGGGAAGGTTTTCTCTCTCTGTCAGCTCTGGGGGAAAGTCCTTGTCATCAATCTTCCCCTGGTCTAGGAGTTTCTCAACGCAGGAACCTCAGGTCCAAAGGATGCACTTTGCCACTGGCACTGCTTTTTTAGTGGTATGAGGTCCCCATGTCTCTCCGCTCCCTTCTCTCTTTTATATCTCAAAAGAGATTGGCTTAAAACACAACCTAATCTTGTAGATTGAGTCCTGCCTCATTAACATCATAGAGGTAGGATCCACAACACATAGGGAAATCACATGAGAGGACAAAATGGTGGACAATCACACAATACTGGGAAGCATGGCCTAGCCAAGTTGACACAAATTTTGGGGGGACACAATTCAATCCGTGACATTATCCTTGGTTAAATTTATTCCTAGGTATTTTATTCTTTTAGAAGCAATTGTAAACAGATTGCTTTCATCATTTCCTTTTTAGATTGCTCATTGCTGCTGTATAGAAACCCAACTTACCTTATATCCTATGATTTTGATGGATTTATTTATTATCTCACAACTGGACCAATAAGCAACATCATGATAAACAGAGAAAAGATTGAAGTGGTCAAGGATTTAATTTTACTTGGATCCACAATCAACGCCCATGGAAGCAGCAGTCAAGAAATCAAATGACACATTGCAGTGGGCAAATCTGCTGCAAAAGACCTCTTTAAAGTGTTAAAAAGCAAAGGTGTCACTTTGAGGACTAAGGTGCACCTGACACAACCCATGGTATTTTCAATCACCTAGTATGCATGGGAAAGCTGGACAATGCATAAGGAAGACTGAAGAATTTATGACTTTGAATTATGGTGTTGGTGAAGAATATTGAATATACCAGGGACTGCAAGAAGAATGAACAAATCTGTCTTGGAAGAAGTACAGCCAGAATGTTCCTTAGAAACAAGGATGGGGAAACTTCATCTCACATACTTTGGATATGTTCTCAGGAGGGACCAGTCCATGGAGAAGGGCATCATGCTTGGTAATATAGAGGGTCTGTGAAAAAGAGGAAAACTCTCAATGAAACAGATTGACACGGTTGCCCAACAATGGGCTCAAGCATAGCAATGATTGTAAGGATGGCACAGGACCAGACAATGTTTCATTCTGTTGTACTTAGGGCCACTATGAGTTGGAACTGACTTAATGGCACCTAACAACAACAATAACATTGAATTGAAAGTCTCAAAGTTGTTAAGATTTTGATCCTTACCAAATTCTTTTATAGATTCGATGCATTTGGAATAAGAATTCAAGCAGGTTTTTAAAGAAAAATTGACAAGCTGATTCTAAAATTAATATGGCAATGGAAACGTACTAGAATAGCCAAAGTAATTTAAATGGAATACTTACATTACCTGATTTCAGGACTTATTCTGAAAGCTCTAATAATTAAGACAGTGTCATAATGGTGAAGAGCATAGGCACATATCACTGAAACAGAACAGAGCCCAGATACACACACCCACACCATCAATTATTGTTTTTTTTCTTGTGTGTGTGTGTGTGTGCATTAAGTGAAAGTTTACAGAGCAAATTAACATTCCATTGGATAGTTTGTACATAAAGTGTTTCATACCCTTGGCTTCATTCCCCACAATGTGTCAGCACTCTCCCCATTGACACCCTGGGCTCCTCGTTTCTTGAAAGTTTACAGAGCAAATTAACATTCCATTGGATAGTTTGTACATAAAGTGTTTCATACCCTTGGCTTCATTCCCCACAATGTGTCAGCACTCTCCCCGTTCACCCTGGGCTCCTCGTTTCTTTTCGTCCTGATTTTCTACTCCTTTGTAGCTTCTCATCTTTGCTTTTGGGCAAATATTTCCCTTTTGATCTCGTATAATTGATTATTACACTGGTTTTACTTCTTTAGAGAACTCAGCCTAACACACTACCTAAAAGGATCTGCAGGTTCAATGCAATTCTGATACAAATCCCAACAACATTCTTTACTGAAGTGGACAAAACTAACGACCAACATCCTATGGAAAGGAAAGAATCCCCAAGTAGCCAAAGCAATACTGAAGAAAAAGAACAAAGCAGCCCTGCTGTCTGACGTGAATTAGGAGAAGCCTCTATCCTGACCCATGAACTTGGGATGTTTGAGCCTCTACAACTGCATGAGACATTTCTTTGATATAAGTCTCTCTCTATATATGTATTTGTACACTTTACTGGTTTTTCTTCTCTAGAGAACCTAGCCTAAGACAATTGGTACCAATAGTGGTTCTAGAGAAACAAAACTGTAAGGATAAGTTTTCTGAAACTATTCTCAAAGCCAGTTAGTGTTAAACATGCTGATGATTCTGCTTTCAGTAGTAAAGAGGGCTGCTGATCAATGGCGTGAGGTGGAAATACAAATACACAAAATATCATCACCAATAGTTCAGGTATTGGTGAGAGGTAAGGTTCTGGGTGATTGCATGTTTGATACCTTTCTAAACTTTTGTCATAATGAGAAGTATAAGGAAGCAGATTGTTTGGTCCTACTTTTGTTAAACAAAGTGGTGAAAGAAAGTGATAAGCTCAGTGCTTCAGAGCCAAAATTCGAATGCCACATGAATGACCTAAATTTTCCACTTGTGCCTTGAAAGAAAGCCCTATTTGTTGAAGTAACAGAGCTGATATTGCTGAAAACCAAACCCAGAGTCTTATCGTAACAGTGGCTGAATTACAATGCAAACTCAATTGCTAACCTCAAGAGGTGTCTGAAGTTAAAGTGAAGGCATTGATTGGGAAGAATGGAATCCTGAAACTTGGGATGGGGCTATATGGGCAGATAATCATGAAGCTGGGGACACTGAGCCTCCAAAATTCCACTGAATCAATCCTGTCAACAGAACTAGCCCTCTCACTCCCATCTGAAGAAATTACTCCATCTTTATCTCTTAAGCCACCCTCGCCAGTAAAACGCTCCACCCCATCTGATCAGATTAGCCGCTCCACTCCCATCTGTTGAGATTAACCCAGTTGTGTCTGAAGAGCCGTTGTCTGAGTCACTGCCTGGGATGTCTCCTGAGGCAGATGCCTTACAAGACAATGCTGAATATTCTCAAAACCCTCCACCACCGATTTTGGCTTCTAGACCTATAACTAGATTTAAGTCCCAGTGAGCCCCAAAAGATGAAGTACAAAGTGTGACTCAGGAGGAGGTACACTACACTCCAAAAGGAATGCTTGACTTTTCTAATATATACAAACAGAAACCTGGGGAATATGTGTGGGAATGGCTACTAAGGGTGTGGGATAACAGTGCAAGGAACATAAAGATGGATTAGTCTGAGTTTATTGATATGGGCACACGAAGCACAGATTCTTCATTCAATGTTTCAGCTCAAGAGTTAGGAAAGGATCTAATAGTTTATTTGTTTGGGTCATGGAAATATGGATTATGCGGTGGCCCACACTAAATCAAGTTGAAGTACCAGACTGCCTTGGCATACTGTAGAAGAAGGTATTGAAAGGCTTAGGGAAATTGGCATGTTAGAGTGAATTTATTAGGTTAGACCCTCAGACCCACACATGGAGTGCCCAGAGGACTCACCTTTTACCACAATGGTGAGGAACAAATTGGTGAAGGGAACCCCAGCATCCTTATTCTGTCAGATTTGACAGTGGAAACTGCGCTAATTGAATTAAGACACTTAACTACAATGGGGTTGATTTGACCTCATGGTGGTAGGGGCCAAGTGGCGGCATTCAATCGACAAAGACAAGGTGGGAGTGGTTACCATAATGGACAGCAGAGTCAAAGCAGTAATCAGAATAGTCTTTGACTACTATGGACTTATGGCGTTGGCTACTTAGTCATGGTGTTCCTAGGAGTGAAATAGATAGGAAATATACTAAATATTTACTTGATCTGTACAAGTGGAAAATTTTAGGTCAAGTGAACAGAAGTCTAACTAAAATCACAAGAATAGGGAGTTGGAGCCCCTCAATCAATTCCCAGACTTCAACGAGTTTAAAGACCCACAACCCCTTGAATGAAGGGGGGTCAGATCCCCTTGAGGACAGATCTCACTACATTGCCAAAAATTTATGCTGTCAATCTTTTTCCCAACCTTCCCCAAACGAATCTTTGGCCTTTTATGAGAGTGACTGTTCATTAAGGAAAAGGAAATAATCAGACTTTTCAGGGATTACTGGATACTGGCTCTGAATTAACACTAATTCCAGGAGACCCAAAACGTCACTGGAACCCACCAGTCAGAGGGAACATATGGAGATTAGGTTGTTAATGGAGTCTTAGCTCATGTCCATCTCACAATAGGTCCAATGTGTCCCCAAACTCATCCTGTAGTGATTTCCCCAGTTCCAGAATGCATAATTGGAATAGATATTCTCAGCAACTGGTAGAACCCCCACATTGGATCCCTGACAAATACAGCAAGGGCTATTATGGTAGGAAAAATTAAGTGGAAGCCATTAGAACTGCTCCTTCCTAGGAAATTATAGTAAACCAAAAGCAATATCACTTTCCTGGAGGGATTGCATAGATTACTGCCACCATCAAGGACTTGAAGGATGAAGGGGTGGTAATTCCCACCACATCCCCATTCAAGTAGCCCATTTGGTCTGTACAAAAAACAGATGGATCTTGGAGAATGACAGTGGATCACTGAAAACAACCAGGTGGTGACTCCAGTTGCAGCTGCTGTTTCAAATGTAGTTTTATTGCTTGCACAAATTAATACATCTCCTGGTACTTGGTATGTAGCTGTTAATCTGGCTAATGTTTTTACTCCATACCTGCTTCAAAGGGCCACCAGAAGCAGTTTGTCTTCAGCTGGCAAGGCCAAAAGTACTTCAGTGTCCTACCTAAGGGCTATATCAACCCTCCAGTCCTATGTCACAATTTAGTCTGCAGGGAACTTGATCGCCTTTCTCTTCCACAAGAGGTCACACTGGTCCATTAGATTGATGACATTACACTGATTGGACCTAGGAAGGAAGAAGTGTCAATGAGTCTGGACTTATTGGTAAAACGTTTGCATGCTCAATGGTGAGAAATTAATCTGACAAAAATTCAAGCACCTTCCACCTCAGTGAAATTTTCAGGGATTCAGTGGTGTGGGACATGTCCAGATATTCCTACTAAAGTGAAGGATATGTTATTGCATCTATCCCCTCCCACAACTAAAAAGGAAGCTGTGATAGTTAAGATTGTATGTCAACTTGGCTGGGCCATGATTCTCAGTGTTTATATATGATCACTCCCACGATGCAATCTGCTATGAGTAGCCAATCAGTTGAAGGGGAGTTTCTTTGGGAGTGTGGCCTGAATCTGAATATAAGCAAATATAAACAGACGTTCTGGCTTTTTGCTCACTCTGGATCCTGTGGTTGCCTCCTGTTCATCTGACCTCCGGTTCTTGAGACTTAAGCTATCAGCTTACCTGCTGATTTTGGGATTTGTCTTCACAGCCTATGAGTGGAAGCCCTGTCCTCCAACCTGCCAATCTTGGGTTTGCCAGCCCCTGCAGCTACATGAATCAGGAGAAGCCTTGAGGTCTTGCCTGCCAATCTTGAGATTTGTCGATCTTCACAGCCTGTGAGCAAGAGCCCTGCTCTCCGACCTACTGATCTTGGATTTGCCAGCCCCTGCAGCTACATGAATCGAGAGAAGTCTCTATCCTGATCCACGGATTTTGGACATTCCTGTCTCTACAATCGAGCGAGCTGTTTCCTTGATATAAATCTCTCTATTTATATATTTACACACTTTACTGGTTTTGCTTCTCTAGAGAACCCAACCTAAGACAGAGGCACAAGGCCTGGTGGATCTCTTTGGATTTTGGAGGCAACGTAGTCCTCATTTGGGTGTGCTACTCCGGCCTATTTATCAAGTGACTTGAAAAGTTGGTAGTTTTGAGTGGGGCTCAGAACAAGAGAAGATTCTGCAACAGGTTCAGGCTGCCGTGCAAGCCACTTGGGCCATATGATCCAGCTGATCCAAAGGTGCTTGAAGTGTCAGTGGCAGATACAGATGCTTTTTAGATTCTATGGCAGGCCCCTATTGGTGAATCACAGCCCAGACCCTTAGGATTTTGGAGCAAAACACTGCCATCCTCTGCAGATAATTACTCTGCTTTTGAGAAAGAGCTTTTGGCTTGTTAGTGGGCCTTCATAGAGATTGAATGCTTAGCCATGGGCCACCAAGTTGCCATGCAGCCTGAGCTGCCCATCGTGAACTGAGTGTTGTCTGATCCACAAAGTCATAAAGTTGGACATACACAGCAGCACTCCATCATTAAATGGAAGTGGTATATACGAGATTGGGCCCAAGCAGGACCTGAAGGCACAAGGAAGTTGTATGATGAAGTGCCCAAAATACCCATGGTCTCCACTCCTGTCACTTTGCCTTCCATCTCCCAGTCTGCACCTATGGCCTGTAGAGGTTTTTCTTATGATCACTTGATTGAGGAAGAGAAAACTCATGCCTGAATTACATATGGTTCTGTGCAATATGCAGGCACCACTTGAAAGTGGACAGCAGCAGCACTACAGCCCCTTTCTGAGACCTCTCTGAAGTACAGTGGTGAAGGGAAATCCTCCCAGTGGGCAGAACTTCATGCAGTGCACCTGGCTGTACACTTTGGCCAGATGTGCAGTTATATACTGATTCATGGGCTGTGGCCAATGATTTGACTGGTTGGTCAGACACTTGGAAGGAACATTATTGGAAAATTGGAGATAAGGAGGTATAGGGAAGAGGTATGTGGATAGACCTCTGAACGGGCCAAAGAAGTGAAGATATTTGTGCCTCATGTGAATGCTCACCAAAGGGTGACCTTGGCAGAGGAGGGTTTTAACAATCAAGTGGATAGGATGACGCATTCTGTGGAAACCAGTCATCCTCTTCCCCCAGCCACTCCCATCATTGCTCAGTGGGTTAATGAACAAAGGGGCCATGGTGGCAGAGATGGACGTTATACCTGGGCTCAGCAACATGAACTTCCACTCACCAAGACTGACAATCTGCCATCAGCAGAGACCAACACCGAGTCCCCTTTATGGCTCTATTCCTTGAGGTGATCAGTCAGAAACCTGGTGGCAAGTTGATTACATTGGACCACTTCCATCATGGAAAGGCAGCTTTTTGTTCTTACTGGAATAAACACTCTGGATATGGTTTTGCCTTCCCTGCACACTATGCTTCTGCCAAAACTACCATCCGAGGACTTACATAATGCCTTAACCACTGTCATGATATCCCATACAGCATCACCTCCGATCCAGGGACTCACTTCACAACAGATGAAGTACAGCAATGGTCCCATTCTCATGGAATTCACTGGTCTTACCATGATCCCCATCATCTTGAAGCAGCTGGCTTGATAGAATGACGGAATGGTCTAAAGACACAATTATGGCACCAGCTAGGTAGCAATACCTTTCAGTGTTGGGGAAATGCTCTCCAGGAGGCTGTATATGCTCTAAATCAGTGTCCAATCTATGGTGCTGTTTCTCCCATAGTCAGGATTCATGGGTCCAGGAATCAACAGGTGGAATGGGAGTGGGACCACTCACTATTACCCTTAGTGACCCACTTGCAAATTTTTTGCTTCCTGTCCCCGTGACCCTATTCTCTGTGGTCCAGAGGTCTTAGTTCCAAAGGGAAGAATGCCCCCACCTAGAGACATATCACTGATTCCATTAAACTGGAAGTTAAGAATGCCACCTGGCCACTTTGGGCTCCTTATGCCTCTGGATCAACAGGGAAAGAAGGGAGTTACCATATTGCCTGGTATGATTGATCCTGATTACCAAGAGGAAATCGGATCAATATTACATAATGGAGGCAAAGAAGAGTGTGTCTGGAATGCAGGAGATCCCTTAGGGATCTTAGTACTACCATGCCCTGTGATTAAAGTTAATGGAAAACTACAGCAACCCAATTCTGACTTGACTACTAATGGCCCAGACCCTTCAGGAATGAAGATTTTGGTCACCCCAGAGGCAAAGAACCATGACCAGCAGAGGTGCTTGCTTAGGGAAAAAGGAATACGAAATGGGTGGTGGAAGAAGGTAGTTCTAAATACCAGTTACAACCACGTGACAGTTGCAGAAACAAGAACTGTAATTGTTATGAATATTTCTGCCTTGTATGTGTGCATCAAATATTTTGTTTTCTTCACTTATAAAATATAAAAAGTAAACAGAGCTAGTGTCTTTTCAGTTGTATGTGTGTTAGCTGTATCATGTTAGGTACAAGTATGACTTTATAATTATCTTTTTCAGACATTATGTATGGTTTAAGGAGATGTGTACACGTGCCAAGTTGACAAGCGGTGGACTGTGATAGTTAAAAGGTTTTGTCTCAACTTGGCTGGGCTATAATTCTCAGAGGTTTGGCAGTTACGATGTAGTTTGGCAGTCATATAATGATGTGATCACCTCCATGATGGGATCTGCTGTGAGTATTCAGTCACTTGAAAGGGAGTTTCTTTTGTGGTGTGGTCTGCATCGAATATAAGTGGACTTTCTGACAAGGCAAGCAGGCTTTTGCTCTCTCTGGATCCTGCAGCTGGCTGCTGTTCATCTGACCTCCAGTTCTTGGGACTTGAGCTAGTAGCTTACCTGCCGTCTTGCATGCCGATCTTGGGATTCCTTGATCCTAGAAGCTTGTGAGCAAGGGCCCTGCTATCTGACTTGCTGATATTGTGTTTCCCAGCCCTTGTGGCTGTGTGAATCTGGAGAAGCCTCTATCTGGACCCACAGACTTGGGACGTTCCAGCCTCTACAACTACATGAGCCATTTCCTTGATATAAATCTCTCTCTCTTTTTTAATGTTGTGCTTTAAGTGAAAGTTTACAATTCTAGTTAGTCTCTCATACAAAAAGTTATACATACATTGTTATGTGACCCTAGTTGCTCTCCCTATATTGTGACAGCACACTCTTCCTTTCCACCCTGGTTTTCTGTTGTCCATTCAACACGATCCTGACCCTCTCTACCTTCTCATCTTGCCTCTGGACAGGATCTGCCCATTTAGTCTCATGTATCTACTTGAGCTAAGAAGCACACGCTTCACGAGTATCATTTTGTCCCATAGTCCAGTCTAATCTGTCTGAAGACTTGGCCTTGGGAATGGTTTTAGTGTTGAGCTAACAGAGAGTCCAGGGGCCGTGTCTTCTGGGATTCCTCCAGTCTCAATCAAACCATTAAGTCTGGTCTTTTTACTAGAATATGAGTTCTGCACCCCGCTTTTCTCCTGCTCCGTCAGGGACTTTCTGTTGTGTTCCCTTTCAGGGTGGTCATTGGTGGTAGCCGGGCACCATCTAGTTCTTCTGGTCTCAGGCTGATGGAGTCTCTGGTTTCTGTGGCCCTTTCTGTTTCTTGGACCAATACTTTCCTTGTGTCTATGGTGTTCTTCATTCTCCTTCACTCCAGGTGGGTTGGGACAAATTGATGCATCTTAGATGGCCACTCACTAGCTTTTAAGACCCCAGATGCCACTCTCCAAAGTAGGACCAGCACATTTTCTTAATAAAGTTTGTTATGCCAATTGACCTAGATGTCCCCTGAAACCATGGTCCCCAGACCCCTGCCCCTGCTACTCTGTCCCTCGAAGTGTTTGGTTGTATTCAGGAAACTTTTCAGCTTTGGTTTAGTCCAGTTGTGCTGACTTCCCCTGTAGTGTGTGCTGTCCTTCCCTTCACCTAAGATAATTCTTGTCTACTTTCTAGTTAGTGAATACCCCTCTCCCTCCCTCCTCACCCTTGTAACCATCAAAGAATGTTTTCTTCTGTGTTTAAACCTTTTCTTGATTTATTACAATAGTGGTCTTATACAATATTTGTCCTTTTGTGACTGACTAAATTCATTCAGCATAATACCTTCCAGATTCCTCCATGTTATGTTTCACGGAGTCATCATTGTTCTTCATCATTGCATAGTATTCCATTGTGTGAATATACTATAATTTGTTTATCCATTCATCCATTGATGGGCACCTAGGTTGCTTCCATCTTTTTCCTATTGTGAACAGTGCTGCAATGAGCATGGGTGTGCATATATCTTTTCGTGTGATGGCTCTTATTTCTCTAGAATATATTCCAAGGAGTGGGATTGCTGGATTGTATGGTACTTCTATCTCTTTTTATGGAAGCCCCAAATCGATTTCCAAAGTTGTTGTACCATTTTACATTCCCACCAACAGTGTATAAGTGTTTGAGTCTCTCCACAAACTCTGCAAAGTTTATTATTTTGTGTTTTTTGGATTAATGCTAGCCTTGTTGGTGTGAGATGGTATCTCATTGTAGTTTTGATTTGCATTTCTCTAATGGCTAATGACTGTGAGCATTTCCTCATGTATCTGTTAGCTGCCTGAATGTCTTCTTTGGTGAAGTGCCTGTTCATATCCTTTGCCCATTTTTTAATTGAGTTATTTGTCTTTTTGTTGTTGAGGTTTTGCAGTATATTGTAGATTTTAGAGATTAGACGCTGATCGGATTTTTTGTGGCCAAAATTTTTTTTTTCCCAGTTTGTAGGCTGTCTTTTTACTCTTTTGATGAAGTCTTTTGATGAGCATAAGTGTTTGATTTTTAAGAGCTCCCAGTTATCTAGCTTCTCTTCTGGTGTTTGTGCATTGTTACTTATGGTTTGTATTCTGTTTATGCCATGTATTAGGGCTCCCAGCATTGCCCCTATTTTTTCTTCCATGTTCTTTATCATTTTAAAGATATAAATCTATCTCTCTATATATATTTACATGCTTTACTTGTTTTGATTTTCTAGAGAACCCAGCTTAAGACACAGGGTAATGTTAGTCTCATAGAATGAGTTAGGAAGTGTTCTATCCTCCTCTATTTTTGGGAAGAGTTTAAGAACAATGACATCAATTCTTTAAATGTTTGGTAGAGTTCCCCAGTGAAGCCATCTGGCCCAGGGCTTTTTTGTTGAGAGGATTTTTATTACTGATTCAATCTCTTCACCAGTTAAGGATGTGTTGATTTTTTAAAATTCTTTTTGAAGCAATTTAGGTAGTGTATACGTTTCTAGGAATTTGTCCATTTCAACTAAGGTATATAATTTGTTGGTGTACAATTTTTCATATAATTCTCTTATGATCTGTTTTATTTTTGTAGTGTTGGTTGTAATGTCCCCACTTTCTTTCTGATCTCTTATCTCTTTTGTTCTTTGTCATTCTAGCTAGAAGTTTATCAATTTTATTGATTTAAAAAAAAAATTCTTGTTTTGTTGATCATATATTGTTTTTCCAGATCCTATTTCATTACTTCTTCACTGGTCTTAATTATTTCATTCATTATGGTAGCTTGGACTTAGTTTTTTCTTCTTTTCCTGGCTTCTCAAGTTGACAATTTTAAGTGTATACTGTCTAGAAGATACACATGTTAGATTCAAAGACACAAATAAGTTGAAAGCCTTAAAATGTAGGCTTTTATCACTATAAATTTCCCCCTGAGCACTATTTTGCTGCACCCCAGAAGTTTTGGTATGTTATGCTTCATTTTCATCCTTTTCAAAGTTTTTTTCTGATTTCTCTTGCAATTTCTTTTTTTATTCATTGGTTGTTTAATGGTGTGTTGTTTAATTTACGCATATATATGTGTTTCCTAGTTTTATTTTCTTACTGATTTCAAGTTTCACTCCTTTGTGGTTGGAGAAGATACTTCGTACGTTTTCAAACTTTTAAAAAATTTACTGAGTTTTTTTTTTTCTTAACATATGGCTTGTCCTGGAGAATGATCCCTGTGCATCGGAGAAGAATGTGTATTATGCTTTTGTTATGTTGAGTTTTCTAAAAATATCTGTTAGTTCTAGTTGGTTTGTTGTTGTTGGTAGCTGCTGTCGAGTCAGTCCTAATTCATGGGGATCCCGTCTGTGCAGAGTAGAACTCTCTATAGGGTTTACAAGGCTGTGGTCATTCTAAGGCATATGGCCATGCCTGTCTTCTGAGGCACCCATGGGTGTGTTTGAACTGCCAACCTTTCAGCTGATAGCTGAGTATTTAACCATTTGCACCACCCAAGGACAGTTGATTTATAGTATTGGTCAAATTCTCTATTTCCTTATGGATCTTCTTTCTAGATATTCTATCCATTATTGAAAGTGCTGTATTGAAATCTCCAACTATTATTTTAGAATTGTCTGTCCTTTCAATTCTGTTCTTGCTTGCTTCATGCATTTTGAGGCTCTGAAATTATGTATGTGTGTGTGTGTATACTTGCAACCTATTTGAGTCTTTGGGTCTAAGGTGTGTCTCTTGTAGACAGAATGTATGTAGATCATGTGTTTTTTATCCATTCTTCCAATTTCTACCTTTTAATTGGAGAGTTTAATCCAGTTACATATAAAGTAATTAATAATAAGGAAAGACTTTTGTGATTTAGCTATTTTTTGTTTGTGTGTCCTATACATGTTTTCTCCCTCGTTTCCTTCAATACTGCCTTCATTTGTGTTTAGTTCATTTTTCGTAGTGAACCATTTTTATTTCCTTATCGTTTCCTTTAGTGTATATTTTTAAAGATATTTTCTTTGGGGTTTCTTTGAGGATTACCTATTACACCCAAAATATATAACAACTTAGTTTAAATTGATACCAATTTAACTTCAATAACATACAAAAGCTCTATTCTTATATCACTTCTCTCTCCCTTTATGTTGCTGTTATGACAAATTATGTCTTTATACATTAGGTGCCCAAAAAAACAATTTATAATCATTTGTCTGCATTTGGTATTTTAAATCATGTACATCACAATTACTAGAATTACAGTCCAAAACTAGCCTTATATTTGCCTGTGAATTTGCCTTTATTGGGGATTTTTTTTCTATGTTTGGCTTCAAATAATGTCTAGTGTCCTTTGCTTTCCATCTAAAGAATTCCTTTCTCATTTATTGGAGGGAAGGCTTAGTGGTTCCAACTTGCTGAGATTTTGCTTGTGTAGGAATGTGTTCATTTTCTCCTCATTCCTTTTTTTAAAATTGTACTTTACATGAAGGTTTACAGAAGAAAGAGTTTCTCATTAAACAGTTAGTACACATACTGTTTTACGACATTGGTTAACAACCACACGGCATGTCCACACTCTCCCTTCTTGCACTGGGTTCCCTGTTACCAGCTTTCCTGTTCCCTCCTGCCTTCTAGTACTTGTCCCTGGACTGTTGTGCCACATTAGGCTTGTTTTGTTTTACGGGGCTGTCTAATCTTTGGCTGAAGGGTGAACCTTGGGAGTGACTTCATTACTGAGCTAAAAGGGTGTCCAGGGGCCATACTCTCAGGGTTTCTTCAGTCTCTGTCAGGCCAGTAAATCTGGTCTATTTTTTGTGAGTTAGAATTTTGTTGTACATTTTTCTCCAGCTCTGTCCAGAACCTTCTGTTGTGATCCCTGTCAGAGCAGTCAGTGGTGGTAGCCGGGGACCATCTAGTTGTACTGGACTCAGTCTAGTGGAGGCCATGGTAGTTGTGGCCCATTAGTCCTTTGGACTAATCTTTCCTTGTATATTATTTTCTTCATTCTCCCATGTTCTCGAAAGGGTGAGACCAGTGAAATATCTTAGATGGCTGCTCACTGGCTTTTAAGACCCCAAGCGCTACTCACCAAGGTAGAATGTAGAACATTGTCTTTATAAACTATGTTATGCAAAGTGAGCTAGAAGTACCCTGAGACCATGGTCCCCACATCCCTCTGCCAGGCAATTTGGTCCCTCAGGAGTTTGGACGAGTCTATGGAGCTTCCATGACCTTTCCTTGTACAAGTTGTGCTGGCTTCCCCAGTACTGTGTACTGTCTTACCTTTCATCAATGTTACCACTTATCTATTGTCTATTTAGTATTTTCCCCTCCCACCCCTCCCATCCCTCATAACCATCAAAGATTGTTTCTTTTTGTGTGTAAACCTTTTCAT
>NW_004444006.1:2872585-2873759 GCF_000243295.1 Trichechus manatus latirostris | reverse complement strand
CTTTATTCTTCTTCTTCAGTAGTGCTTTACTTATTCGGGGCTTCTTCCCTTTCCATATAAAGTTAATGATTAGTTTTTCCATCTCTTCAGAGAATGTTATTGGTATTTGGATTGAGATTGCATTGTATTTGTAAATTGCTTTGGGTAGAATTGTCATTTTCACAAAGTTGAGTCTGCCTATCCATGAGCATGGTATGTTTTTCCATTTATGTAGACTCATTTGGGTTATTTGTAGTAGTGTTTTGTAGTTTTCTTTGTATAGGCCTTTTACATCCCTGGTTAGATTTATTCATATGTATTTTAATTTTTAGGAGCTATTATAAATGGTATTGTTTTCCTGATTTCTTTTTCATCATTCTCTTTATTGGGGTATAGGAATCCAACTGATTTTTGTATGTTTATCTTGTATCCTGCTCCTCTGCTGAATCTTTCTATTGGTTCCAGTAGTTTTCTCGGGGAGTCTTTAGGGTTTTCTATCTATAGTATCATATCACCCGCAAATAAGAACAGTTTAATTTCTTCATTACCAATGTCAATGCCCTTTATTTCTTTTTCTTGTCTTATTGCTCTAGCTAGGACTTCCAGAACAAGGTTAAATAGGAGTGGTGTTAAAAGGGCACCCTTGTCTTGCTCCTGTTCTCAAGAGGAATGTTTTCAGCCTATCTCCATTAAGAATGATGTTGGCCATTGGTTTTGAATAGATGCCCTTTATTACATTGAGAAATTTGTCTTCTGTACCTATTTTATTGAGAGTTTTTATCAGGAATGGGTGTTGGACTTTGTCAAATGCCTTTCCGTGTCAAATGAGATACTCATGTGATTCTTTTCTTTCCTTTTATTATGTGCTGGATTACACTGATTGATTTTCTTATGTTGAACCATCCCTGCATACCTGGTATGAATCATACTTGTTCACGGTCTATTATTTTCTTGATATGACGCTGAATTCTATTGGCTACAATTTTATTGAGAATTTTTGCATCTATGTTCATTAGAGATATTGGTCTATAGTTTTTTTCTTTTGTGATGTTTTTGCCTGGTTTTGGTATCAAGGTTATGCTGGCTTCATAAAATGAATGTAGAAGTGTTGCTTCCTTTTCTATGTTCTGAAATAGTTTGAGTAGTACAGGTGTAAGCTCTTCTCTGAATGTTTGGTATAATCCTCCAGTGAAGC
>NW_004444006.1:2858932-2872485 GCF_000243295.1 Trichechus manatus latirostris | reverse complement strand
GTAGTTTGGGTAAGTAGTGTGATTCTATAAATTTATTCATTTTCTCTAGGTTTTCAAATTTGTTGGAGTATAGGTTTTCATAATACTATGTTGTGATCTTTTTTATTTCAGTTAAGTTGGTTGTAATATCTCCCATTTCATTTCTTATTTGGGTTATTTACATCCTCTCTTGTTTTTCTTTTGTCAGTTTGGCCAGTGGTTTGGCTATTTTGTTGATTCTTTCAAAGAACCAACTTTTGGTTTTGTTGATTTTTCTATTGGTTTTCTGTTCTCTATGTCATTTATTTGTGCTCTGATCTTTATTATTTCCTTTCTTCTGGTGGCTGTGGGCTTTGTTTACTTTCTCTTTCTATTTGTTCAAGTTGTGTAGTTAATGGTTTGATTTTGTCCCTTTCTTCTTTTTTGATGTGTGCATCTATTGCTATAAGTTGTCCTCTGAGGACTCCCTTTGCTGTGTCCCAAAGGTACTGGTATGATGTGTTTTCATTCTCATTTGATTCTAGGAATTTTTAAATTCCATCTCTGATTTATTCTATTACCCAGTGGTTTGTAAGTTGGGTGTTTTTCAGTTTCCATGTAATTGATTTTTTTCCCTTACTCTTCCTGTTGTTAATTTCTACCTTGATGGCACTGTGTTCAGAGAAGATACTTTGTATTATCTCAGTGTTTTGGATTTTTTTGAGGGTTGCTCTGTGGCCTAAGATGTGGTATCTTCTGGAGAACTTTCCCTGTGCTTTTGAAAAGAATGTGTCCTTTCAGCTGTTGGGTGGAGTGTTCTATACGTCTATGAGGTAAAATTGCCTGATTGTGCCCTTTAGGTCTTCTGTATCTTTGTTGAGTTTCTTTATAGATGTTCTGTCCTTTACAGAGAGAGTTGTGTTGAAGTCTCCTACTATTATTGTTGAACTGTCAGTTTCTCTTTTCAGTGCTGTTAGAGTTCATTTTATGTATTTTAGACCCCTGTGATTGGGTGCGTAGATGTTTGTTATGGTTATGTCTTCATGTGGATCGTCCCTTTAATCACTATATAGTGTCCCTCTTTGTCTTTTATGGTGGATTTTGTTCTAAAGTCTATTTTATCTGAGATTAGTATTGTCTCTCCTGCTCTATTTTGGTAGCTGTTTTCTTGATAATTTTTTTTGCATGCTTTGATTTTTAATAAATTTAGGTCTTTGTTTCTAAGATGTGTCTCTTGTAGACAGCAAATTGAAGGTTTCTTTTTTTTGTCCATGTTGTCACTCTCTGTCTCTTTATGGTTGCATTTAGGCCATTTACATTCAGTGTAAGTATTGATAGTTGTGAGTTTACTGCTGTCATTTTGTAGTGCTTTTCTTCCCCCTGGTGCTGACATTTTCTTTGTTCCTCTTATCTCATGTGCTAAATTTGTTTGTGGATTTCTTTTTGTTTCTTTTGTTTTTGTAGGTTTTATTTTTACTAGAACTTTATGTTTTTCTTCTTTATTTTGATCGGTAGGTTTGTTAACTTTCTTTGTGGTTACCTTGAAATTTACTCTTATCTTCCTTGGTTTTAACCAGTCTATTATTACTTGGTATTGCCTTGCCTTCCACTCCATTAGAAGGTTCTATAGATACACCGTTTATTGTTCTGATGTTGTTGTCTTTTACAGATTAACCTCTCTGGTTCCTTGTTGTAGTTGTTTTGTTTTGAATAGTCCTTGACAGTTCATTTCCTATGTCAGTATCTGGCCTGTATGATCCTGGGTCCTTGTTTCAGCCTGTAGTCTGTTGTTATTTGTTCTCAGACCAAAGCACTCCCTTTAATAATTCTTGGAAGTTTGGTTTGCTTTTTACATTGTCCTTTATTTTCTGTTTATCTGGAAATGACCTAATTTCACCATCATATTTGAATGAAAGTTTTGCAGGAAGGCTTAGTCTTTTCCGGCAATTTTTTTCTTTCTAGGTTTTATATATGTCATCTCGTAGCCTTCTTGCCTGCATGATTTCTGCTGAATAATCCGAGCTTAGTCTTATTGTTTCTCTTCTGTAGGTGACTTTTTGTTTTTCTTCGAGGTTCTCTCAGGATTTTTTGTTTGTCTTTGGTTTTAGCGAGTGTGATTATGATATGCCTTGGTGATTTTCTTTTGAAATATCTCCTATATGGGTTTTGTTGAGCTTCTTGGATGGTCAGCTTCTCATCTTTCATAATATTGGGGAAGTTTTCTGTCAGCACTCTTCAATGATCCTCTCTGTGTTTCCTGTTTTATCCCCCTGTTCTGAAACTCTGATCACTCACAAATTTTTGCTTTTGATTGCATCCCACATAATTCTCAGGGTCTCTTCATTTTTCTTTGTTCTTTTTTCTGATTTTTTTCTGAGAGTTGTATCCAAGTGTTTGTCTTCAGTTTCACTGATCCTGTCTTCCATTGCTTCAAACTTGCTCCTCAGCCCTTCTCTGACACTGTCCATTTCTGAAATCTTGTGTTTTATCTTTTTGATTTCTAATTGTTGTTTTTGTATGATTTCTAGTTGTGAATTTATTTTGGTATTTTGTTCCTGTATTATTTTCCTGAATTATTCCATTTTTTTTCTGTGTATTTTCCATGAGTTTGTTTGCCTTTTCCATGAATTTGTCTATTTTTTCCTCAGTTTTGTCTTTTTGCTTTGACTCTTGGATAGTTCTGAATATTACAGATTTGAATTCCCTACAAGTTGTTCTAGTGCCTTTTCTTCTACTGGAAAGTCATCTGATGTTTAATTTGGTTGCCTTCTTAAACCATCCTGTCCTTTTTTAGAATACGTTTTGATATTTTCTGCTGTCTTGGGGACATTCAGTAGTTATTTTCCTCATTTATTGATAGCAGATTTGTTTGTTTCATCCTGCTTTTTAATTTTATTTGGTTATGTCTAAGCAGGTGGGCTGTGCATTCTTTGTTGTTTCCTCATCTGTGAGGATGATTCTTTTCAGCTTCTTGTCCAATGGGCAGGGTCAGTCGCTCAGCTATGGTGCAGCAAGGCTGTTCCAGCTGAAGGGGAGCTGCTTGGATGGGTTGTTTGTAGCATGCAGTAGGGTTGACATGCTGGGCTGGGAATCAGTGCAAGGCAAGTTCCAGTAGGTCTTGCTTGTGCTTCTTGGGTGTATGATGTTCAGTGCATGGTGCAGGTGCGCAGGAAGAAGGGAGGAAATTGGGATTTGTGGAGCTAAGTTTGGTATGGGAAAGAGGAGAGAGAAGAGAGAAAAACAGGAGTCAAAAACAAACAAACAAAAAATAATGCTAGGGTAACTTACTGTTGTAGTAGGGAGAAGAGAGACGGAGAAATAGATAAAAAGAAAAAGGGAAAGGAAAAAAGAAAAAAATTAGAAAAAAAGAAAAGAAAAGAAAATCTCCCAGGGATCCCACCTTGTGGCTGCAAAGACTGGGGACGTGGCTCCCATATTGCAAAGCACAGCTTGGCTAGAAGGGGTAGAACGGTCACACAGTACCAGGTATTCAGGAGGCAGAAAGAGAAGGTAAGTATAGAGATAAGAAACTGAGAGATGAAGAAAGACAAAAAGGGCAAAATAGAGAAAACAAAAAGGAAATTCTCCCAGGGATCCCACTGTTTAGCTGTGTAGACTGAGGAAGTAACTCCCAAGCTGCACGGTACAGCCTGGCTAGAAGGGGCTCCCAAGCCATGAAAAGAAAAACAAACAAATCAAAATAAACAAACATCAAAAAAGCCCTTTGGGATCCCACCAGCATGGCGGCGCAGACTGGGAAGCAGTTCCACAGTTGAACAGCCTCTCAGAAAGAAGCGAAGATAGTGCAAGGAGCCAGGTATTTGAGAGATAGGAGGGAGAGTTGGTGAGATGTAAGGAAAAACCAAAAGAAGTGGAAAAAAAACAACAGCAGCCACAAATAAATGACACTCTAGGAGCCAGCCAGTGTGGGCTGGTGGAATCCAAGCTGCACAGGGCTGAAAACAGTGCTTCTTGGCCAAGAGGCTGTGGCTGCAGGACGCAGAGGAGACCAAGTGTTACCTTTATTCTTGAAGAATGTTCTACCAGTTATAGAATTCTTGGTTGACAGTTCTTTATTTTCAGCAATTTAAATATCTCATTCCACTGACTTCCTGCCTCCAAAGCTTTTGAAGAGAAGTTGGTATTTAATCTTATTGGAGATGTTTTGTATTTAACAATTTGCCTCTCTCTTACTACTTTCTGAATTCTCTCTGTGTCTTTAGTTTTTTAGAATTTGATTATAATGTGTCTCATTGTAGATCATTGTTGAATTTATCCTAATTGGAGTTCATTGAGTTTCTTGTGTAAATTCCTTTCCTTCGTCAGATTTGGAAAGTTTTCTACCATTATTTCTTCAAATATTCTGTTTGTCTTTTTCTCCCTCTTTGTTCTTCCTGGAATTCTTAAAATGTGTAGCTTGGTTTGCTTGATGTTATCCCAGAATTCTATTAAGCTATTCTTGTCAGTCTTGATCCTTTTGTCTTATTGTTCTCAGACTAAATAATTCCAATTGTATTATTGTGTAGTTCACTGATTCTTTCTTCTGCCAGGTCAGATCTTCTGGTGATCCCTTACTATGATTTTTTCATTTTAGTTGTATCTTTCCACTCCAGTATTTCTGTTTGGTTTCTTTTATAGTGTCTATCTCTTCATTTATATTTTTGTTAATGAATTATTTTCCAGATTTGCTTTAGTTCTTTGTCTATGCTTTCCTTTAGTTCTGTGAGCATGTTTCATACTATTGTTTTAAAGTCTTCTAATCAGTCTACTATCTGGGCTTCCATAGATATGATTTCTCTCCCTTCATCTTGTTATTTTGAAATGATCATCATGCCCAGTTTCTCTGTGTGCCTTGTGATTTTTTTCTTCTGAATCTGAGACGTTTGAAAAATGATAATATGTTAGCTTTCTCAATTCCCCTGTATACACGGTGCTTTTGAAAGCACTAATTTCTGCAAGAAACTCTTAGGCAGGCACAACCTTCAATCTTTACTCACCACTCCATCCCTTTCCTTGTGAGATCTCTGAGTCAGGGCAGACTATGATTTCAGTCCTCAATGTAGCTCCCAAACCAATTAGAACAGATATACTGATAAGTCCGCCAGCAGAATCTGTCTTATTCAGTCCAAACCTAGAGATCGGGTCACTTTGTGTCCGAATATGAGAAACTCTTAGGTTGGAACAACCTTCATTCTTTGCACAGTGCTCCCTTTCCCACACTGTTTGAGTTCTGATTCAGTTCAGACCAAGGTTTCAGTTCTTCAGGCTACTCCCAGAATAAGAGCAGACACAATAAACAGCCCAACATCTATATCTGTCCTATTTATTTGAAAGACAGAGATTGAGGACCCTTCTTTGTGAAAAGGTGAGGTAGACTAGCACTTCAAAGAATTCATCTGGCTGCTATACCAGAAGGGGGAGGAGTGGGGACAAAGAAAAAATATATTTTCTTACCATTCAAAATTCGCATTTATCTTGCTTCAATTTGTGGCTTATTGTTGCCATCCTTTGCCTACTTCTTCAAAGTTCATACAGAGTTGAATTTTCTTGGTGCTTATGTGGGAGGGCTGGGATCTTAGACCGTCTCATCTGTAATCTTTCCAGAAATCCCTTCCTAAAACCCACTTTCAAGTACCATTTTCTGTTCCTGTTCTGTTTTTGCATAAAAAATCACAATATTTAGTGACTTAAAACAATAACAATTTTTGTTACATTTTGTGATTCTGTGAGCTCTCCTGAGTGATTCTCCTGCTGAATGTGGTATTGGCTGGGGCAGCAGTCATTTCCAAGCTTGGTTGGAGTAAAATGTCCAAGATGACTCATTCATGGCTAACATTTGATGATGGAACAGCTGAGGTTGTCATCAAGAGTACCCACTTGTAGTCTTTCTATGTGCCTTGGTTTTCTCACAGTCTGGAAGCTAGGTTTTTAGAAGAGTCTCAAAAAGAGAACATTAGAAGAGAGCAAGGTAGAAATTGCTAAACTTCTTATGACCTAGCCTTGGAAGTCCCAGAAGATCACTTCCACTGGGGTTAAGTGTCTTCTTCCAAGGTCATGCAGGCTATTGACAGGATTAATTTTCTTGCAGTTGTAGACCTGATTTCCCTTTTTCTTTCTGGCTCTCACCTAGGAAGGGAGGGGTCACTCTCAGCTCCTAGAGGTCACCCTCAGGTCCTAGCTCTGTGTTCCTTTCACAACACAGCAACTTCTTCAAAGCTAAGAGGAGAATTCCTCTCCTTCCTGATATGTCAGAGTTTGATATAACTTAACATAATATAACATAATCACAGGATTGAATATCCCATCACCTTTGCCATATAGCATAATTTAATCAAGGGAGTGATTATCTCATCATATTTACGGGTCCTGCCCACACTCAATGGGAGGTAGTGTACACCCGGGGGTGGGAATCTTGAAGGCTATCTTAGAATTTTGCCTATCACAAAAGATAAAAAGCATAAACAGGGAAACAATAAGAAATACAAATGGGACAGGAGACAAGATGGCCGCTTAGTCAAACACACCATATCGTCCCTCTATGGCAAAGATGCGACAAACCCAGTTGAAAGTGATGCAGATAACAATTCTGGAACCTTGAATATCAAAAAGGAAGGCTAAAGAATTGAATCAAACATCAACTGGAAGAAAAATTGAACGAATGCAGTGAAAGAGGAGTGACAAGGAGAAAAGGTGTTCTGCCAGATGTCTCAGCTCAACGTGACCATCATAAGACAACGAGTAGTGACCCCAGGTGAGGAGCACAGGAATGCAACTTCATGGCAGTCTCATAGGAGACAGAGAAACTGAATAAACACACCGGAGAGAAACAAGGTGAGAGGATCATGATCCAGATCTAAGGAAGGAAAACAAAGAAAGGGCGGTGAGAATTCCAGGGATCCTGCCATCCACAGAACAGGGAGGGAGCCAAGATCCAGAGTCAGATATATGCACGAGTGGTGGTCCCTGACCTCCAGGGTGGGTGGTGTACATGAGGCCATGGATCAGTGGAGTATCATCAGGAGGTCCCTCATGCAACTGGACTCCAGGTGGCACCCCACTCCTCACACTTTGTTGGGGGCAGGTCCCAACTGCTGGCTGCAGTGGATGGGTAATGCCTGGGCACCCACATCTGCTAATAGAAGAGGCACACTCCCCTTACCCTCATCCTCCTAATCAGATGTGGCAGAGGGTGCCATGCCCTGGCCAGACCACCTGACAGGAGACCATAATAAGAACCCCCTCCCTCTCCCAGCCCCATCCACAATCCCCCACCCATTTGAGAAGCAGCAATAACCATGCTCCCACACACTCACCTGCCCCCCATTCCTCCCCAACTGGCTAGCAGCAGCAACTGTGCACGAGTCCACCCATCACCCATTCACCCGCTGAACCTGTGAGTGGTTGTGACTGCGTGATCACTCACCTCCCCCAAGCAACAAGTGGCAGTGACCCTGCAACTGCACATGCATACCACATGTGCACCAGCCCACCCCCCCGAAACCAGCAAATGGTGGTGGCTGCAAGCCCCCATGCACACCCACATGCTGCGCACCCCACATGGCTCAGCAAGCAGTGGTGACTACATGCCCATGCTCCCACCCAACTCCCACTCCCTATCCCTGACCTGGCTAGCCACAGCAACCAGAACACAAGCACACACACTCACCACACACACCCCCTCTCAACTCAGCAGTGATGACCATGACCCCCTGTTCACCTGCCACACTTACCACACCTGCCACCTCATCCACTTGGTGACTACCATCTTCCACTCCTGCACTACTGGATAGATGATAGACAGTGGCCAATGCCCATCAAGGCTGTCCTCAGCTGTCCTGAATGACCAATGAATAGACATCTGTGCTCACACTGCCGGCTGCTGCCGCACTCACCCAGAAACAGGTGGTGAGTACCCCAGTGCTGCCAAAATAACATCCAGAGTAGCACACTTGCCTTGCCCACCCAGATATATCAAAACAAAACAAAACAAAAAAACAGAATGGAGAAAGAAACATAAATCATTAAAAAGATAAAACAACACCTTAATGCCTTGGAGACAACAAAAAAATAGTAAGTCACATAAAGAAGCAGGACAAGATGGCTCAATCAAGTGACCAAAATAAAGGGCCAGAAAACCTTCCTAAGTAAGAAATGGTAATAGAACTATCTGACAAAAAATTCAAAAGACTTATATATATGACCCTCCAAGATATCAAGAAAGAGATCCAGGAAAACACAGACAAAACCAAGGAAAACACAGATAAAGCAATAGAAGAATTCAGGAAAACAATACAAGGACAAAATGACAAAATAAATTGACAATTAGAAATCATACAAAAAACAGCAACTAGAAATCTGGAAGATTAACACTAAAATTTCAGAAATAGATAACTCAATGGAAGGATCCAAAACCAAAGCCAAACCCATTGCTGTCGAGTTAATTCCAACTGATAGTGACCCTATAGGATAGAGGAGAACTCTCCCATAGAGTTTCCAAGGAGAGGGTGGTGGATTCTAACTGGCAACCTTTTGGTTAGCAGCCCAGCTCTTAACCGCTGTGCCACCAGGGCTCCAAAGGAAGGATATAAGAGTAGAATTGAATCAATGGAAGACAGAATCAGTGAAACAGAGGACAAATCCCTTGATACTAATTTCTTTGGGGAACATTCAGAAAAAAAGAAGAAAAATGAAGAAAGCTTCAGAGTTATATGGGACACTATAAAGAGGAATAATTTATGTGTGGTAGGAATTCCAGAACGGGAGGAGACAAGAAGAAAAAAAATACAGAGAAAATATTTGAAGATTTTCTGGCAGAAAACTTCCTTAATATCATGAAAGACGAGAAGATATCTGTCTTAGTTATCTGGTGCTGCTATAACAGAAATGTTACAAGTGGATGGCTTTAACAAACAAATTTATTCTCTCACAATCTAGGAGGCTAGAAGTCCAAATTCAGGGTGCCAGCAGGGAAGGGCTTTCTCTCTCAGTCTGCTCTAGGAAAAGGTCCTTGTCACCAGTCTTCCCCAGCCTAGGATTTTCTCAGAGCAGGGAACCCCAGTCCAAAGGACGCACATGCTCCTGGCTCTTCTTGCTTGGTAATGAAGTCCCTCTGTCTCTCTGCTTGGAGCCCTGGTGGCAGAGTAGTTAACAGCTCAGCCACTAATCAAAAGGTCAGCAGTTGAAATCCACCAGTCCTTCCTTGGAAATTCATTACAGCAGTTCTAGTCTGTTCAACAGGGTCACTATGAGTAAATATCAACTCTACGGCAACAGGTTTGTCTGTCTGCTTACTTCTCCATTTTATATCTCAAAAGAGATTGACTCAAGATATAATCCAATTTTGTAGATTGAGTCCTGCCTCATTAACATAACTGCCTCTAATTATGTATCATGAAGTTCATACAGGTAAGATTCACAACATATAGGAAAATCACATCAGATAACAAAATGGTGGACAATCACACAGTACTGGGAATCATGGAGTAGCCAAGTTGACACACAATTTGGGGAATAAAATTAAATCCATAACAATATCCATCCAGGAGGCTCAATGAACTCCTTACAGGACAGACCCCAAAAGAAGGTCAGAAACACATATCATAATCAAACTTCCAAAAACCAAAGAGAAAGAAAGAATCCTGAGAGCAGCTCAGGAAAAACAAACTTTCACCTATAAAGGAGAATGAATAAGACTAAACTCTGATTTCTTGGCAGAAACCATGTTAGCAATAAAGCAACATATATAAAACCTGAAAGAAAAAAATTCCAACAAAGAATTATATATCCAGCAAAATTATCTCTCAAATATGATTGTGAAACTAAGACATTTCCAGATAAACAGAAATTAAAGGAATTTGTAAAAATCAGACCAGACTTACAAGTAATACTAAAGGGAGTCCTTTGGACATAGAACCAACATCAAACAACAACCTGAGACTAACACACATGACAACATCACCCAGATACCAACCAAGACAAAGAATTCTCAAAAATAAAATAAAATAAAACAACAAGACTGGAAACAGGGAACCAGAAACATCAATCTGTTAATGGTGACTACTTCAAAATAAAAAGAGGAAATAAATGGTGTAGTTACAGAACTTCTATATGGAGAAGAAGTCAAGGCAATATCAAGATATAACAGACTGTTTTAAACTTAGGCAAACAAAGACAAATTTTTGGGTAACCACAAAGAAAATTAATAAATCTACCTATCAGAAGAAAACAGAAAAAAAGCTAAGACTCAGTAAAGACAAAATCAACAATGAAGGAAATGAAAAGAAAATTCATAAACAAGAACTCAGTACAGAAATGTAAACAAAACATTAAGAACAACAAAGACTTCAACACCACAAAAAAGGAACAACAAAAGGACAGCAGTAAATTCATACCTATCAGTAACCACACTGAACGTAAATAGGTTAAATGCAAAAGTCAAGAGACAGAGAGTAACAGAATAGATTTAAAAAAACGAAAAAACAGAAAAAAAATGACCCATCAAGTTGATGCCTACAACAGACACACCTGAGACATGAAGATAAAAATAAAAGCCTGGAAAAACATATATCAAGGAAACAGTAACCAAATAAGAGCAAAAGTGGCAATATTAATCTCTGTTAAAATAAACGTTAAGGCAAAATCCAACATAAAACACAAAGAAAGGCACTATATAATGATTAAAGGGTCAATCAACCAAGAAAACATACATATAACAAATATTTAAGCACCCAACAACAGAGCTCCAAAATGCATAAAACAAACTCTAACAGTATTGAAAAGAGAAATAGACAATTTCACAATAATAATAGGAGACTTTAACACACTACTTTTAATGAAGGACAAAACAACTAGAAAGAAACTCAAAAGAGATACAGAAGATCTAAGCATCAAGCAACTTGACCTCATAGACATACATAGAACACTCAACCCAACAGCAGCAGTACACTTTCTTCTTCAACACATATGGACCACTCTCCAGAATAGACCATATTTTAGGCCACGATGCAAGCCTCAGTAAATTAAAGAATACAGAAATACTACAAAGTGGAGTAGTCAGAAGGCTTCCTATATCCCTCTTACAACAAAGACCTGGAAAAACAAGTGATTTGATTACATATGAATATCTAGGAGCCCTGAACAAGGCAAAGTTGAGGAATCAGACTGAGTGGCAGGGGGAGAGAGAGACGGTTCAGAAGAAGCGAACAGGGCCAGAGCGGTGGTGGCGGGACTGCAGCACTTCAGCAGCTCCGGGTCCACAGTGAAGCAGGCAAACAGCTGCACGCACTCCGGAGGCAGTTTCCACATTGAGAGAGATCCGGCAGCAGAGATTCCACTTGGACACGCTGAACCAGTGAAAAGCAGCTCCCAAGCATCTAAACATAAGTATATGCATGAGGCCTTTTGCAAGGATTTAAAAAAAAAAAGCCTATTTGGGAAAAACCTCTCTCCCTTTTACCTCCTCCCTCCCCACTCTGCACCTGGAGCCCGCTGGGCCTGAAGTAGATCCCAAAAGGCACCCTGACCCATTCTCCTGGCCTTGGAGAGGGAAAAAGTAAGCTACTGGCTCCCTAAGCCAGGAACTCAGGGTCAGCACACCTCCTTTGCTAGGCACAGGCATAAGGGCTCCTCAGACTTTGAGTGCCTTACAGCCCTGTATACACTGGTGGGGACACATCTCAACAGCGTTAGCCCTCACTACCACAATACAACAGGGCAAATATCTGAAGTTTAACTTCAACTGTTTCAGCTGTCAAGTGACAGATTTGTGACCCTCGTAACAGCCCTGCCCCTTAAATAGGCACATTTATCAATCTGCAACAGGGGCTTGAGGAGTGGTGGCATCAACTAAGCCACCTAGTCACCTGCTACAGGAGTCCAAGAAAAAGTGGTGCCCTCTAGTCTTTACAGCCAACAGAGTGGGGTGCTCACAGTCCGGTTGCAAAACTCACCTACCTACTTGCCCTAGGGAATAGGGACTGCCTGGCTTAGTGCATGATCCCCTACCACAGCCAGATGCTAGTGCCTGCACCAATCACCAGTGCCTCCCTAGGACTGTAGGTGTGAGCCTGCACCACACATTTGGTGACCGACTGCCTGGACACCTGCACTGAACCCATATAGGAAAATTGAATGGACTCCTGTGTGTACATACTTAGTTACAGAACTAACTACTTGGTGACAGGACGTTAGAGCTTCAAATTTGTCAATAATTAAACTAGAGCACACGAGCAGCCTGTTGGGGCATATCAAAACAAAACAAGAAGTTAGGACTCAATAAACAAACATAAAATAACATTATAAGAACTTACTGATGGCTCGGAGACAACAGTCAATATAAAATCACAAAAATAGGCAGTCCATGATGGCGTCAGTAAGCTCCCAAAATAAAGAATTAATAAATTCTCTGGAGGAAGAGAATTTCTTGGAATTACGAAGGGCAGAATACAAAAGATTAATATACAGAACTCTTCTAGAAATTAGAAAGGAAATTCTACACAATGCAGAGACAGCCAAGGAATGTAAAAAATAGTAAAGGAACTTAAAAAAGTTATTCAAGAACATAATGACAACTTTAATAGTCTGCAAGAATCCATAGAGAGACAGCAATCAGAAATCCAGAAGCTTAACAATAAAATTTCAGAATTAGACAATTCAATAGAAAGTCATAGGGGCAGAACTGAGGCAGTAGAAGTTAGAATTAGTGACATTGAAGATAAAGCACTTGACACCAAATTATTTGAGGGAAAATCAGATAAAAGAATTAAAAAGAATGAAGAAACTCTAACAGTCATGTGGGACTTTATCAAGAGAAATAACCTACAAGAGATTGGAGTACCAGAACAGGGGGATAACAGAAAATACAAAGAAAACTGTTGAAGATTTGCTGACAGAAAACTTCCCTGATATCATGAAAGATGAGAAGATATCTATCCAAGATGCTCATTGAACCCCACATAAGGTAGATCCCAAGAGAAAGTCACCAAGACATATTATAATCAAACTTGCCAAAACCAAAGATAAAGAGAGAATTTTAAGAGTGGCTATGGATAAAAGAAGGTCATCTACAAAGGAGACTCAATTAGAATAAGCTTACACTACTCAGCAGAAACCATGCAGGGAAGAAGGCAATGGGATGACATATACAAAGCCTTGAAGGAAAACAACTGCCAGCCAAGATTTATATATCCGGCAAAATGGTCTCTCAAATATGATAGTGAAATTAGGGCATTTCCAGATAAAAAGTAGTTCAGGGAATTTTCAAAAACCAAACTAAAATTACAAGAAATACTAAAGGGAGTCCGATGGTTAGATAATCATTAACATCAGTTAACAACCCATATCCAGAACACAGGACAGAGCAACCAGATATTGACTCAGATAAGGAAGTCAAAAATACACCAAAGCTAAAACATCGAAAATAGGGAAACAGAGATATCAATATGTAAAAAAGGACAACATTAAAACAAAAAAGATGGACTTAAAAATGCAGACACAGTGAAACTGGAGGACATTATGCTGAGTGAAATAAGTCAATCACAAAAGGACAAATATTGTATGAGACCTCTATTGTAAAAACCAATGAAAAAGTTCACACG
>NW_004444006.1:2845779-2856183 GCF_000243295.1 Trichechus manatus latirostris | reverse complement strand
AACCACATGATCTTATCAATCAATGCAGAAAAGGCATTCGACAAAGTCCAACACCCATTCATGATAAAAACTCTCAATAAAATAAGAATAGAAGGGAAGTTCCTCAATATAATTAAGGGCATTTATACTAACCCAACAGCCAACATCATCCTAAATGGAGAGATTTTGAAAGCATTCCCCTTGAGAACAGGAACCAGACAAGGATGTCCTCTATCACCACTATTATTCAACATTGTGCTGCAGGTCCTAGCCAGAGCAATTAGGCTAGAAAAAGAAATAAAGGGCATCCAGATTGGGAGAAAAGAAGTCAAAGTATCTCTATTTGCAGATGATATGATCTTCTACACAGAAAACCCCAACGAATCAACAAGAAAACTACTGGAACTAATAGAAGATTTCAGCAAAGTTTCAGGATACAAGATAAACATACAAAAATCAATTGGATTCCTTTATGCCGACAAAGAGAACCTTGAAGAGGAAATCACCAAATCAATACCATTTACAATAGCCTCCAAGAAGATAAAATAATTAAGAATAAATCTAACCAGAGACGTATAAGATCTATACAGAGAAAGCTACAAGACACTACTGCAAGAAACTAAAAGAGACCTGCATAAGTGGGAAAATACACCTTACTCATGGATAGGTAGACTCAACATAGTGAAAATGCCAATTCTACCCAGAGCAATCTATAGATACAAGGCAATCCCGATCCAAATTCCAGCAGCATTTTTTAATGAGATGGAGAAACAAATCACCAACTTCATATGGAAAGGGAAGAGGCCCTGAATAAATAAAGCATTACTGAAGAAGAAGAACAAGGTGGAAGGCCTTACACTACCTGATTTTAGGACCTATTATACTGCCATGGTAGTCAAAACAGCCTGGTACTGGTACAACAACAGATATATAGACCAATGGAACAGAGTTGAGCATCCAGACATAAGCTCATCCACCTATGAGCAGCTAATATTTGACAAAGGCCCAAAGTCCATTAACTGGGGGAAAGACAGTCTCTTTAACAAATCGTGTTGGCATAACTGGATAGCCATCTGCAGAAAAATGAAACAAGACCCATACCTCACATCATGTACAAAAACTAACTCAAAATGGATTAAAGACTTAAATATAAAATCGAAAACTATAAAGATCGTGGAAGAAAAAATAGGGACAATGCTAGGAGCCCTAATACATGGCATAAACACAATACGAACCATAAGTAACAATGCACAATCACCAGAAGAGAGACTAGATAAATGGGAGCTCCTAAAAATCAAACACTTATGCTCATCAAAAGACTTCACCAAAAAAGTAAAGACAACCTACTGACTGGGAAAAAATTTTTGGTTATGACAAATCTGATCAGCATTTAATCTCTAAAATCTACAAAATAGTGCAATACCTCAACAACAAAAAGACAAATAACCCAATTAAAAAATGGGCAAAGGATATGAGCAGGCACTTCACCAAAGAAGATATTCAGGGGGCTAACAGACACAAGAAGAAATGCTCAGGATCATTAGCCATTAGAGAAATGCAGATCGAAACTACAATGAGATATCATCTCATCCCAACAAGGCTAGCATTAATCCAAAAAACACAAAATAATGAATGCTGGAGAGGTTGTGGAAAGACTGGAACACTTATACACTGTTGGTGGGAACGTAAAATGGTACAACCAGTTTGGAAATTGATTCGGCGCTTCCTTAAAAAGCTAGAAACAGAAGTACCATATGATCTGGCTATCCCGCTCCTTGGAATATATCCTAGAGAAATAAGAGCCATCACAGGAATAGATATATGCACACCCATGTTTATTGCAGCACTGTTCACAATAGCAAAAAGATGGAAGCAACCTAGGTGCCCATCATCAGAAAAATAGATAAACAAATTATGGTATATCCACACAATGGAATATTAAGCAGTGATAAAAAACTACAATGAAGCTGTGAACCATCGTATAACATGGTGGAAGCTGGAACTTATGCTGAGTGAATTTAGTCAGTCATAGAAGGATAAATACTGTATAAGACCACTATTATAAGAACTCAAGAAAAGGTTTAAACATAGAAGAAAACATTCTTTGATGGTTACGGGGGTGGGGAGGGAGGGTGAGGGTTATTCACTAACTAGATAGTAGATAAGAATTGTCTTAGGTGAAGGGAAGGACAGCACACACTACAGGGGAAGTCAGCATAACTGGACTAAACCAAAGCTAAGAAGTTTCCTGAATACAATCAAATACTTTGAGAGGCATAGTAGCAGGGGTAATGGTCTGGGGACAATGTTTTCAGGGGACATCCAGATCAATTGGTATAACAAAGCTTATTAAGAAAATGTTCTGCGTCTTACTTTGGTGAGTGGCATCTGGGGTCTTAAAAGCTTGCAAGCGGCCATCTAAGATGCATCAATTGGTCCCAACCACTTGGAATAAAGGAGAACAAAGAACACCAAAGACACAAGGAAAGTATTAGCCCAAGATACAGAATGGGCCACATAAACCAGAGACTTCATCAGCCTGAGACCAGAAGAACTAGATGGTGCCTGGCTACCACCAATGAATGTCCTGACAGGGAACACAACAGAGAGTCCCTGATGGAGCAGGAGAAAAGTGGGGTGCAAAATTCAAATTTTAGTGAAAAGACCAGACTTAATGGTCTGACTGAGACTGGAGTTACCCCAGAAAGCATGTCCCCTGGACTCTATCAGACGAGGACTAAAACTATTTTTGAGGCCAAATCTTGAAACAGGGATTGGACTGGACTGTGGGACATAAAGTGATACTCATGAAGAGTGTGCCTCTTAGTCAACTAGATACAAGAGACCAAAGAGGCAGCTTCTGTCCAGAGATTTGATGGGAAGGCAGAGATGGTTAGGAGCTGGTTGAATGGTCATGGGGAATCAGGGGTGGAAAGGAGGAGTGTGCTGTCGCAGAATGGGATGAGCAATTAGTGTCTCATAACAATGTATGAATAAAAATTTTGTATGGGAGCCTAACTTGAAATGTAAACTTCATTTAACTACAACAATAAATAAATAAATAAATAAATACTACAAAGCATCTTCTCAGATCACAATGCTATAAAATTAGAAATCAGTAGCAGAAGAACCAGGAAAAAAAATCAAATACATGGAGACTGAACCACACCTTGCTTAAAAATCACAGGGTAACAGAAGAAATTAAAAATGAAATTTAAAAATTCCTAAAATCAAGTGAGAATGAAAACAAAACATACCAAAACCTTTGGAATACAGAAAAAGCATTGCTCAGAGGTCAATTTATAGCAATAAATGCACTCATCAAAAGAGGAAAAAAGACCAGAATCAACACCTTAACCCCACAACTCGAACAAATAGAAAAAGTGCAGCAAAAGAAGCCCACAGTCACCAGAAGAAAGGAAATAACAAAGATTAGAGGAGACATAAATGAGTCAGAAAATAGAAAAACTCTTCTAGTCAAAAAGACTAGAAGTTGGTTCTTTGAAAAGATCAATGAAATTGAAAAACCACTGACAAAACTGACAAAGAAAAGAAGATGTAAATAATCCAAATAAGAAGTGAGATGGTTGTACATTACAGCAGAACCAATTGAAATAAAAAGGATCATAACAGATTATTATGAAAAATTTTACTCCAACAAATTTTAAAATCTAGAAGAAATGGAAAAATTTCTAGAAACACTTTACCTACCCAAACTAACACAAACTGAAATAGAAAATCTGACCTGACCCATAACAAAATAAGCAATTGAAGAGATCATTAAAAAAACTTCCAACAACAGCAACAAAAACCCTGGCCCAGATGGCTTCACTGGAGAATTCTACCAAACGTTGAGAGAAGAGTTAACACCAATACTATTCAAACTATTCTAGAACATAGAAAAGAAAGGAATACTTCCCAATTCATTCTATGAAGCTAGCATAACCCTAATACCATAACCAAAGACACCTCAGAAAATGAAAATTATAGAGCAATATTCCTCATGAATATAGAAGCAAAAATTCTGAACAAAATTCAAATGAATAGAATCCAAAACATACCAAAAATAATAATAAAATAATACATCATAACCACGTGGGATTCATACCAGGTATGCAAGGATGGTTTAACATCAGAAATCAATCAAGTAATCCACCATGTAAATAAAAAAAAATCACATGATCATCTCAATAGATGCAGAAAAGGCATTTTATAAAGTCCAACACCCATTCTTGATAAAAACATCTCTGCAAAATAGGAATAGAAGGGAAATTCCTCAAGATGATTAAGGGCAAATATACAAAACAAACAGCCAAGTTTGTTCTCAACGGAGAGAAACTGAAAGCATTCCTCTTGAGAACGGAGAACCAGACAAGGATGACCTTTATCAACACTCTTATTCAATATTGTACTGGAAGTCTTAGCTATAGCAGTAAGTCAAGAAAGGGAATTAAATGGGCCTACAAATTGGTAACAAAGAAGTAAAACTGTCCCTATTTACAGATAATATGATCATATACATTGAAAATCCTGGAGACTACAAAAGAAAGCTACTGGAACTAATAGAAGAATTCAGCAAAGTGGCAAGGTACAAGATCAACATAATAAAATCAGTTGGATTCCTCAACACAAACAAAGAGAACTCCTAAAACGAAATCAGGAAAACAATACCATTTACAATAACACTCAAAAAGATAAAATACTTAGGAATAAATCTAACTGGAGACATAAGAGACGTACTCAAAGAAGGCTACAAAACTCTACTGCAAGAAACCAAAAGAGACCTACATAAATGGAAAAACATACCATCCTCATGGAGAGAAAGACTTAACACTGTGAAAACGTCAATACTATCCAAATAAATCTACAACTATAATTTAATCCTGATCCAAATTCCAAGAACATTCTTCAATGAGAAGGAAAACTAATCACCAACTTTATGTGGAAGGTAAAGAGGCCCCAGACAAGCAAAGAATTATTGAAGAAGAAGAACAAAGTAGGAGACTTCACACTGCCAATCTCAGAACCTCCAATACAGCTATGGTAGTCAAAAAAGCCTGGGACTGATACACTGACAGACACATAGACAATGGAACAGAATTAAGAACGCAGAAGTAAATCCACCCACCTATGGACAGCTGACCTTTGACAAATGGTCGAATTTCAATAAGTGGGGAAAAGAAAGTCTAAAAAATGGTGCTGGCAAACCTGGATATCCATTTGCAGAAAACTAAAACAAGATCCATACCTCACACCGTGCACAAAAACTAACTCAGAATGGATCAAAGACCTAAATGTAAAACATAAAACTATAAAGATCATGGAAGAAAAAATAGTGACAATGCTAGGGCCCTAATATATAGCATAAATAGAATACCAAACATAACAAAAAAATGCACAAACAGCAGAAAATAAACTAGTTAACTGGGATCTCCTAAAAATTAAATACTTATGTTTATCAAAAGACTTCACCAGAAGAGTAAAAAGAGAATCTACAGATGGGGGAAAAATTTTGGCTATGACGTATTCAACAAAGTTCTAATCTCTGAAATTTATAGAGAACTTCAACAGCAACAAAAAGACAAATAACCAATAAAAAATGGGCAAAGGACATGAACAGTCACTTCACCAAAGAAAACACTCAGGCGAATAAAAAACTCATGAAGAGATGCTCATGAGCATTAGCCATTAGAGAGATGTAAATCGAAACTACAACGAAATACCATCTCACTGCAGCAATAATGGCACTGATCAAAAAAACAGAAAACAGAAAATGTTGGTAAGATTGTGGGGAGATTGGAACTCTTATACACTGCTGGTGGGAATGTAAAATGGTACAACCATTATGGAAAACAGTATGGCACCTTCTTAATAAGCTAGAAATAGAAACCCCATATGATCCAGCAACTCCATCCTTATCCTAGGGAAATAAGAGCCATGACAAAATAGACATATGCACACTCATGTTCATTGCAGCATAATTCACAACAGCAAAAAGACAGAAACAGCCAAGGTGCCCATCAACGGATGAATGGATAAACAAACTGTGGTACATACATAAATTGAAATACTATGACGAATCCGTGAAACATGTAACAACATGGATGAATCTGGAGGACATTATGCTGAGTAAAATAAGTAAATCACAAAAGGGCGAATATTGTATGAGACCACAATTATGAATAGTCAAGAAAAGGTTTACACACAGAAATAAACTTTTTTTGATGGTTACAAGGGACAGGAGATGGTGGGGGAAACTCACTAAATAAGGAGTTGTTGTTATTGTTAGGTGCCGTTGAGACAGTTCCCACTCATAGCTACCCTATGTACAACAGAGTGAAACACTGCCCAGTCCTGTGCCATCCTCACAATCATTGTGATGCTTGAGCCCATTGTTGCAGCCACTGTGTCAATCCATCTTGCTGAGGGTCTTCCTCTTTTTCGCTGACCCTCTACTTTACCAAGCATAATGTCCTTCTCCAGGGATTGGTCCTTCCTGACAACATGTCCAAAGTACGTGAGAAGTCTAGCCATCCTTGCTATCAGTGTCCCCTTGTTTTGTTCAAACGACTGCCTCTTCATCTATATACAGGTTCCTCATGAGCACAATTAAATGTTCTGGAAGTCCCGTTCTTTGAAATGTTATCCATAATTTGTTATGATCCACACAGTTGAATGCCTTTGCATAGTCAGTAAAACACAGGTAAACAACTTTCTGGTATTCTTTGCTTTCAGCCAAGATCCATCTGACATTAGCAATGAACAAATGAATGTCACATTTCGAATGATATTCAGCAAAATTTTACTTGCATGTGATATTAATGATATTGTTCGATAATTTCCACATTCAGTTGGATCATCTTTCTTTGGAATAGGCATAAATATGGATCTCTTGCAGTCTGTTGGTCAGGTAGGTGTCTTCCAAATTTCTTGGCATAGATGAGTGAGCACTTCCAATGCCTAACCCATTTGTTGAAACATAAGTGGAGCCAAATCATTTTGGTATTTTTAGTCACAGGAATTTAAGTAGTCAAAATGCAAAACTTGTGTTTGCCAATCAAATCACCCCAGCATATGATACAGTGTCAGAAATTGTTGACATCAGTTTTATAAGTTAATCTGTGTACTTCAGGTATCTGAAACTAAAGAAAGGAAAGTTTTATATTATGATAAAAATGTACTCAAATATTTCATATCATTAATATTTATTGCATTATTGGAATACTGTATTGAAAGCCCAGGCATTCAGTTTACACACAGAAGTTATACAATTATATACTGCTTCACAAAGGCAGTGAACACATTATAGTCTACAAAATCTACTTTACAGAAATTTACAAATTCTAAATATCAAAATATACAGCTGAAGAAACAGGTATAAATTTGGCAGTCAGTAATTTTGACAGGGAAGTTGCAGCTTGCATGACTTTAAATATGTGAATTTGAAAATATTGAGTTTAGAGTAATCATTGTGCTTTGTATTTATCTGAAAAATATAACACTGGCTGTCTAAGAAGTATGTTCAAAAGTATTTAATTCACTTCAAAATGTCATACAAATTATGTTAGTTTCTATGCACCCTTAAAGCTTTAGTCATTTAGCCCAGGTACATTACTAAAGTAAAATATTAATTCTTCCAGTACAGTGGTGTTTCATACCATTGATATTTGCATACTCTAAAATAATCTAGAAAGAAATGTATAACATTCAGTGTTCGGAAAAGCAAGCAAAAGGTCAAGGAACCTGCCCCGTTCTTCTGAGATGGTCTTATGTCAGCTTTATAAACATTCATCCCACAAAATAGTAAGCTAATGTTTGAACACAATTTCCAAGACAAAGCACATTTTCTCATAAATAATGAAGTCTTTTTCTCAGCCGCCTCAGAAGTATACAAAAGAATTTTAGTTTGAACAGATCTCTTGGAATGTGTTTAACCTGGTATTTCAACAGACTTAAGATTTCCAGGGTTTCACAAGGGCCAGGTTATATTTGAGTTACTCAGAAGAGAAAGAAATTGTCTTCTGAAAGAGGGAAACTCAATCATTACCAATAGAAAAAGTATCCTCTGTATTCATCTCTTTATAGAAACAGAAGAATATAACATTTCCCCCTTAGAATAATATATATATATGTATGTATGTATGACTTAAAGTTCCATTCTACATAGTCAAACAAAATCTGGGAACGAGCATGAAATCCTATAATTTACATATTAAAATGTTGAAACTATGACCAAAATATAAAAACTCCTAGAGCTGTCAGAAAGAGATAAGACAAAAAGGTTTCTTGCATATGTATAAACTAAATGTAATAATCTCCAAAAGTTTTCAAAATTATAATTATTACCATCCAGTTTATAAACTTTAATTCTAAATTTAAAAAAAGAAAAATCTATACACAAATCACTGATTTGACCACACCAAAAAAAGTCAGCAGTAACCAGGACCCAGAAGAGCTGATATTCATAGTTCTTACATGTACAACTCTTTCAGGATTTACTCCATAAAGTACTTAATTTTACAACCTGCTTCTCTTGTAAAACTAAAGGTCCACTTTATTACATGTAAATTTTATACAGTGTAAAACCAGAACAGTATGGAAAATACTGCATCTAAATAGTCTTGTTCCATCAGTTCATCTATGACTTCTGTGGCTTTGTCGTTTAGAATAAATGACTCTGAGAGAATCTCTCCAGTTTTTGTTTCATGGCAGTCAAAACAACCACTTACAAGGCCTGTATTTTCACTATCTTCAGAATGTAAATCTTTCTGAGCTTGCGACAGATCAGATTCCTCCATTTGATTATTTTCCCCAGAAGTCTCTTCATTCACAGTTAAGGTATCATCAGATTCTTTTTCTTGATTTTTTCTTTCTGGGACCACTTCTCTTTATATTATAAGAGACTCTTCTTCCTCTTCATTCTCATCTTTATCCTCTTCTGTACAGTGCTGTCTGGCACATCTACTTTCTTTATCTTTAGCCTGAGATGAAGATGATGCTTCTGTTTCTTCTACCATAACTGAAGGAATTTCACTGGAAGTTGTTAGACTGGCTGTCTCTCTTACTTCACCTTCTTTGTCAAATCTGAGTTTTTTTGGTCTCTTGCTCCTCAGCTTCCACAGCATTTTCATCTGGATGTTTATTTTTTCTAGGGCTCACCAAGGAAACTTCTGATTCATATATCGGAGAGTCACTGTGATTTTTGTCCTCATTTTTCGTTAAGTTTGTCTCTTTTCCTTCTGTGTTATCAGGCAAACCATTTGTTGTCATGGTGGCTGACAAAGAAACCTTTGGTCATTTAAGTTGTCTGAGTGTTCCAGGTGCATTTATATTGGACCTCTCAGTATAACTTCGTGAATTTCCAGGAAACATAGCACCATTCATTTGATTTAAAATATTGGAACTGTTTTTCTCTAAAGAAGGATAAACACAGATAACAACCACCACATTCTTTTCTACTCTTCTGAGAAATTTGTCTATTCCTGTGTAGTTTCTCCTTGGATCTGTTAGCAATTCACATAGTTGTTGAATAGTAAAAAGGATACCATTAAATCCAGTGACAATTTTCAGTATTCTTTCCTTCGTTTCATCAAAGGAAATGTATTCCACATTAGAGTTGGGACCACCTCTTGATACAGGAGGTGAAATTCTGAAATCATCCATCACTTTCTCCAGTATGAAAATCAAATAACCTTTAAATTGGGGCCATTGTTTCATTGTTTCTCCAGTCTTGGCTACATGGCAAATAAACTGATCCAGGACAGGACAAACTTCCTTTTTCCCCCTCTTCTCAAAACCTTTCAGCGCCTCCTGCAGCATCTCAAGGTCCATGGCTTCCCAGAGTCTCTAGCAGCCTCTGCCTCCCACCACGGTTCTCCCCAAGACTGGACCACCTCACCCCACCCCGCACACCCTCCCCCTCCCTTGCACACACTGCAACACACAGGCAAGGGTGGAGGTGCCACGAAGGGAGCTGGGGAAGCTAGCTAGAGAGATAGACCTAGAGAGAGAACATCTTCCCAAGTCGATACCCTGCAACCACTTTTGAATAATCTTCAGCAAAATTTTACTTGTGTGTGATATTAATGATATTATTCAATAATTTTCACATTCTGTTGGATCACCTTTCTTTGGAATGGGCACAAAAGTGGATCTCTTCCAGTTGGTTAGGCAGGTAGCTGTCCTCCAAATTTCTTGGCATAGACAAGTGAGCACTTCCAGTGCTGCATCCTTTCGTTGAAACCTCTCAGTTGGTACTCTGTCAATTCCTGAAGCCTTGTTTTTATGTCAATGCCTTCAGTGCATCTTGGACTTCTTGCTTCAGTACCATCGGTTCTTGGTCATATGCTACCTCCTGAAATGATTGAATGTCGACCAATTCTTTTTGGTATAGTGGCTGTGTATTCCTTCCATTTTCTTTTTTTT
>NW_004444006.1:2829628-2837580 GCF_000243295.1 Trichechus manatus latirostris | reverse complement strand
CTGAGTTCTTTATCTCTTCATTTGATGTTCTAGGGTTTCAGGATTGTTGATTCTCTGTTTGGCTTAGTTTTTCGGATCTTTGTTGTGGAGGGACGGTGTGGTGTTTCTGCCTAGAGCGCCATCTTGCCGGAAGTCCTCCATTTTCTTTTGATGCTTCCTGTATCGTTCAATATTTTCCTCATAGAATCCTTCAGTATTGCAACTCGAGGCTTGAATTTTTTCTTCGGTTCTTTCAACTTGAGAAATGCTGAGCATGTTCTTCCCTTTTGGTTTTCCAACCCAAGGTCTTTGAACATTTCTTTATAATACTTTACTTTGTGTTTCCGAGCCACCCTTTGAAATCTTCTGTTCAGCTCCCTTATTTCATCATTTCTTCCTTTTGCTTTAGCTACTCGAAGTTCAAGAGCAAGTTCAGAGTCTCTTCTGACATCCATTTTGGTCTTTTCTTTCTTTCCTGTCTTTTCAATGACCTCTTGCTTTCTTCGCGTATGATATCTTTGATTGATTCCACAACTCATCTTGCCTTTGGTCGTTAGTGTTCTATGCGTCAAATCTGTTCTTGAGATGGTCTCTAAATTCAGTTGACATATACTCAAATTGTTCTTTGACTCTTGTGGATTTGTTCCAATTTTCTTCAGCCTCAGATTGAACTCGCATATGAGCAATTGATGGTCTGTTCTGCAGTTGGCTCTGGCCTTGTTCTAACTGATGATATTGAGCTTTTCCATTGTACAGGGGTAGTCAGTTTGATTCTTGTGTATTCCACCTGGCGAGGTCCACATGTATAGTCACCATTTATGCTGTTGATAAAAGGTATTTGCAATGAAGAAGTCGTTTAACTTGCAAAATTATATCATATGATCTCTGGCATTACTTCTATCACCAAGGCCATATTTTCCAACCACTGTTCCCTCTTCTTTGTTTCCAAGTTTCACATTCCAATCACCAGTAATCATCAATGCATTTTGATTGCATGTTTGATCAGTTTCAGGCTGCAAAAGTTGGTAAAGATCTTCACTTTCTTCATCTTTGGCCTTAGTGGTTGGTGAGTAAATTTAAACAATAGCTATATTAACTGGTTGTCCCTGTAGTTGTATGAATATTATCCTATCACCACTGCTTTGGACTTCAAGATAGATCTTGAAATGTTCTTTTTAATGATGAATGCAATGACATTCCTCTTCAATTTGTCATTCCTGGCAGAGTAGACCATACAATTGTCCAATTCAAAATGACCAGTACCAGTCTATTTCAACTAATTAATGCCTGGGATTTTGATCTTTATGAGTTCCATTTCATTTTTGGCGATTTCCAATTTTTCTAAATTCATACTTTGTACATTCATTGCATGTTCCTGTTATTGCTGGATGTTTGCAGCTGTTTCTTACCATTTTGATTTGTACCACATCAGCAAATGGAGCTGCTGAAAGCTTGACTCCATCCACGTCATTAAGTTTAACTCTATTTTGAGGAAGCAACTCTTCCTCTGTCGTATTTTGAGTGCCTTCTAACCTGAGGGGCTCATTTTGGGCACTATATCAGACAATGTTCCGCTGCTATTCATAAAGTTTTCACGGGCTAATTTTTTTTTCAGAAGTAGACAACTAGGTCCTTCTTCCTAGTCTGCCTTAGTCTAGAAGCTCAGCTGAAACCTGTCCACCAAGGCTGACTCTTCTAGTGTTTGAAATACCAGTGGAATAGTTCCAGCATCACAGCAATACACAATCCACTACAGTATGAAAAACTAACAGACTTGTAGGCAACTAGAGACTGGACACGTGTTAACTTTGGTGAAGGGAAAAGGAGTACACAATATTGGGGAAGTCAGCACAACACAATGAATGCAAGGGAAGACACTGAGAGGTACGCAAGAATAAGACCATGACGGTAAATACTATAACTTTTTATTTTGTATTGCTGCAACAAGAGTAGTAACAAACAATAGTTTATGAGTGGATACACAGGTAGATATGGGTGCTGAATAGATGTAGGAGGGTGTATGGGAGTACACCCATGTGCATATATAGGTTTTGCTGTGAGTATTTCTACATACATATTTGTATGTGCACCATGTATATTCATATTCATGATAAAGCACACAGAGGGCAAAGCAATGGAAACATCCTAGAAAACACCAAACACTTCTCAGGACTGAGTTACTGGATTTGAAGGTTGAGGACCATAGTCTTGGACATCTACGTCAATTGGCATAATATAGTTCATAATGACAATGTTCTACATTCTACTTTGGTGAGTAGCATCTGCGATCTTAAAAGCTTTCAAGCGACCATCTGAGATACAACTATTGATCCCTTTAAGTCTGCAGCAAAGGAGAGTAAAGGAAACCAAAGACTCAAGGGAACAATTAGACCAAAGGACTAATGAAACACAGGAACCACAGCCTCCACTATCCTGAGACCAGAAGAACTAGATGGTGCCCAGCTACCACTACCAGCTGCTCTGACCTTGGTCACAACAGAAGGTCTTGGTTAGAGTGGGAAAAAAAAAGTAGAACAAAATTCAAATTCATAAAAATATCAGATTTACTGGTCCAAGAGAGACTGGAGGAAGTGCCAACTATGGCCCTTAGTAGTTGTTGTTGTTAGGTGCTATCAAGTCAGTTCCGACTCATAGCGACCCTATGTACAACAAAATGAAACATCTCGCAGTCCTGTGCCATCCTCACAACCATTGTGATGCTTGAGCCCATTGTTGAAGCTACTGTGTCAACTCCTCTTGTTGAGGGTCTTCCTCATTTTCATTGACCCTCTACTTTCCTAAGCATAATGTACTTTTCCAGGGACTGATCCCTCCAGATAACATGTCCAAAGTATGTGAGAAGTCTAGACATCCTCGCTTGCAAGGAGCATTCCGGCTGTACTTCCTCCAAGACAGGTTTGTTCCTTCTTCTGGAAGTCCATGGTATATTCAATATTCTTTTGTCTTTTTTTTATTGTTGTACTTTAAGTGAACGTTTACAATTCAAGTTAGTCTCTCATACAAAAATTTATACATACATTGTTATGTGACCCTTTTTTCTCTCCCTATACTGTGACAGCACACTCCTCCTTTCCACTCCTCACTTCCCATGCCCATTCAACCAGTTCCTGACCCTCTCTGCCTTCTCATCTCACCTCTGGACAGGAGCCGCCCATTTAGTCTCATGTATCTACTTGAACTAAGAAGCATACGCTCCACGAGTATCATTTTATGTCTTATAGTCCAGTTTAATCTTTGTCTGAAGAGTTGGCTTTGTGAATGGTTTTAGTTCTGAGTTAACAGAGAGTCCAGGGTTCATGTCTTCTGGGGTTCCTCCAGTCTCAGTCAGACCATTAAGTCTGGTCTTTTTACTAGAATTTGAGTTTTGCATCCCACTTTTCTCCTGCTCTATCAGGGACTCTCTGTTGTGTTCCCTGCAAGGGTGGTCATTGGTGGTAGTTGGGCACCATCTAGTTTTTCTGGTCTCAGGCTGATGAAGTCTCTGGTTTCTGTGGCCCTTTATGTTTCTTGGCCTAATATTTTCCTTGTGTCTTTGATATTCTTCATTCTCCTTTGCTCCAGGTGGGTTGGGACCCATTGATGCATCTTAGATGGCCGCTTGCTAGCTTTTAAGACTCCAGACACCAATCACCAAAGTGGGATGCAAAATATTTTCTTAATGAACTTTATTATGCCAATAGACCTAGATGTCCCCTGAAACCATGGACCCCAGACCCTAGCCCCTGCTACACTGTCCCTTGAAGTGTTTGGTTGTATTCAGGAAACTTCTTAGCTTTCGTTTAGTCCAGCTGTGCTGACTTCCCCTGTATTGTGTGTTGTCCTTCCCTTCACCTAAAATAATTCTTGTCTACTATCTAGTTAGTGATTTCCCCTTTTGCTCCCTCCCCACCCTTGTAACCATCAAAGAATGTTTTATTCTGTGTTTAAACCTTTTCTTGAGTTCTTATAATAGTGGTCTCATACAATATTTTTCCTTTTGCAACTAATTTAACTCATTGTAATGCCTTCCAGATTCATCTATGTTATGAGATCTTTCGTGGATTCATCCTTCTTATTTACTGTTGCATAGTATTCCCATGTATGAATATACCATAATTTGTTTATCCATTCATTTGTTGACGGGCACCAAGGTTGTTTCTATCTTTTTGCTATCATGAACAGTGCTGCAATGAACATGTGTGTGCATATATCTATTCGTGTGACAGCTCCTTTTTTCTCTAGGATATATTCCAAGGAGCAGGATTGCTGGATCATATGGTACTTTTATTTCTAGCTTTTTTAAGGAAGAGCCAAATCGATTTCCAAAGTGGTTGTACCATTTTACATTCCCACTAGGAGCGTATAAGTGTTCCAGTCTCTCTACAACCTCTCCAACATTTGTTATTTTGTGTTTTTTGGATTAATGCTAGCCTTGTTGGGATGAGATGGAATCTCATTGTAGTTTTGATTTGCATTTCTCTAATGGCTAATTATCGTGAGCATTTCCTCACATGTCTGTTAGTCACCTGAATGTCTTCTTTAGTGAAGTGCCTGTTTATACCCTTTGCCCATTTTTTAGTAGGGTTATTTGTCTTTTTGTTGTTGAGATTTTGCAGTATCTTGTAGATTTTAAAGATTAGACCCTGATCGGATATGTAGTAGCCAAAAGTTTTTGCCCAGTCTATAGGTTGTCTTTTTACTCTTTTGGTGAAGACTTTTGATGAGCATAAGTGTTTGATTTTTAGGAGTTCCCAGTTATCTGGTTTCTCTTCTGGTGTTTGTACATTGCTAGTAATGCTCTGTATTTTGTTTATGCCATGTATTAGGGCTCCTAATGTTGTTCCTATTTTTTTCTTCCATGATCTTTATCCTTTTAGATTTTATATTTAAGTCTTTGATTCATTTTGAGTTAGCTTTTGTTCATGGTGTGAGGTATGGGTCTTGCTTCATTTTTTTTGCAGATGGATATTCAATTATGCTAGCATCATTTGTTAAAGAGACTGTCTTTTCCCCATTTAACAGGCTTTGGGCCTTTGTCAAAGATCAGCTGCTCATAGGAGGATGAATTTATGTCGGATTCTCAATCCTGTTCCACTGGTCTATGTATCTGTCGTTGTACCAGTACCAGGCTGTTTTAACTACTGTGGCAATATAATAGGTTCTAAAATCAGGTAGTGTGAGGCCTCCCACCTTGTTCTTGTTCTTCAACTTTACTTATCTTTACTTATCTGGGGTCTCTTCCCTTTCCTTATGAAGTTGGTGATTTGCTTCTCCATCTCATTGAAAAATGTCATTGGAATTTGGATCGGGATTGCATTGTAGGTATACTTTGCGTTGGGTAGAATTGACATTTTCACAATGTTGAGTCTTCTTATCCATGAGCAAGGTATGTTTTTCCACTTACGTAGATCTCTTTTGTTTTCTTGCTGTAGTGTCTTGTAGTTTTCTTTGTACAGGACTTTCATCTCTCTGTTTAGATTTATTCCGAAATATTTAATCTTGGGGGCTATTGTACATGGTATTGATTTGGTGATTTCCTCTTCGAAGTTCTCTTTGTTGGTGTAGAGGAATCCAATTGATTTTTCTATGTTTAGCTTGTATCCTGATAATTTGCTGAAATCTTCTATTAGTTCCAGTTGTTTTCTTGTGAATTCTTTGGGGTTTTCTGTATATAAGATTGTAACATCTGCAAATAGAGATACTTTTACTTCTTTCTTACCAATTTGGATGCTCTTTATTTCTTTTTCTAGCCTAATTGCTCTGGCTAGGACCTGCAGCACAATGTTGAATAAGAGTGGTGATAAAGGGCATCCTTGTCTGGTTCCCGTTCTCAAGTGGAATTCTTTCAGACTCTCTCCACTTAGGATGATGTTGGCTGTTGGCTTTGTATAAACGCCCTTTATTATGTTGAGGAATTTCCCTTCTATTCTTATTTTGCTGAGAGTTTTAATCAGGAAATTGTGTTGGACTTTGTCAAATGCCTTTCCTGTATCAATTGATAAGATCATGTGTTTCTTTGTCTTTTGTTTTATTTATGTGGTGGATTACACTCATTGTTTTTCTAATGTTGAACCATCCCTGCGTATCTGGTATAAATTCCACTTGGGTATAATGAATTATTTTTTGATATGTTGTTGAATTCTATTGGATAAAATTTTGTTGAGGACTTTTGCATCTATGTTCCTGAGAGGTATTGGTCTGTAATTTTCTTTTTTTGTAGTGTCTTTACCTGGTTTTGGTATCAAGGTTGTGCTGGCTTCATAGAATGAGTTTGGGAGTATTCCATCCTTTTCTATGCTCTGAAATGCCTTTAGTAGTAGTGGTGTTAACTCTTCTCTGAAAGTTTGGTAGCGTTCTCCTTTGAAACTGTCAGGGGCAGGGCTTTTTTTGGTTGAGAGTTTTATAATTACCATTTCAATCTCTCTTTTGTGATAGGTTTATTTATTAGTTCTACCTCTGTTTGTGTCAGCTTAGGGGGGTAGTGTGTTTCTAGAAATTTGTCCATTTCTTCTAGGTTATCAAATTTGTTGGAGTACAATTTTTCATAGCGTTCTGTTATGATTCTTTTAATTTCAGATAGGTCTGTTGTGCTATCGCCCATCTCATTTTTTATTCAGGTTATATGTTTCCTCTCCTGTTTTTCTTTTGTCAGTTTGGCCAGTGGTTTATCAATTTTCTTGACCTTTCACAGAACAAGCTTTTGGTCTTGTTAACTCTTTCAACTGTTTTTCTACTCTGTATTTCATTTAATTCTGCTTTAATTTTTATTATTTGCTTTTTTCTGGTGGCCGAGGGCTTCTTTTGCTGCTCCTTTTCTATTTGTTTGAGTCGTAGGGTTAATGTTTTGATTTTGGCCCTTTTTTCCTTTTTAGATGTGTGCATTTATTGCTATAAATTGATCTCTGAGCACTGCTTTTACTGTGTTCCAAAGTTTCTGGTAGGATTTGTTTTCATTCTCATTTGATTATATGAATTTCTTTTTTCAGTCCCTAATTTCCTCTATAACCCAGTAGTTCTGGAGCAAGGTGTTCAGTTTCCAAGTATTTGATTTCTTTCCTTGCTTTTTCTGTTGTTGATTTCTACTTTTATTGCTTTATGGTCAGAAAAGATACTCTATAATATTTCGATGCTTTGGATTCTGTTAAGGATTGTTTTTGTGGACTAATATGAGGTCCATTCTGGAGAATGTTCCATATGCATTGGAAAATGAAGTATACTTGGCTGCTGTTGGATGGAGTGTTCTGTATATGTCTATGAGATTGACTTGGTTCATTGTGGCATTTAGATCTTCCATGTCTTCTCTGAGCTTCTTTCTGGATATTCTATCCTTCACTGAAAGTGTGTTGAACTCTTTTACTATTATTGTGGAGCAGTCTATTTTTCTTTTCAATGCTGTTAGCTCCACCCATTACAATCTCCCCCCTCTTTCCTGCCTACCTGCACCATGCACTGACCATCACTCCCCTGAGCAGCACAGGCACGGCCTACCAGAATCTGCCCTGCACTGATTCCCAGCACCCCCGTCTACCCTAATACATGCCACAAAAAAACCATCCCAGCATCTCCCCTTCAGCTAGACCTGCCCTGCCATACCATAACTGAGTGACTGACCCTGGCCATTGGAGAAGGAGGTGAAAAGTATCATGCCCACAGATGAGCAAACAACAAAGAATGCACAGGCCGCCCACTCAGATATAAGCAAATAAAACAAAAAATCAGGATGAAACAAACAAATCTACAATTAATAAATGAGGAAAATAACTACTGAATGTCCCAAAGACAGCAGACAATATTAAAACATATAAAAAAAAGACAAGATGGTTCCAGTAGGCATCCAAAATAAAACACCAGATGACTTTCCAGTAGAAGAAAAGGCAGTAGAACTACCTGATAGGGAATTCAAATCTCTAACACTCAGAATTCTCCAAGAGCTGAAGCAAAAAGCAGACAAAAATGAGGAAAAAATAGACAAA
>NW_004444006.1:2782175-2829528 GCF_000243295.1 Trichechus manatus latirostris | reverse complement strand
ATACAAAACAACAATTAGAAATCCAAAAGATAAACAAGATTTCAGAAATGGACAGTGTCATCAAAGGGCTGAAGAACAGGTTTGAAATGATGGAAGACAAGATCAGCGAAATTGAAGACAAACGCTTTGATACAACTCTGAGGAAAAATCAGAAAAAAAAAAACGAAGAAAAATGAAGAAACCCTGAGAATTATGTGGGATATAATCAAAAGCAAAAACTTCCGAGTGATCAGAGTTCCAGAACAGGGGGAGAAAACAGAAAATACAGAGAGGATCATTGAAGAACTACTAACAGAAAACTTCCCCAATATCATGAAAGATGAAAAGCTGACCATCCAAGAAACTCAAAGAACTCCATATAGGATAGACCTGAAAAGAAAACCACCAAGGCATAACATAACACTCTCTAAAACCAAAGATAAAGAATCCTGCAAGCAGGTTGAGAAAAACAAAAAGTCACATACAGAGGAGAAACAATAAGACTAAGCTTGGATTATTCAGCAGAAACCATGCAGGTAAGAAGGCAATGGGATAACATATACAGAACCTTGAAAGAGAAAAACTGTCAGCCAAGAATAATATATCCTCTCAATATATTATTATATAAGAGATAATATATCCTCTCCTTCACATATGATGGTGAAATTAGGACATTTTCAGATAAACATAAATTAAGGGACTATGTACAAACCAAACCAACTTACAGTAATTTTTAAAGGGAGTCCTTTGATCTGAGAACAAACAACATCAGACTGCAGGTTGAATATAGAACTCAAGATGGTACCAATCAGGAAGCAACCTAAGAAATGAACTCTCAAGGACTATCCAAAACCAAAAGAATTACAACAGGGAACCAGAGAGGTTAATGTGGAAATGACAACATCAGAACAATAAAAGAGAATTAACAGTATAGGCATAGAACATTCTAATGGAGAGGAAGGCAAGGCGATACCAAGTAATAATAGACTGTTCAAACCTAGGAAGATGAAGGTAAATTTCAAGGTAACCACAAAGAAAGTTAACAAATCTACTCATCAAAATAAAGAAGAAAAATGTAAAGTCTCAGTAAAAACAAAACTTACAAAAACAAAAGAAATGAAAAAATCCACAAATAAAAGGAATTCAGCACAGGAGAGTAAGAGGAACAAAAAAATTGTCAAAAAAAAAAAAAAAAACACTACAAAATGACAGCAGTAAACTCACACCTATCAATAATTACGCTGAATGTAAATGGCCTAAATGCACCCATAAAGAGCTGGAGAGTGACAGAATGGATAAAAGAGCAGGATCCATCAATATGCTGTCTACAAGAGACACACCTTAGAATCAAAGACCTAAATTTATTAAAAGTCAAAAGATGGAAAAAAATATCAAGCAAAAGGCTACCAAAAAAGAGCAGGAGTGGCAATATTAATCTCAGCAGTCAAGAAATCATACAACGTATTGCATCGGGCAAATTACTGCAAAAGACCTCTTTAGAGTGTTAAAAAGCGAAGATGTCACCTTGAAGACTAAGGTGCACCTGACCCAAGCCACAGTATTTTCAATAGCCTCATATGCATGTGAAAGTTGGACAATGAATAAGGACAACCAAAGAAGAATTGACACCTTTGAATTATGGTGTTGGTGAAGTATACTGAATATACCACAAGACTGCCAAAAGAATGAACAAATTTATCTTGGAAGAAGTACAGTCAGAATGTTCCTTAGAAGCAAGGATGGTGAAAATACATTCACATACTTTGGACATGTTATCAGGAGGGACCAGTCCCTGGAGAAGGACATCATGCTTGGTAAAATAGAGGGTCAGAGAAAAAGGGGAAGACCCTGAACAAGATGGATTGACACAGTGGCTGCAACAATGGGCTCAAGAATAACAATAATTGTGAGGATGGCACAGGGCAGGGCAGTGTTTCGTTCTGTTGTACATAGGGTCGCTATGAGGCTATGAGTCGGAACTGACTGGACGGCACCTACTAACAACAACAACATACCTTAGTCCTCAAAAGTGTCATCTTTGCTTTTTTAACACTTTAGAAAAGTCTTTTGCAGCATATTTGAACAGTTGATGGTCTGTTCCTCAGTCGGCCTCGGGCCTTGTCTTGACTGACGATATTGAACTTCTCCATCGTCTCTTTCCACAAATGTGGTCAATTTGATTCCTGTGTGCTCTATCTGGCGAGGTCCATGTGTATAGCCACCATTTATGTTGTTGAGAAAGGTATTTCCAATGAATAGATCTTTGGTCTTGCAAAATTCTATCAATCTCCAGCATCATTTCTATCACCAAGGCCATATTTTCCAACTACCAATCCTTCTTCTTTGTTTCTAACTTTCTTGCATCCCAATCACCAGCAATTATCAATACATCTGGATTGCATATTTGATCAATTTTAGACTGCTGAAGTTGGTAAAAATCTTCAATTTCTTCATATTTGGCCTTAAGTGATTGGAGTGTAATTTTGAATAATGGTATTAACTGGTCCTCCTTATAGGTATATGGATATTATCTTATCACTGACAGTGTTGTACTTCAGGATAGTTCTTGAAATATTCTTTTTGACAATGAATGTGATGCTGTTCCTCTTCAATTTGTCATTCCCACATAGTAGACCATATGATTGCCTGATGCAAAATGGCCAAAACCAGTCCATTTCCTCTCACTAATGCTTAGGATATCTATCTTCAAGCGTTCCATTTCATTTTGACAGCTTCCAATTTTCCTAGATTCATACTTTGTACATTTCACATTCTGATCATATTGTGAGTGCCTTTTAACCTGAGGGACTTATCTTCCGGCACTATATCAGGCTGCTATTCATAAGGTTTTCACTGACCCATTTTTTTAGAAGTAGACTGTCAGGTCCTTTCTCTTAGTCTTAGTCTGGAAGTTCAGCTGAAACCTGTCCACCATGGGTGACCCTGCTGTTATTTGCAATACTGGTGGCATAACTTCCAGCATCACAGCAACATGCAAGCCACCACAATATGACAAACTGACAGACAAGTGATGAAGAAAGTTCTGTAGAAACTAGTTAATTTACCTCTTCACGTTATTATGAGGAAACCAATGCCCAGAGAGAGGAAACTTGGCTAAGATTAGGATTTAGATGTCCTGACTTCTAGCCCACAAACCACTGACTACAAACCTACTCAGGAAGGGACAGCTGCCCCCTGGTATGGCTATATTCAGTAGTTACAAGAAGCAAGCTAGAGATTTATGTTGTGTTGTAAAATACACTTTGAACTAATCCTTACCATAACCCTACACTGGAAAAATGGACAACAGCTCCTCCTTCTCAGAGGCAACAGAAACTCCAGTGACTGCCCAAAGTTCACAATGTAAGTGGGAGGCCCATTCAGTGTTTGAACCCAGCCAGAGCACCCTCCTTCAGATATTTAGCTGAAAGCAGTCATGCGGCTCCCTATAGCTTAGGCCTCTAGTAATGAACTTACCAAGACTAAGTTGTTCTTTATTTCACTTACAAAGCTAAGTTATTGGAAATCTCCTCCTCTGGGTGATTGAGTCAGGCACATTATCAATCACCTGTTATGAATTATTAAATAATTTTAAAGTGATATAAAATAAGCCAGGCTGAAAGCCAGCAGGAACTGCTTCCTTTCTGATCATGCTGGAAGTAGGATCCCTCATCCTCCCTCACCGTACATGCAGTGCAAAGCAATCATTTTACCACTACTCCCTACCTCCCCGTCACCAAACCTCTTGTGGCAACGTGAAAGCTGAGCACCCTTAGGCCTTCACTTAAGGGAAGGAAGTTACCGAGCCAGAATAGGAAACTTCCCTTTGAGGTCACCTGATGTATCAGTGTGTTACAGTGGAAAAAGTATCAGCTTTGGGAGTGCACAGACTAAGTTTGAATCCAACCACTCTCAAGTTTTAATAGTAGAACCTCAACTAGGTCCTCTCATCTTTTTGAGCCTTGGTGTTTTTTCATCTGGAAAATGGTGGCACCGTGGTTAAGAGCTCGGCTGCTAACCCAAAAGTTGGCAGTTCGAATCCACCAGCAGCTCCTTGGAAAACCTATGAGAAAGTTCTACTCAGTCCTATAGGGTCGCTATGAGTCAGAATCAACTCGACGGCAACAGGTTTGGTTTTGGTTTTTCTCTGTTCTCTTCCAAGAATCTCGCACTGGAAATGCTGCCGTTTCCTTGGAGTGAGGCACACTCAAACATTCTCAGTCCTCTTGAACCCAAACCAGTACTTCGGGGTTTGCAGTCTGCAAGCTGCAAATATAAAGCAGATTTCTTCTGCATACTCACATGCCCAAGAGTTTTGTGTGCCTTCAGCAGTTAGACAGAACATTCCTAGTGGAGTGGACTGGTGGGCGGGGCCTGCCGCCAACCAATGAAAGCTTCATCCACTGGAGACCACATGGGCTCTGAGGCAGCCAGCACCCTGGCCCTAGAAAAAGGGGCTTGTCAGGAGAAGGCTGATTCAACTGTGGGTGGAAGCTCTCCTCATACAAAAGCCCATGGCAGAGCAGAAACAGCATTAGATTGAGAGTTACATAGTTGTGCAATGTGGCCTTGCACAAATTACAACACCTCTCTGGAACACAGTTTTGCTCCCTTGAAAATGGAGATAACAACCTCTTATCCACCTATTTCACAGGGAAGGATTAAAATAAATCACAGATCTGTGTGCCTTATAAGCTTTACTATTCTCTTTACACACCCGTTATTATTATTATTGCAGAGGGCTTAATCTACATACCCACTTCTGGAACTCCGAGCTAATAGAGTCTAAAGCCAGGACAAGTGGTTAAACCAGAGCCCAAGGCCTCCTGGGAAACACAGTGAAGACAACTTTGCAACTGATGATTAACATTAGATTCTGTAGCAAAGAGAGGGCAATAAAGGAGCCAGTTTAGGCAAAAGGGAAACAGTTTCTCCTGGAGGGTGGGACACTTATCCTAAGTAAGTGGTGGGGGGGGGGAATGTACCCAATCTTGGAACAAGGGTTACTAATTTGTGAAAGATGTTTTAGGGTATAGCAAAGGATGGTGCTCAGTCCCTCAGGAGTTTTTGACACTGAAAAAACATGGACGATTTTGGGGGGGTCTCCAAAAATAACTGTGATCTCATAGAAATGGGTTTTACTAAGGCTGCCTTGAGAACTGAAGCTACTTTGGAAGGTGCCTTTCTCCAGACTAAGGAGCAATTGAGCAGAGCCTGTTTAGCAAAGTCAGCCTCAGAGCTTAAAAACAAAATGGGAAATCGGGGTCAATAGACATCTTAATCATCTAGTACTGCTATAACAGAAATACCACAAGTGGATGGCTTTAACAAAGAGAAGTTTATTTCCTTGCAGTAAAGTAGGCTAAAAGTCCAAATTCAGGGCATCAGCTCCAGGGGAAGGCTTTCTCTCTCAATCGGCCTTCTCTTCTATGTTCCCCTGGACTGGGAGATTCTCCTCACAGGGACTCCTGGTCCAAAGGATGCGCTCTGCTCCCGGCACTGCTTTTTTGGTTGTATGAGGTCCCCAACTCTCTGCTTGCTTCCCTTTCCTTTTATCTCTTGTAAGATAAAAGGTGGTGCAGGCCATACCCCAGCGAAACTCCTTTTACATAGGATCAGGGATGTGTTCTGGGTAAGAGTATTACAGTCCTACCCTAATCCTCTTTAACATAAAATTACAATAACGAAATGGAGGACAAGCACACGATACTGGGAATCAAGGCCCAGCCAAAATGATACATACTTTTTTGGGGGGACATAATTCAATCCATGACAATAGGCACCAAGTAAGCTAAAGGAACAAAACATATAAAACAATCCTATAGCAAGGGCTCAAGAGTGCAGGACTCAGTTCACAGAGATTTTGAAAAAGAAATGAGAGAAAATTATGGCATAAGCTTCCTTTCTCCTCCCCATAGTCCCAATATCACATCTCCCTGACCTGACCTGCAACCTTGCGTTCTCCAGGGTCCTTGTCTCCAGAAGATTTCTTTGAAACAGTGCTTTGAGATATCCCTATCTAGGCTAGGTCAGGGTCCTAACTGCTTCCTCCTTTCTCCTGCCTAAGCCTCCGTTACCTTCCATAAACTTCTGTGTCTACCCTCTTCGGCTCAACTGATTTCTACAGGCTCCAATTCCACCCATTTTTAATCCTTTTGCTTTAGTCTTCATCCCCATCTCCCACCTCACTGTCTCATGTCTTGATTCTCCCTTTCCGCCCAGTATCAGAGTGACAAATAGGTAATGTTTCACATCCAGATAAATTAATTAGTTGTGACTGCCTGGTACAATGTGTTGGAAAGTATTATGTGGTTCTATCTGGACTCAGTGGGAGAGGGTACCAAGATAGATTAGTACTGTATATCTATGTGCATGAGTTGGACGGGGGGGTTTGTGAGTGACAGTGTGTGATTTTTATATTTATTGACTTGGACAAGTCCCTTTAGATAAATGGTTCGAGAGTATACTTGGCTTTGATTTTGTTTTATTTCAAATATTGCCTCTTGGATCAACCCCAACCCTCACCCCCACCTTGACTTGTCCCATTTCCTGTGGGACTGCCTGTAAGAAAGTATTCTTATTTTAAAAAGTTAATTTTGGTGAAAATATACACAGCAAAACCAACTTCCATTACACAGTTTCTAGATAAAATGATCAATGATATTGGTTACATTCTTCACATTATATCAACATTCTTGTTATTTCTATTCTAGTTGTTTCACTTCCATTTACTTAATCTCCCTGTCCCACCCCCAACCTTCTCTTCTGTGCTTTAAAATAGCTGTTGAGCCTTTGGTCTTATATAGATAGATTTTTTTTTTAACATGCCAATCTTTACTCTCTGGGCTAAATTGTTACTTAGTTCAGGAAATAGTTTCAATTCAAAGTTTGAAGAGCAACTCAAGGCCATAGTCTCTGGGACTTCTCCAGACTCAAGTAAGTCTGGATTCTTTAAGAATTTGAAGTTCTGTTCTGCATTTTTCTCCATTTTTATAAGGATGCCTCTATTATATTCCTGATCAGAACGTTCAGTTGTTGTAGCCAGTCACCATCTAGTTCTTCTGGTCTCAAGGTGGAGGAGGCAGTGGTTCATACAGACAGTTAGTCCTGTAGTCCAGTTCCTTCTTTGATTCTTGGGTTTCCTCATTTCTATTTTGTTCCAGATAAATAAAGACCAATAGTTGTATCTTATATGGCTGCTCACAAGCTTTTAAGACCCCAGACACAACTTACCATACTGGGAGGTAGAACGTAAACTTTAAGAACTATATTATGCCAATTGACTGGATTGTCCTACAAAACCATGACTGTAAGCCCCCAAACCAAAAGAACTAACCCCATGAAGTTATTGGTTATGTCTACTTAGTATCAGCATCCCTATGTACAGCTTATTGACATCAGTTACATCAGTACCACCTTTCCCATTTCTATAAACAAAAAGTGACTACTACCTAGGGAGTACTTCTTCCTCTCCCTGCCCCACCCCTGGCAACCACTAATGAACATTATTTTCTGTATATTTACCTGCTCATGTCATTTCATAAAAGTGAGAACATACAAGATTTTTTTTTATGTTTAGCTCATTTTACTCAACTCTGTAAAATGTTTCAGGAACTTGTTTTTTCTTTATCACTGAGTAACATTCCATCGTATGTTTGTACCATATTTTACTTATCCATTTATCTCTTGATGGCCACTCAGATTTTTTCCTTCTTTTAGCTATTGTGAATAGTGCTGCAATGAACACAGGTGTGCATATGTCTGTGTCACTTCTATTAGATCTCCAGAGTATACACCTACTTCTAACTTATTGACATGTTAGATTCCAAAGACTAGGTCATTATGTGAAAACTGACGTTATGTGAAAATGGAGGATGACCACATCAGATCACAAAATGGAGGATGACTATATCATTACATAACTGCCAAACTACATCATTACATAACTGCCAAATTACCTCATTATATAACCGCCAAATTACATCGTTACATAACTGCCAAGCCATTGAGAATCATGGCCCAACCAAGTTGACACATAACCTTAATCATCACAGCCAGGGTTACTCTTGCCTTGCACCTCAGCATTTGTTACTGTCAGATGTATGTCGTTAGCATTTGTTACTGTCAGATGTATGTCGTTAATGTGCAAAATAGTAAAATAGTAAATTTTTTACTATTGTCGTGAATGAGACCTGTTGGATAATGAGATAGTCGATAAGTGAGGAGTAGGTGTATACCTAGGAATGGAATTGCTGGGTCTTATGGCAGATCTACCTCTAGTTTTTTGAGGAAACACCAGACTGATTTCCACAACAGCTGTACCATTTTGCATTCCCACCAGCAATGGATGAGGGTTCCAATTTCTCCACATCCCTTCCAACACTTGTTATTTTCTGTTTTTTTTTTTTTTTAATCTTAGCTATCCTAGTGGGAGTGAAATTGTATCTCATTGTGGTTTTGATGTGCATTTCACTGATGGCTAATGATGTTGAGCATCTTTTCACATGCCTGTTGGTCACTTGACTATCCTCTTTGGTGAAGTGTATGTTCATGTCCTTTGCCTAGTTTTTGATTGGCTATTTGTCTTTTTGTTGTTAGGTTGTAGAATTTTTCTATATATTTTAGATATTAGATCTTTATCAGTTGTATCATTCCCAAAGATTTTTTCCCAGTCTGTAGGTTGTGTCTTTACTCTTTTGATAGCCTTTTGGTGAACATAAGTATTTAACTTTTATGAGGTCCCAGTTATCTATTTTGTTTTCTTATACTCATGCATTCGCTGTTGTGTTTGACAATATATCACTAAAAAAAAATAGGTCATAAAGCTTTACACCTATATTTTCTTCCAAGAACTTTATAATTTTAGATGTAACATTTAGGTCCTTGATCCATTTTGAATTAGTTTTTGTGTATGGAGTGAGGTATGAATCTTGTTTCATTTTTCTGCATGTGTAAATCCAGTTTTGTCAGCACCATTTGTTAAAGAGACTGTTTCTTCCTCCATTGAATGGACTCAGATCCCTTGTCAAAAATCACTTTTTCGTAAATGAATTTTTTTCTGGATTTTAAATTCTGTTTCATTGGTCTGTGGGTCTATCATTAAACCAGTACCAGGCTATTTTGATTACTATAGCTGTGTAATATGTTTTGAAGTCAGGAAGTGTGAGGCCTCCTATTTTGTTCTTCTTCAAAATTGCTTTGTCTATTTGGGGTCCCTTGTCTTTCCATATAAAATTGAGGATTAATTTTTCCATTTCTATAAAGAATGCTGTTGGACTTTTGATCAAGATTGTGTTGTGTCTGTAGATCGCTTTGGGTAGTATTGACATCTTGACTATATTAAGTCTTCCAATTCATGAGCACAGAATGTCTTTCTGTCTATTTAGGTCTTTAGTCTCATTCAGCAGTGTTTTACAATTTTTTTTGATAAGTCTTTCATATCTTGGGTAAATTTATTCCTAGATATTTTATTCTCTTAGACACTATCATAAATGGAGTTTTTTTAAAATCTCCCTTTCATATTTCTCTTTGCTAGTGTGTAGAAACCTGTTTTTGTGTGTTGACCTTGTATCCTGCAGCTTTGTGAAATTCCTCTGTTAGTTCTAGAAGATTTTTAGTAGATTTTTTTGGGATTTTCTATATATAGGATCATGTCATCTGCAAATAGAGATTGTTTTACCTCTTCTTTTCCAATTTGAATACTTTTTATTTCTTTTTCTTGCCTCATTGCTCTGGCTAGGTCTTCCAATATGATATTGAATAGGAGTGGTGAGAGTGAGCACCCGTCTTGTTCTTGTTTTCAAGGGGAAAGTTCTCAATCTTTCTCCATTGAGTATAATGTTGGTTATTGGTTTTTCATAAATGCCCTTAATTATGTTGAATAGATTCCCTTTTATTCCTATCTTGTTAAGAGTTTTTATCAAGAAAGGTGCTGGATTTTATCAAATTCCTCTTCTCTGTCTACTGAGAGATCAGGTGGTTCTTTTCCTTTGTTCTATTAATATCATGTATTACATTGATTGATTTTCTAATTTTGAACCAACCATGCATTCCTGGAATAAATCTCACTTGATTACGATGTATAATTCTTATAATATGCTGTTGGATTCTGCTAGTATTTTGTTGAGAATTTTTGCGTCTATAGTCATAAGGAATATTGGTCTGTTGTTTTCTTTCCTTGTAGTGTCTTTGTCTGGCTTTGGTACCAGATAATGCTGACTTCATAGAAAGATTTAGAGAGTATTCCTTCTTTCTCTACTCTTTGCAAAAGTTTGAACAGGATTGGTTTAAGTTCTTCTCTAAACGTTCGATAAAATTCCCCAGTGAAGTTTTCTTTGTTGTTTGATAGAATTCCTCAGACCTTTCTTTGTTGGGAGTTTTTTTAATTACTAATTCTATCTCTTCACTTGTTATGGGTCTGTCGAGGTTTTCTACCTCATTTGAATTAGTTTATGTAGGTTATGTGCTATGAAGTATTCTTGAATCCTGAGTAAGCTCCTAGGAATCCATGACCCATTCAGTACCAGGACCTTGGACCTCTGTCTAAGAGGAAGATGTTGGGAGAGTAGGGGAGACGTACAAGGTGTAGAGGCTAGGAAAGCTGCACCCACTGTGTACTTTTTGGTTTATGTGTGCCCAGTCCATTGCAATGAAGGGACAGATAAGAGGAAGGAAACACAAAGTTTCTTCTTTATGCAAACTTTTAGTGTACATGGTGAGGCTCAGACTCCTGTTAGGTAATATTAGATCTTATGTCTCCAGCAATACTTATTTTTCTTTCTAGGCATCCTAGAGCAATCTAAATTGCTAAAAATAAAAATCTTTTATTACTTTTTCACAACCCCTTTCTTCAATTTTCAAACAGGCACTTCATATTCCTCAGGAAAAACAATTCTTAAGTGCCCAGAAAAAGATGTGAGGTTCTCCTTGTCCTGGCAATGATAAACGTCCCAAAGAACCCTGTCCATTGTTGTATCAGTTAAGCCTTGCATTCACTGTGAGTTGAGTAAGATTAAAACCCCTTAAGAGTGGTTTTTATTAGGGATATTATGTTTCTTACATAATGAGAAGTCCAGAGGTTCCTTGATGCCATAAGAGAGCTAAGCTTCTTCTGGCCTGCCACTCGTCAAGGACTGATACGTATGGTTGTACCAATTTTCATGGTCCAGTGGTGCCCAGTGAGGAGTAAGTGAAAGCTGAAATTGAACCTGTGCTGCCTTTTGCTAAGCTGTGGCTCTACCGGGCTACATTTGTTTGATATTGTTTTCTCTTTCTCACAAAGATGCTATGTGATTTAGCCGTGGATACTCATATTTTCTCATGATAACAGCATGGCTACTCTACTTCCAGTATCATACCCATTTAACAGATAAGAAGAAGGGAAAGGGCAGAGAGCAAAAGACATCCACAAGATGAGTCATTTTGACTTAAAGAGCCATTCTAGGAGCTCCAACCGGAGACTCCCACTTATATCTCATTGCCCTAAACTCTGTCACATGCCCGCCCCTAATTGCATAGAAGCTGTGATATATATATAAAATTGGGCAAATTACCACCAAACAAAATAACACTTCTCTTACTAATGAAGAAAGAAAGGGTAAATATTGCATAGCTGAAATGAATTTTCCTCCATAATCATAAGAACCAATCATTAAAAATATTTTTTTGGAGGCTACTATGTGCTAGACACTGTTCTAGACATTGGGGATACTGCAGTGAACAAGACAGGCATGTTCTCTACCTTAGACAAGTCTCCTAAACTCTACAAATTACACTTTTTGTACCTGTAAAACAGTGATGATAATACCTACTTGCATGGTTGTTATAAATATTAGACATGTTATATGTAAAATATCTAGCATATTAACAGATGCTCAGGAAATAATAGTTATTATATATTTAACCAAATAATGAATAAATTGTCCTAGCACCATTTTTTCAGTAATTAATCTTTTCCTTATTGATTTGAAAATCTGACTTTATGTCACACTAAATTACAATATATTCCTGGCTTTTTATTCTGCCCCTTTAGATTGCACTAGTGCCATATGATCTTAATACTGTCACATTCCAATACAGTTAAATATTTGATAAGAAATATCCTCTCATTGTTCTTCTTTGTCAAAATTTATTCCTTCTTCTTTTTTTTTTAATAATATTTTGTTGTCCTTTCAGTGAAAGTTTACAGAGCAAATTAGTTTTCATTTAACAATTTCTATACAAATTGTTCCTTGACATTGGTTAAAATTTTCACAGTGGGTCAACATTTTCATGATTTCCATTCTAGTTGTTAAGTTTTCAGTAATCTAGTTTCCCTGTCTCTCTTACCTTCTCATCTTTGCTTTAGAGTAAATGTTGACCTTTAGGCCTTATATAGATGATTTTTTAAAGAACCACAGTACTCATGGGTGACATTCTTTATTTTATGAGCCAATCTGTTATTTAACTGAAAGGTCACCTCCGGGAGTAGTTTTGGATGAAAGTTTAAAGAGTATCTGAAGACGATAATCTCGAGGGTTCCTCTAGTCTCAATTGGTACCGTAAGTCTGGAATATTTAAGAATTTGAGTTCTGTTTTACATTTTTCTTCCATTCTATCAGGATCAATCTATTGTGGCCCTGATCAGAACGGTAGGTAGTTGTAGCCAGGCACCATCTATTTCTTCTGGTCTCAGGGTAGATGAGGCCATGGTTCATGTAACCTGTTAGTCCTGTAGACAAGTTTCTTCTTTGAGCCTTTGCTTTCCTTCTTCCTCTTTAGCTCTGGATGAGTAGAGACCAATAGTTGTGTCTTAGATGGCCACTCACAAGCTTTTAAAACCCCAGACACTACTCACCAAACTAGATCGTAGAACATAGACTTTATGAACTATTTTATGCCAATTAACTGTGTTGTCTTATGAAACTGTGGTCTTAAGCCTTCACACTCAGTAAACAACTCCTATGAAGTGTTTGGTTATGTCTAAGAAGTATGCTCCCATCTCAAATTAGAGTCAACCTTAATAATGTGAATGGAGTCAAGCTTTCGGGAACTTCGTTTGCTGATGTGACACAACTCAAAATGAGAAGAAACAGCTGCAAGCATCCATTAATAATCAGAACATGGAATGTACGAAGTATGAATCTAGGAAAATTGGAAGTGGTCAAAAATGAAATGGAATGCATAAACATCGATATCCTAAGCATTAGTTAGCTGAAATGGACTCGTATTGGCCATTTTGAATCAGACAATCATATGGTCTACTACTCCGGGAATGACAAATTGAAGAAGAATGGAGTGGCATTCATCTTCAAAAAGAACATTTCAAGATCTAGCCTGACGTACAACCCTACGAGTGATAGGATAATACCCACACGTCTACAAGGAAGACTAGTTAATACGACTATTATTCAAATTTACGCACCAACCACTAAGGCCAAAGATGAAGACGTTGAAGATTTTTATCAACTTCTGAAGTCTGAAATTGATCGAACATGCAATCAGGATGCATTGATAATTACTGGTGATTGGAATGCGAAAGTTGGAAACGAAGAAGGATCAGTAGTTGGAAAATATGGCCTTGGTGATAGAAACAATGCTGGATTTCACATGATAGAATTTTGCCAGGCCAATGACTTCTTCATTGCAAATACCTTTTTTCAACAACATAAACCATGACTATATGTGGACGTCGCCAGATGGAAAACACAGGAATCAAATCTGCTACATCATGGAAATAGAGACTGGAAAAGGTCAATATCATCAGTCAAAACAAGGCTATGGGCTAACTGCAGAACAGACCATCAATTGGTCCTATGCAAGTTCAAGTTGAAGCTAAAGAAAATTAGAACAAGTCCACGAGAGCCAAAGTATGACCCTGAGTATATCCCACCTGAATTTAGAGACCATATCAAGAACAGATTTGACACATTGAACACTAATGGCCAAGGACTAGATGACTTGTGAAATGACATCGAGAACATCATACATGAAGAAAGCAAGATGTCATTAAAAAGACAGGAAAGAAAGAAAAGACCAAAATGGATGTCAGAAGAGACTCTGAAACTTGCTCTTGAACGTTGAGTAGCTAAAGCGAACAGAAGAAATGATGAAGTAAAAGAGCTGAACACAAGATTTCAAAGAGTGGCTTGAGAAGACAAAGTATTAAAATGACATGTGCAAAGACCTGAGTTAGAAAACCAAAAAGGAAGAAAACGTTTGGCATTTCTCAAGTTGAAAGAACTGATGAAAAAATTCAAGCCTCAAGTTGCAATATTGAAGGATTCTATGGGCAAAATACTGGACAACACAGAAAGCATCAAAAGATGAAAGAAATACACAGAGTCACTATAGCAAAAAGAATTGATGGAAGTTCAGTCATTTCAGGAGGTAGCATATGATCAAGAGATGATGGTACTGAAGGAAGAAGTCCAAGCTGCACTGAAGAAATTGGCAAAAACCAAGGCTCCAGGAATTGACAGAATACCAACTGAGATGTTTCAATGAACAGATGCAGTGCTGGAGGTGCTCACTCATCTATGCCAAGAAATTTGTAAGACCTCTACCTGACCAACCAACTGGAAGAGATCCATATTTATGCCCATTCCAAAGAAAGTGATCCAACCGAATGCTGACATTATCGAACAATAGCATTAATACCACAAACAAATAAAATTTTGCTGAAGATCACTCAAAAGCGATTGCAGCAGTACCTTGACAGGTAACTGCCAGAAATTCAAGCCAGATTCAGAAGAGGACCTGGAACGAAGGATATCATTGCTGATGTCAGATGGATCATGGCTGAAAGCAGAGAATATCAGAAAGATGTAGCTGTGTTTTATTGACTATGCAAAGGCATTCAACTGTGTGGATCATAACAAATTATGGATAACGTTGCAAAGAATGGCAATTCCAGAACACGTGATTGTGCTCATGAGGAACCTGTACATAGATCAAGAGGCAGTCATTCGAACAGAACAAGGGGATACTGCATGGCTTAGTCAGGAAAGATGTGCATCAGGGTTATATCCTTTCACCATATTTATTCAGTCAGTATGCTGAGCAAATAATATGAGAAGCTGGACTATACAAAGAAGAACGGGGCATCAGGATTGGAGGAAGACTGATTAACAACCTTCGTTATGATGACACAACCTTCCTTTCTTGCTGAAAGTGAAGAGGTCTTGAAGCAGTTACTGATGAAGATCAAAGACTACAGCTTTCAGTATGGATTACACCTCAACATAAAGAAAACAAAAAATCCTCACAACTGGACCAATAAGCAACATCATGATAAATGGAAAAAAGATTGAAGTTTTCAAGGATTTCATTTTACTTGGATCCACAATCAACACCCATGGAAGCAGCAGTCAAGACATCAAAGGATGCATTGCATTGGGCAAATCTACAGCAAAATACCTCTTTAAAATGTTGAAAAGCAAGGATGTCACTTTGAAGACTTAGGTGCGCCTGACCCAAGCTACAATGTTTTCACTCTCCTCAAATGTATGTGAAAGTTGGACAATGAATAAGGAAGACTGGAGAAGAATTGACACCTTTGAATTGTGGTGTTGGTGAAGAATATTGAATATATCATGGACTGCCAAAAGAAGGAACAAATCTGTCTTAGAAGAAGTACAGCCAGAAAGCTCCTCAGAAGAGAGGACGAAGAGACTTCGTCTCACATACTTTGGACATAGTATCAGGAGGGATCAGTCCCTGGAGAAGTATGTCATGCTTGGTAAAGTGGAGGGTCAGCGAAAAAGAGGAAGACCCTCAACGAAATGGATTGACACAGTGGTTGCAACAATGGGCTCCAGCATAACAACGATCATGAAGATGATGCAGGATCAGTGTTTCGTTTTGTTGTACGTAGAGTTGCTATAAGTCAGAACCGACTCGACAGCACCTAAAACAAGAGGTATCCGTAAATGTGCCCTCTATGTATTTGTTATATAGATGAGTATATTTGCATGTACACACATACACGTATATACATATGCATATAGATACGTATATGCACGCATATACAGGCATCATTATTCTTATGGCTGTATAGTATTCCATTGTGTATGTACGTACCACATTTTGTTTATCCGTCCATCCGTTGATGGGCACTTAGGTAGTTTTCATCTTTTTGTTATTGTGAATAGTGCTGCAATGAACATAGCTGTGCATATGTCTTGGCACATACATGTATACCCATTGCTGTCAAGTCCATTCCGACTCATAGTGACCCTACAGGACAGAGTAGAACTGCCCCATAAGGTTTCTAAGGAATGACTGGTGGATTTGAACTGCCAGCCTTTTGGTTAGCCGCCAAGCTCTTAAGCCCTGAGCCACCAGGCCTCCACATACATGTATATACATATGAATATAGATACATCTATACATGCACACATATATACACACATATACTTACATATACCCATATATGCATGCATACCTACATATGTAACCGTACGTATATTTTTTGGTTGTTGCTGTTGTTGCAAAATTGTACATCTTACAGCATTTACCAAAAACTTTTCTTATTCTTGTGTACTTCTTAGTGACATCATTTACCTTGGTCAAGGTGTTCACACTTCACCAACATTTGGCATTACCTTTCCCTTCAGGAAAATAACAATGTCTATTATCTAGAGAGTGATTTTCCCTCCCTCACCCTCCTATCATTGGTAATGACCAGTGAAGGTTGGTTTCTGTATGTATACCTACTCTTGCTTTTTTTTTAATAAAAGTGAGTTCATCAACATTTGTCTTTTTGTTGTTGACTTATGTTACTCAGTTTAATGTCTTCCAGATTCATCCACATTGTATGATGTTTCCAGAACTCATCATTATTCTTATGGCTGTGTAGTATTCCATTGTATGTATGTACCACATTTTGTTTATCTATTCATCTGTTGACGGGCAGTTAGGTTGTTTCCATCTTTTTGCTATTGTGAATAGTGTGGCAATGAACATAGGTGTGCACATGTCTTGCCTTTTCTTATTCATTTATTCTACCAAATAAATTTTAGAATTATTTTGTCATGTTCTCCATTTAAAAAATGGGATTTTTTGGAATTACATTAAATTTATAAATTAATTTGGTAGCGTTGACATCTTTCAATATTGAGTTTCATCCAGAAACATGCTATGCATTTTTATTTATTCACGTTTTTGCTTTATGCCCTTCACAATGTTTTGTAGCTTTTTCATGTAGTTTCTACACTTTTCTTATTACACTTATCCCCTCATATTTCTATTGTTCATTGATATTATGACTGGTTCTTTTTCTGTTATGTTGTCTATAGTGCATTTGTTTAAATATTTATTTTATTAAGCACTACGCTATTAGAATCTTATTAATTCTAAACATTTATCTTTTTATGTTTTTCTGGGTAAATAATTATGTTATCTTTATTTTTCTTTTTAGTTGTTTTAAAATTACAGAACTAATGCATTATTGTTGTTTAAAAATTCAAATAATATAGAAGTATGTTTAGAAGGTAGAAGTTTTTATAGACCACAAATATTGGTTGCAAACAGAGCATGACTTTATTTCCTATGACTAAATATGATGTTTAGATCAAAATCCAGTCAAATCGTTTTTTTTTTCCAGTCAATTCCAGGTTTTCCTGGGTAATTCAGAGCTATTTTTCTTCCACTTTCTCTGGGTTGGTTTTAAATTCCAAGGGGGTTAACAGGGTGATGTATTTCAGGTGGGAGGAGGTGACTGGTGTCTAGTGGTTGACATCTATCCCCACTGACTTCAGCTGAGAAATGTGGGGACTCATCCAATCTCTTTTCATTAGTCTGAGTTCTTAGCTGACCATGATGTCTCTGAGCTCTCCCTCAGCTTTTACTGTTTCTCATGGCAGAATATTTGGCTTCAGTCCTAAAAAGAGGAAGTAGGGGCTCTGTGAGGCTATCTTAAGCCCATTTTTCTAAACACTCTATGCTACCAAATTTACTTTACTCTCACAGCACCTTCCAAGCAAGCAGTGGGAAGGACACAGATTTACTACTTTCTCAGTTTCACAAACTCATCTGGAGGTCACTGTTGCTCCCTTTCTCTGAGGGACCAGCTTGCGTTAAAAAACAAACAAACAAAACAAACCCGTTGCCATTAAGTCGATTCCAACTCATAGCGACCCTACAGGACAGAGTAGAACTGCCCCATAGGGTTTCCAGGGAGTGGCTGGTGGATTCAAACTGCCGACCTTTTGGTTAGCAGCCGTAGCTCTTAACCATTACGCCACCAGGACTTCCAGCTTGCCTTAGGGGCCCTTTTTCAGAGACCCTCACCAGTCTGTATCTCATACTTACCCCTCTGGATCTCTGTGTCTAGACTGTAGTGGGATAACTCACATCACTATGGTGGTACAACTGGCTCTTGCATCCTCATTAATTCTTCCTAATCTATAGACCATTGACTGCACTTTGGTTCTGGATATTCAAAAGCCTATTTTGAAAAATCAAGAGCTAAGAATTAACTCTTGTCCTCTGTTGTTCTTCTGTGGCCTCCTTTTCATACAGTAAGCTAATATTTCATAACCACTGCATGAAATGGAGGAGAAATCTAGGTTAATGGAAATTAGAGAAATGAAAGATGCATTGTCTAATGTTAAAATATTGCCCTAATATGAATACTTAGGATAAAAAAGGAAAGTCCCCCTTTACTACTCCCACTTCCACCTTATTCTTTCCTTCTCACCAGAAGTAATCACTTTTAACAGTTTTGGTATATTTCTACCTGAAATTTTTTATATGTATTTTTACATATACATGCATACATAGTTTTCTTAATATATATGGAAAAATATAATACATATGACCCTGAAACTTAAGTTTTTCACTTAACAGAGTATCAGAGTCATTTTCCTATGCTAATTTGTGTAGGCCTATCTCATACTACTTAATGGCTGCATATGCATCATATGGATATACTATAATTTATTTACCATTTGCATATTGAGGGAAATTTAATTGATTCCATTTTTTACAATCCAAACAATGTTTCAGGAGTCCTGAAAGGCTGTGGAATCAGGGCACATGACTTATCCATTTCCCTCTCAACTCTTTCTCTGGAGTAGCACGACAACCAACTGGCATGTTGATGGGCCTTGACATACACATCTGAGTTTACAAATTCTCTTTAAATTTACAGAAGAGAGAGTTGGTGAGATTCAATCAGTCATGCCATCAGAAGAGAGATAAGAATCTATAAGTGGATAAGAAAAGCTTCCTCACCAATGCCCACCAGAAGATGATTGATAAGAGACAGCCTCCCAGAGGGCAAAGCCAGGGTCTAGGAAAGACAATGGGCAAAGGAATGAAAGCCTCCAAGAATGCAGAAACATAGACTTATCAAGAAAATTACTCCACCAGAAAGTGTTTTTGCAATTCTTACCCAGAGGGATCTGATCATTTTTACGGACGAATGACTTCTGTGTCACAGGACCTCTCCAAGTAGCCTGTCGTATTCTTTTCTTTTCTACATTGGAGTTTTTAGTGCAGGTATACTGTTCCATTTCCTCTATGTGTACTGTGTGTGCATATGGGGTACAGAAAATTTGCCTATTAGTGTACAGGTCACCACCACAAGGATCCAAATCCAGACATGATGAAGAGAACTGCTCATTACCCAGAGACTTTGAGCTAGATGCAGGTGTGTTGAGTGGGTTGAGCACATTTGATGTGTGGGAGGAAGGGTATGTATTTGGGTGGTCACTAGGGTAGAATGTTAAGGAAACTACAAGTCCCACAATATCTACTTTACCCTTATTACATAGTAATAAAACATAACTGTGACTAATTTGATGGGAATGAAGTTAACTTATTAAAAATCTGTGCCCTTAAAGGGAAAAAAACCCTCTCCTTTTCTACATTCCTGTTGTCTGGACTTTAAATTTGATAGTGGAAGCTGGTGGCCCCATCTTGTACAATGAGATAGAGGATGTGTTTTTAGGGTGACAGAGCAATAAAATATAAGAAGTGTGAGTCTCTTATACCATTGAATCTACATTAGATTACCTGCTCTTTTATATAACAGAGATGTAAACTTACTTCTTATTTAGACCATTTTTTGTGTGTTCTCTTCGTCATAGCAACCTAACCTGTTTCCTAACTAATACACATAGAAAGACAGTGAAATAATAATTAAGAGAAGAGGACTGTGACCAAAGAATCCTAAAATAAGTTAAGATATCATATGTATGAAAGGGCAAATTTTTTAAAAATGCATATATATATAGCCTGAGATGGAGTACCACTCATATATTTATTTGAGAAAAAAAAATTAAGGAAGTGACCTAAACAAATGAAGATAGAATTTTCAATGTTCTTAAGATAGACTACGAAGAAGAGTATAGGAGAAGAGTAGTGAGCAATTAATCTTGTAATGTGTGTGTAAACATACATATAAACAATTGAGGTTAAGTGGATAATGATACTATATGGTAAAAAATGTTTAAGTGTTAAAGATTATTAAAATCGAAAAGTCATGATATAGGGAAAACATAATAATTATCTGGAAATATGATGTCTAAACTATCTTAACAAAACATTTTACCAGTAGTTGTTTTTGTTATTGGTTGTGGTGGTAATGGAGATGGCTGATGGGAGCATCTGTCAGGGTGAAGAGAAGGATAAATCTTGGCTAGTTGGGAAGTTTAAGTAAGCAAAGTTTTCAATTTAGCATAGAGTGATGGGCAAGTAAAACTTGTTGGTAAGAATATTTAATTACTTAATATCAATTAATAGTAATAGAAAAATTTATGGTTGTAAGAGATGACAATGAAATCATTATTAAAACTGTTAGAAAAGGAAGCTGACCAAATTAGAAAAAGCAAGAAAAGAAGGGGAAATAAATTAGCGAAAGAAAGTTGGGAAAATGAGATAAAAGAAAATGACAATGAAAAAGAATATTTCTTCATTATTAATTTTAATATTTAATATTAAATAAGATGGAATAAAACCAAGTCTTAGTTATCAAAATAAGTGTAAACAAGTTAGATTCTCCAAGCAAAAGAATCTGTAGTACTGCATTATAAACACAAACTGTGCTGCTTAAAAGAAACACATCTTTAAAAAAGTGATAAAAAAAATTTAAAAATAAAGCATTGAGCAAAAATACACCAGGTAAATCCATACCAACAAAAAAGTAGAGGTAGTATTATTGTTGGAAAAAATTGGAACTAAAGGACAAACACATTACATAGGACTAAGAAGTATAATATTTTTCTGATTATCTATAGCTACTTGAGGAGCCCTGGTGGCACAGTTGTCAAGAGCTCAGCTGCTAACGGAAAGGTTGGTTCAAACCCACCAGCTACTCCACAGGAGAAATACGTGGTTGTCTGCTTCTGTAAAGATTTACAGACTTGGAAACCCAATGGGGCAGCTCTACCCTGTCCTATAGCGTTGCTATGAGTCATCTACTCAATGGCAATGGGGTTGGTTTTGGGTTCTTTATTGTTACTTAAAAAACTACCTAAAACTTAGTGACTTAAAACAATCATTTTATTATATCTCCTGATTTTGTGAGTCAGGAATTTAGGGAAATGCTTGGCTGGGTAATTAGTCTCTGATCCACAAACTGTCCACTGTAGTACCTGGGAATGGAGGATCTCCTTCTAAGGTGACTTCTTTATTCATATGTCTGGCACCTCAGTGCTGCTTGGCGTCTCTGTTCACATTACATCTCATCCTCCAAGACCTCTCCAAGTAGCCTGGGCTTCTTACTGGTATAATAGCAGACATATATACCAATGGAATACAACTGAAAGTCCAGAAAGAAATCCATACATCTATAGTCAACTGATTTTTGACAAGGGTGTTAAGTCCATTCAATGGGAAGGAAGAGCCTCTTCAATAAATGGTGCTGAGAAAATTGAATTTCCACATGCAGAAGAATGAAACAGGATCCATGCCTCACACCATACACAAAAATCACTTCAAAATGGATCAAGGACCTAAATGTGAAAACTGAAATGATAAAATTCTTGGAAGAAAATGTAAGGGTTAGGCTATGCAACCTGGTTTTTAATAATGTATTATCATATATGACAACAAAAGCATGAGCAACAAAAGACAAAATAGATAAATGGGACCTCAGAAAAATTAAATCTTTTTGTTTATCGAAGGACTTTATCTACAAAGTGGAGAAACAACCTATAGATTTGGAGAAAATTTTGGAGAACCATATATCTGATAAGGGTCTAATATCCAGCTACAACTTAGTAAAAAGACAAACAGTGCAATCAAAATGGGCAAAGGACTTGGACAGACATTTCAACAAAGAGGATACTCAAATGGCCAACAAGCACATAAAAAGATGCTCAACTTCATCAGCCATTACGGAGATGCAAATCAAAACGACAATGAGATACCATCTCACCCCTATTAGAATGTCAATGATGAAAAAATGTAAAGCAATAAGTGTTGGAGAGGTTGTGGGGAAACTGGAACCCTCGTCCATTGCTGATGGAGGGTAAAATGGTACAGTCATTGTAGAAAACTGCTTGGCAGTTCCTCGAAAAAAGAATATAGAACTACCATATGACCCAGCAATCCCAATCCTAGATATATACCCAGAAGAAGTGAAGGCAGCAACACAGACACATGCACACCAATGTTCGTTGCAGTGCTATTCACAATAGCCAAAAGTTGGAAACAATCAAAATGTCCGTCAACAGATGAATGGATGAACAAAATGTGCTATCTACACACATTGGAATACTACTCAGTCATAAAGAGAAACGACGTTCTGATGCATGCCACAACATGAGTGAACCTTGTAAACATCATGCTGAGCAAACTAAGTCTGTCACAAAAGGACAAATACTGTATGGTCCATTTATATGAAATAAGCAAATATATAGAAACCAAACATGTTACCAAGGGTAAGAGGGAGGGGGAAAGGGGAAGTGTATGTTTAGGGGGCATTAAGGTTATGTTAATGGTGGTGGAATGATTTGAAAAAGGATAGTAAGAATGGTTTTGTTATGTATGATTTCACCACAATAAAATTTTAAAAAATTGAAAAATACTTAAACTGAATAAAAGTTGTATAATTTACAAAATTATTTTTAAAAATCTAAAAAACAAGCAAAAATAAAATACAAGGAGGTAATTGATAATTATAAAACTGAATTAAATGAAATAGAAAACAAAATATAAGTATAAAGGACCAACGATAGAGAAATATAAAAATCAATATGTCTCAGTCAGCTGTCTATCTTTCTTACACCCAATCTGTTTTTGACAAGATCTGGGAAATACTTGGGAGCTCATGCTAGCCTCCCATCTCCAGTGGAATGATTTTCCCCACCCATAGGGAGTAGTTTGCATCCCAGTCCAACTGCTTAGGATGATTAACAAATTCAGATCTTTTCATTTTGGCAAACTGATACTGCTTTCAGAGAGCTAAAATCTTCCTTCCTATGGCTTTCACCCTACTGGTCCTTGCTCTGCCCCAAGGAGCCATGCAGACTATATCTGCTTAGTTTATTTATTATTTTATAAACAAACAAACAAACAAAAAACAGTTGTCGTTGAGTCGATTCCAACTCATAGGGACTCTATAGTGCAGAGTAGAGCTGCCCTACAGAGTTTCCAAGGCTGTAATATTTACAGAAGCAGACTGCCACATATTTCTCCCACAGAATGGCTGATGGAATTGAACAGCCAACATTTTGGTTAGCAGCGGAGTGCTTAACCATTGGGCAGCCAAGGTTCCTTTTTTATATTTTATATTATATCGTATTATTTTATAGTTCTTTAGAAATTTCAATAAACAGACTGTGTCCTCCTAAGTCTTCTTTTCTCATTTGACTTAATTTTCATATCTTAGTTGCCTGATGAGGAGCTGCCTGCAGGAATTGAGGCCTGAAAGAGGGTTACTCCATCCAAGAATTTCAGAAAAAAGCAATGGCCTGCCTATACCTCTCATTAGACCTCCCATTAGTTGTCCTGTGACATCCTACAGAGTTCCTATACAATAAAAACTGGAAAGTAGCCACTGTGGCTTCTCTCACCTTGAGGAGGATATTGAGGAGTCAATGCCTGGAAAAGAAATGATATACAATCATCATCCAACTAATGTGCAGAACTTAATGAGTCACATAGCCAATTCATGTCCTTTAGTTGCATGAGTACAAGAGGACAAGCACCTAATAAGGCATCTGGCATAGATTAAGAGCTCAGTATGTGGCTGTTTTACTTAACACACTCACGCAAAACAGCTAGTAAACCCGTTGCTGTAGAGTTGATTCCAACTCATAACAACTCTGTATAATTGAAGCTCAGCAAGGTGAAGAGATTTGCTCAAATTCACACTGATACCGTATTTTTACGCAAATAACTTGTGCCTTCTACCTTTGTTTGCCAATCACACCCTCCGGCCGTGAGGTATTTTCATAAGCGGCACTATGCCAATTTTTTTACATGTTGCCATAAAAAATTAGCATAGCACTCTTATGAAAGTACCTCCTGGGGGGAGGGCATGGTTAGCAAACAAACACAGAAGGTGCACTTTATTTGCATAAAAATATAGTACTCACAGTATGAATATGAGCAAATCCTTTCAACTCTCTGTTGCTCGTTATTTGCATAAAATACAGTAAGTGTGGAACCAAGATTCAAATTTAAGTCTTCTGACACAAACTCCATGCTCTTTCTTAAAATAAAGCAAAGGAAGACAAGGATAAAAAACAAAAACAATGGCCCTTAATAAACATTGAGTCAGCAAAAAATAATATTGATAAAACAGAATAAGGAAATATGACATACCAAAGATCTGTGTAACTACCATTGGTTGGAGAAAGAATTATATCAATATTTTGAAATCTCTTGCATGCCCCTCGAAAGCTCATCCCTGTTTCTCTTCAACAGTAACATCAAAACTAAAGTTTTTGTTTATAATTCCTTTGCTTTTCTTTAGAGTTTTACCCCGTATTTCTGTATCTCCATACAATACCACGTTTTATGTCTGAATGTTTTAAAACTTATATAAATGAAATTATACTTAATTTATTCTTACTCTTGAGAAGTACCTTTTTAGTTATATTGCTTGTAGGTTGCTGTCTCTTCTTACTAATTCGTAGGAGTTCTTTATATATTCTGGATGTGAGCCCTGTGTTGATTTTATGTGTTGCAAGTATCTCCTCCAGTATGTAGTTTGCCATTTCACTCTCTTAATGGTGTGTTATGATGAACAGAAGTTCTTAATTTCAATGTAGTCAAATTAGTCAATCATTCCCTGTTAGTGCTTTTTTGTCCTGTTTAAGAAATCTTTCTCTTTATCCCAATATCATGAAAATAGTCTCCCACGTTATATTTAGGAGGCATTACTGCTTTACCTTTTATATTTAAATCTACAACCACTAGAATTTATTTTTCTGTATGGTGTGAAGTGGGGTTCACAATTCTTTTTTTCTTTTCATACGGATACAAATTGACCACTCTTTCCCCACTGCTCTTAAGTGCCACTTTTTATCATAAATCAAGTGCTTACATAATAATAGGCCTGTTTATAGACTCTCTATTCTATTCCATTGGTATATTTGCCTTACACCAGTACCACACTGTCTTGATTACTGTAGTGTTATAGTAACTCTTGCAAGTCTATCCACCTTCCTCTTCTTTGACAAAAGGGTAAATTTCAAAACAGATTCAATTTCAAAAAATCCTGTCATGTTGAATTTATATATCAATTTGGGGAAAACTGATATGATTACAATCAGGAGTTTTTTAAGCCGTAAACATTTTGTTATGTTGTTAGGTGCTGCCAAGTTGGTTCCAACTCATAGTGACCTAGGTACAACAAAATGAAACAGTGCCCGGTCCTGCGCTATCATTGTAGCCACTGTGTCAATCCGTTTGTTGAAGTCTTCCTCTCTTTCGCTGACCCTCTACTTTACGAAGCATGATGTCTTCCTCCAGGGACTGGTCCCTCCTGATAACATGTCCAAAGTACGTGATATGAAGTCTTGCCATCTTCATTTCTAAGGAGCATTCTGGCTGTCCTTCTTCCAAGACAGACTTGTTCATTCTTCTGGCAGTCCATGGTATATTCAATATTCTTTGCCAACACCATAATTCAAAGACATCAATTCTTCTTTGGCCATAAACATGCCATATCTCTATTTAAGACTTTATTTCAACAATATTTTATATTACTCTGTATAAAGCTATTGTACATCTTTTATAAGATTTATTTTTAGTTACTTGATGGGTTTTGATGTTGTTTAAATAATACGGCTTTTTATGATTTTATTTTCTCTTTCATTTTTTTCTGTTGATTAATATTAATGTAGACAAATTATTAATCTATTATTTTATGGTATGCACATTTTATGTATTGTTTAAGAAACACTGTTAGACATATCTCTCTTTTAAAGCCATAAGACATCATCGTTACTGTTATTGTTTTGTACAATTAGTGTTCATCTCAATTTATCAATATATTTACCACTTTTTTAACCTTACTGTTTTTTAGACTTTCTATCTGGGGTCCTTTTACTTAGGCTTAAAGAACATTCTTTGTATTTTCCTTTAGTATAGATCTAGTGGTGGCAAACACTTTCACTTTTTTTTTTTTTTTTTTTTGCCAAAAACGCTTTTAGTATTATTTTAAAGATTCCTTTACTGTGCTTATGATTCTAGGTTGAAATTTCTTAAATATTGTTATTATTATTGTCTAAGCAAAACAAAAGTACAATTCCACTACCATCTGGCTTTCATAGTTGCTGTTGAAAAGTCAGCTATCAATCAAAATATAGTTTTTTCTAAGAGTAATTAATCTCTTTTTTTCTGAACTGCTTTTAATGTCTTTTTTAGTTTGCTGGAAGTAATATGACTAGGAAAAAGACTAGGCAAAGATTTATTTTTATTTACTGTGCTTTATATTCCTTGGGCTTTTCAATATAAATTTATGTCTTTTATCATTTATGAAAAATTCTTAGCTATTATATCTTCATATATTAACTCTGTTGAATTCTTTTTCTCCTTTCCTTATGGGCTCTAACTGAATCTGTTAGATCTTCTCAATTTTTCATTTTAATATCTATTTTAAATTTTCCATCTCTTTGTCTTTCTGTGCTGCATTCTGGATAATTTCTTCTGTTCTATCATCCAGGTCACTAATTCTCTCATTAGCTTTGCTCAGTTTTCTGTTAAACCTGTCATAGGTCTTTAATTCAATTATTACATTTCTTTTCATTTATAGAATTTCTAATTGAAATATCCAAACCTGTTTACTCACTTTTAAAAATTCTCTCTTGCTCTTTATTCATATTATTTCCAACCTTTAAAATTATTTTAAAATATAAACAATTCTTATTTTGTATTATATGCCCAATAATTTCATTATCTGAAATTTTGATGACTCTACATCTGTTGTGTGTTTTTTCTATTGGTTATATCCATGGTGTCTTGCTTCTTTCTGGGTTTCAGGATTTTTCACTGTGGAATATTATTTCTTAGCACCGCATCTGCGAGAATTCTTTGAACTTGTGATTATGTTTTTTTTTCCTCCAAAATGAATTTGCATTTATCTCTACCAATCTTAAACAAGCCCTGGGATTTGTCTCTTCTCTTCTAGCACCATTAAAACCACCAATATCAAAGCTCAAATTTACACACTCAGAAAATATTCAGCCAGCTTTGGTGTTCCACTTATTTCTGTGTTCCCACTATTATATAGTTTGACCTAGATGTTTCCTTAGTTTCTTGCAAGATCATCAGTGCTTTTAACAAGATGTTTCAATATATTTATCCAGCGTATTCAGCTGTTCCTATGAGTGACTTGGTCAGGGTAATAGTCCACCATACTGCCAGGAATTGAAGTTCCATGCTTTTCCTACCATACCATGTGGCCTAGCTCTGCCTAGCTCTTGGTATTGAAACAACCTTTGAAACTGCCAACTTTTCTACTTATCAGAACAAATAGGTTTGATTATATTCATTTACCAGGTTACGTTAAAGGACTAAGATTGATTGGTGGCTCTGGAGGAGGAAGAATAAAGACATTACTTTATGCCAAGAACTAGTGATACAAGAAGGATGGCTAGTGAAGGGTTCATTAAGACCACGTCTCTAATATTAGGAAGTGGGGACCTGAAATGATTGCCATATGAAATATAGAACTAATAGGTGCATAGTCAGTGCTCTTTTTCTGGCTATGGGGTCACAAACCAGATACAGTCCAAAACTTTCTGTTCTGCAGATTAGTTTATGTACGTGTGTGTGAATGTGTATGTGTGTTTAAGACAGTCTCCAAAATCTTGATCACAAGAAACTGAAAGACCAAACCCATTGCCATAGACTCAATTCCGACTCATGGTGATCCCACATATTACAGACTAGAATTATTCCATAGGGTTTTCTTGGTTGCAATCTTTACAGATACAGATTGCCAGGCCTTTCTTCCATGGCACCACTGGGTGAGTTCAAACTGCCAATCTTTAGGTTAATAGTCAAACACAAACCATTTGCTTCATCCAGGGACTTTTGATCACAAGCGTGTATCAGTAAATAATTTTTGAGCATATATATCCTATTTATTTATACGGAAATAAATATGTATGGCTATATAAAAATATGGAGCCCTGGTGGCTCAGTGGTTAAGAGCTCAGCTGCTAACGAAAAGGTTGGCAGTTTGAATCCACCAGCCATTCCTTGGAAACCCTATCGGGCAGTTCTATTCTGTCCTATAGGGTCGCTATAGTTAGAATCGACTCAATGGCAATGGTTTTTTTACATAAAAATATTATACACATTATAAAATACACACCAGGCTGAAAGTTTGGGAAGTAAGTTCTACTCCTGGGTTGACTACTGTAACTTTGGACCAGTCACTTTGTTTCATCACCATTTCTTCACTGGTACCTTGCCAACCTTTCAGGGCTTTGGGATAAAAATTTTAAAAGCAATGCAAAATTTCTCTACAAATATTAATAAAACCACTGGAAATTCAACACTTGGGGGCTTGGAAAACAGCATTCTACATCTAAACAAATGGGTCTATAGTTGATATTTTACTTAAAAGCTCCTGGGGATGTTGGAAGTGTGGAGAAGGGAGAACACTTTTATAAAAGGATTAGACTCAAAGGAAATCCAAATGGGGAGTAAGAGAAGAGGTTGGGGTTTCTATATACAGACTTTATATGGTTCTTTTGGTTATAAGAAACTCACTTGTTTCTTCAAGTATGGAAGATTTATTTTAAGGACACATTCCCGGAGCAAAGGAGAAGCAAATCATCTGGTATTCAGAAAAAGAGGGAACTATACTCAAAGAAGTTTCAGGGACTTCAGCAAATGGAGGTTATGGTTCTTCACTCTAGTTGTCTTCCATGAATGGAAGTTAGCTGGTCTCTGTGACTGTTCCATTCATCTCTTAATTATGGCTAGTTTTATCACCTTCTTCTCTGCCTCCTAGCTTCTGCTTACTTTGGTTTTAGTTCTCATAAGTTAGGCTTAGAATTGGCCCACCATGGTTGCCTTTGTCTCTCTTTACCTCATAATCTTTCACTTTCTGGTCCTACTGCTAACTGCTGCCTTCTCTCTGTATTTCTTAGTTCAACTTCTCAAGATTTGGAGAATTTCCCCAGCACATATTTTTGTAAAAGACAATGGCATAGGTCACCAGCCAGTCTATGACTTGGCTAATATTTCATTAAGTTTGCACCCCTAGTTTAATAACTATGACCATGCATGGGAGTAAAGTCATATTCTACGTTAGCAGGGGTTGAGAATGTGGGTTGGCTATCTATAAGAAACTGTGAGTGGAGGAGGCGTCAGGATGAAATCTAGTACGCAGTGAATAATGTGTGGACCACAGTGCATAAATTACCAGTTGGTATTTCTTAGTATAAAGAAAGTCCAAGGACTTTTGGAAAAAGGAGATTTCAGAGGCTCAGTAGTTTAGATTAACCAGAGACCAAAGAGAGAACAACACTTCCCCTTCTTTATACTAGAAAACAAGTATAGCGCTTCTGTCTCCTTTCTGGGATTCTTTGTGACTAAATAAGTGCTCGGGGATGAATCCTTGAGCTCTGGGATTTGTGCCCTCTCAGTGCTCCTCCTGCTGGCTCAGTAAGTGACTCCTTTATGGCTATTTTCCTGATATTTTACTGTTTCTTTATTATCCAAGTGTCATCTTTTATTTTCCTTGTTAACAATCGAGCTGAGTAATGAGCTTTATGTCTCAAGCAGTTTAGAGCCAACATTAATTTCATGCCCTATTATTAATGGGCTGATTTTGTTTAGTGCCATTTTTCTCCTTGTGCTACCAGGAAAAAGCTGTTAACCCCTTTGTCAAGTGCCTTCTCCTTCTGGTTGCCACCAACTTGCCTTTCCCTTTCATCTGGATGGAACAGCATCTTGAAATGTATGTTGTATCACTCTTTTTTCTTCACCTTTGTCTCTGCACATGACCACCTGGTTGGAAAGCCTGTCAAACAATGTCAAGTAGCTTGTCAAGTAGCCTGTCAGTCAACTTGTCACCCTCAAGACTCATCAGTTGGAAAGAGAGTTAGATAGTCTGCCAGCCTGTATGACAACTAGCCAGTACATCAGTCAGTCAGTCAGACAGTCGTATAGCCACCAAGGCTATATGTCAATCAATAAGTCTATCAGACTGTCAGATAGCCTATCAATCATCAGATAGCCCATCAATCATTTGTCAGGTAGAAGACAGTAGCTAAACGATCAGCCTGCCAGGCAACTAATCAGACAGACCGGCAGAAAGTTTGTCCAATAGACCATTAGCAAGTCAGTCAGCCAATCACTCAGTCAGTAAGTCATCTTATCAATTAAGTGAGTTTGCCAATCATTTTATCAGTTGGTAAGTCAGCCAATTAGGCATTTATTTAGTCCACCAGCAGGCCAGTCAATCAGCTAGCCAGTACAGGGAAAGGCTAAACTATGGATCCTTCTTTGACATTAAGGTACTTACAACAATCAGGATGAGATAGACAAATCTTATCATGGATCATATCACACCTCACACCTTGATTGTCACCATCTAGGAGAGCAGGGCTGTTGCTAGGATATACAGTGCCTTTGTGTAAATTACAAAAAGGCATCTCCCCACACAAGACAAATTGCAAAAATGAGCAACCTCTGAGACAGATTAGAGAATGAACCCCTTCTTCTGTCCTGACAGCCCCAAGCCAGAGCTCAAGACTTGGCTGGAAGATAGTGGGCTGAATTTCATGCCCTCCGCCTCTCAGTTGGGTGCCTTTGTGTAATACACATTGTACAACCATTTGCAATGGTCCTGTCAGAAAGACTTTTCCTGACACAACTTAAAGTAACTTCCAGTGCACCTGATTGTCTTTATCAACTCAGTATCACCAAATTCACAACTGCATTTCTCAGAATCTCCTTTCTTTTCTTTCAGGTTAGAGTTTGACAACAAGTGGCACTTGCATGAGATTTGGAAGGAGAAGAGAATATCATTCTGTGGAAGAAGTTGCAGTCAGACATCTAAGCAGATGTGAGATTCACAGCAGCTTCTCCATGATCTCCTAAGATATACATGCTTCATTGAGACTAAGATTATCGGTAGGATTTTCCTGGAGATTCTGGAGAATTTTAGCAGCTTCCCCAAGAGCTCTTGAAAATCACTCACTTTGGTGTTTCAGAATAAAATCATTGTTGGCAACTCCCTTACCTTTTGCTCCTGCAGCTCATGTAACAGTTGTGTAAGCCCCTATTTTCTATATTAAAGTCCTTCACAACTACAATACATAGAGTATCTTCTGTTTTCTTTACCAAACTAATTGATACACCCATTAAAAAAAAAAAAAAAATACTTTGCGGTAGAGTTGATTCACATTACCCTTTTAAATTCCATAATAGCACTCACTTATTACTAACTGATATTCCTTGGTTTATGTTTGACCTTTCCTACCAGAATTGAAATACCAAGAAAATAGGGACTTCTTTCTTTTCGGTACAGTATCTCCAATGCTAGAACAGAGCCAAAAATATAGTAAGGTCTTAAGTAATGTTGTCAAATGACCAAATAAGTCATCAATAAACACAGAAAATCATTTCTTACACTTCTACAACACATTAAGCTTTATTCTTTGCGAATAATTTTCTTTCAACTATTAGATTTCATTTACACAATAGTCCTGTGAAATAAGTGGGGATTCTTATTCTCATTTGATAGGTGGGGAGAGTAAAGCTTTGCGTGTTACTCTAAAAAATTTCTTCATGTTACCAGCAGTTGAGTATCAGAGTGGGAAATTGAAAACAGATATATTGACTCCTATTTTGGTCCTACTTCTCTCTATATAAAGAAATCCCAACCATGGTGATAAGAAGATGAACTTGTTCTTGGTCTGTATGACCCACAATTGGCTTAAAAGCAAAATCATGAGGACTCAACAGGTCCATCTCAAGAAAAAATAGTAAAGTGGGTGGGGGGATTTGCCTTCCCTTTGGATTCCTTGTCCCCAGAATCTAGGTCTAAACTTGGCTGTCTTTCTCTCAAAGCTACCCTCAGCTTCCCTCCTGGTTTGGGCTTTCCCAAACTCCACCTCCTTCTTTTAATAAGTGTCACCTCCCTACTGTTTTAGGGCACACCTGATGGTTCATGTTTTTAGCCATGCTGGTATGCAAAGGGCTTAAGAGAGAAACACATTATCCACTCCAAGGTGACATTTTGGTATTTCAACTTGGAGACAATGCCTTAACTTAAAATAACTTGAATGGTGAAATTTCACGAAGCAGTTCAAGACCAGTGGACAAGACCTTGGTGTGCGAGGTTTTGTTACATGTTGTTCTTTGTGGTTAGGGATTTTCTGGCACCCTGAAAATTCCTTAGAGATGACATGCAGGCAGATTCCACTGTTGGGAGCTCCAACCTGGAAATTTGGCTCTTGAATATTTCCCAATGAGACAGAAAAAATTTGATTTCATCTATCTCAAATTCAGAAGTAAATACCTGACCCAAATCTAGATCTGTCTGACTCCAGTTCCTGTGCTTTTTCTTCTATACCATTATGTGCAAGCTTTATTACAGGATAGCCCGTTTCTTGAGGAGAGAGAGATTGTATGTGTGTGTGTGTGAGAGAGAGAGAGACAGAGAAAGGGAGAAAAGAAACCTTCTGAGAGAAGATGAAGAATCACTCATTGTTCAGGCGTTTTTCTAGGTTCCTGATGGTACTGGGTCATATGCAAATAAGATATGTCTGTAGGAAAAGACCAGGAAACCTTGTTCTTCCCTTCTAAGAGCTCTGGTCTGAGATCAATACACCTGCCCTAAGCATACGTCTCCATTCCAATAGCGTTATCAGAAGCACTTGTTGCCATTAGGTGTAGCATTCATTCATTTATCCATTCATTTAATGAACATTTACCAGGCATCTTCTCTGAGCCAGGCACACCAGAAATAGAACTGAAATAAGAGTACAGAGACTTGATTCTTAGTCCTGGTACGACCACTAACTTACTGTATGAGTTCTAGGTGTCAGTCTCCCCATCTATATAAGAGAATATTAGACTAGATGATCACTAAGAAACTTCTAAGCCTTGACAGACTAGGTTTCTTTGAAATGACTCAAGTTCACCAGGAAACATATTTTAGGACCAGATCACAATACACCCTGAATACCTTTTGAGGTATCTGAACTTTCCTTGTAGACAATAAGAAACTAACGGAAGTTTTTTGAGGATACACTGGAGTAAGCTCTCTGAGTTAAAACTGCAGCTTTCTAGTTTTCCAGTTGTGTGTTCTTGAGCAAGTTCCTTAATCTCTCCATGTCTCAGTTTCTATAAAATGGTAACAGCTGTACCTAGAGCATAAAGTTATTAGTAGGATTAATAAAATAATGGATTTAAAAAGCCCACAGCACAATGCCTGGGAAATAAAAAGTGATTAATGCATAGTAACCATGATTAATGTTGTTATTCTTTTTCTGCCTTCTGCTTTGTACACCCTCCCTTTATTTCCTAGTCAGGTTATTGATTGTCCCTCTCTCCCTTTACTACCTCACTACAAAAGGAAACAGCCTTCCTTGTTAAAACAGAATGAGGTGGCCTGAAGGGTGGAGAGATGATGGTGAGGGAGCCCTGATTCAGATTAGAAACACCTCCCAGGATGGCAGATCATGCTGGAGGTAGCACAGAGCTGGGGTGGGGGCGGCGGAGGAGAGGCTTCTGAACCATTGGGAGTTGAGCACTTCAAGCCCTGGCTCCTCTCGTCTGAGGTCATTGTCTTTTCCAGCGATTTGGATCACCTCTTGCCAGCTGCTTTTCTGGGATCTTTTATCACACAAAAGTGCATCAAACAACCAGAATCAAAGTCACTGAGCTAAATCCCCACTTAATGTGAGTGCTTTGTGGAGCACTTCATTGATGCCACTATCGTAATAAAATGTCTACATTTCTTCTGTAAAACATATGTTGGGTGTTACCTACGGACCAGCAAATATTGTCCAGTGATGTCCAAGTTTACAAAACCAGACCACCCCTGAACATAAGGTCAGATAAAACTCTTCCATACATGGTACACAAATTAGTTCCAGGCCTTTTCAAAAATGAAATGAAGAGAAGGGATTTTTATGCAGTTCATCTTCAGTTGACGCTGCTAATGGCTCTAAGGGAAATAGAGAAGTTGCAGGTGATTCATAAGAGAATTATAACTGATGATGAGATAATAAGCTTCTCCACTGAATTTTTTGACCTGAACAGATTAGATCAGAAAGTAAACAAAGTCAAAGAGAAATAAATCTAAGGAAGAAGTGAATGATAACATACATTTGAGATGCCCAGCAGCAATGACTGTGATGCACCTAAGGATGATTCTCAGAAGCAAAATGGACAAACCTAATACTTTCCAATTGATGACATGTATGAAGAGAAATCTTTAAAGAATGACTATACACTAATGGATATTGCCTACATTTATAGCTAAAGGAAGAATGGACTTTTTTCTTTGAATTATAGAGTTCAACCTACAGGTAAAACAATGAAGATCAGAGAGATGGGCTGACAGACGCTGGAGAACTGTGGCTCTGGGAGTGACAAGGCCAACAGACGAACAGGAGGTATTCCCTCTACCTCTTCTTGTTTGACTAGCCCCAATACTCCAGTCCAGTCTTCTCATCCTCAGTTTCCTCACATTTGCAGGGCTATGAGTGGAATCAACAACAGCCTCATCAATAACCACCAATCTTCCTTTGTCAATAGACCTCAAAAATCATCAGTAAATGGGTTGCCAGCAACTTCATCTGGTTAATACCTGAGACTGTTAAAAAAAATTAAATCTCTGATTTATGATTTATCTTTGTGCTATTACAGCTTTATAGATGCTAATACATGTGACTGTGTTCCAATTTGCTTTCTTTTGTAGTGACATTAATTTTGGCTATAAAAGATGTACTAGATGTGACACTCATATGTACATTAATTGCAAAAAAAGATTATTCCTATAAAGAATTGGTTTCTGTAGAGACAGAGAATATTTTTTTCTCTGTGAAATGGTTTATGTAACAATTGTTTAGATTCGGAAATATTCTGCAGTGTATATAAGCACTGGGCCACAGTTTGTTGGAGTCTCTGGGTGGTGCAAACAGTTAATTGACTCAGCGGCTAATTGAAAAGTTGGAGGTTTGAGTCCACCCGGATGCACCTTAGAAGAAAGGCCTGGTGATCTACTTCCAAAAAGTCAGCCATTGAAAATCCTATGGAGAACAGTTCCACTCTGACACACAAGGGGTCACCATGAGTCAGGGTAACTAGGTGAAATGGACTTAATGGCAACTAGCATGGTGGAGCCCTAATGGTGCAATTGTTAAGAGCTTGGCTGCTAACCAAAAGGTCAGCAGTTCAAATCTACCAGTTGCTCCTTGGAAACCCTATGGGGCAGTTCTACTCTGTCCTATAGGGTCGCTATGAGTTGGAATCGACTTGATGGCAAAAGGGAGTTTGGTATGGTAAATTTATTAATCTCAACACTTACATTACATTTTCCTGAATTGTTTTTATTGTTATACTGTTTATGAACTGGTAGAAAACAAGTCTTTTTTGTTTTAAAATTCAACAAAATGCACAAAAAAAGATGCATACAATGATGCATTCTATGTCCTCTGTGTAATTGTGAATAGCTATTTCTTGCATATTTAACTGTTTTGATTGCTGTTTCATTTTTACTTCTCTGTTGCTGCACAGAATCCACCAAAAGAAAGTCAACTCCAGTTTTACAATTCGTATGCCTAAAAGTGGGTACTACTGTTTATTTCACTGACTTGTTTAAATGATTCTCTTTTGTATTAATCAGATGGAATTATGCTTGTTGTACAATACCATATTGCTACAGGAAACAGTATGGTATGATACATTTATAAACACTATGAAGATACTGTATTTCATGTACTTAGAAATGGTTGTTAAAGTTCTCCAAACTGGTTGGACGTTTGCAGATACCCTGTGTTTTGAGCCTTACTTATCATCACATATTTTTAATGTGGATATATAATTCTAGGAGTCCTGGTGGCGTACAGGTTAAGTGCTCAGCTGCTAACCAAAATGTCCGCAGTTCGAATACACCACCTGCTCCTTGGAAATCCTATGGGGCAGTTCTTCTCTGTCTTACAGGGTCACTATGAGTCGGAATCGACTTGATGGCAACGGGTTTGGTTTTTTGGTTATATAATTCTGAATTCTGTTCTGTTGAAAGTAATTGTAAAATCATTGCAATGTTAGCCTTTTTCCAGAAATACATTTTTTATTTTTAAATTTAAGTATTGCAATAGAGAAAAACTTTTAACTATGGAATATGGAAATAAAGTATTCCTTTTCTGAAATTTTGCCTATTAGTTAATGTATTGTTAAAATGTACATCCATCATTATGATTGTAAAGAAGTTTTTAAAATAAAAATTTTAAATAAACCAGCAAGTGTCTGTTTTATTATCTTATTTTAATATGTGGCATAACAGTATTTTCTAATTTAAAAGTTACCTTAACAGTTATAAACAATGGAATATACCTTCTCTGTAATGTCTGAAAATAGAAGCCATTGACGGTGATTTCTACAGGTATTCATTTTTAAATAGAGTAAGCGTGTTGAATTTAAAACATGAACAACTCCAATTTTTATTTTATGTTTTGCTTTGGTCAAACTTTGTGTTTGTTCATCACTCATTAGTTATTTGTGAGGGTGTTTATATGGATATTGTTTCATGTTTGTATGGAAAAATTGTAGCTAAACATCTCATTGTCCTCAGTCTGCAAAAGAACAGTTCTATTGCACTGTCTTGCTTATAGTCATTAAATTGTTACATTTGCATATTAAAAAATACAGAACAGGGAACATCTTAGATTTTGTAAGAGAAGAGTTCCAAAAGACAGGGATGTAGGAGGGAAGGCACAGCTTGTATCAGATGTCCATATTTTATCTCCTGGTTTGTTTCACTTTCCTCTGAAGGCTCTGGTTCTCCCTGCCACCCTTGTAAGGGAACAGCCTTCCTGATTTAATCAGAACAGAGAAATTCCAGGTTTGGACAAAGGAGAGTTTGGTAAGGAAGGCCTGCAAGAGGGAAGGGGAATCTGCCACATTTCACTCCTCAGGATCACGTCTTCCTCAGTGCACCCCACTACCCCACCACTCTTTAATTGAGGGGTGGCTCAAGAAGGTAGGCAAACTATATCAGCTTAGGACTGCGTTTGACCGTAAGTAGTTACAAAAGCAAACAAATGAACCCAGAGGATTAAACATGTAAGGGGTTTATTTTTCTCAACAAGAATTCCAGAGTTAGGGAGTCCAGGACCCACTGGAATCCAGACCCTTATGTTTTCATGCTGTACCATTCTTAGCTGTGGTAGCATCCTCACGGTCACAAGCTAGCTCCTGCAGCTACAGGCCTCATGTCTGCATTGCAGGAAGAAAGAAGAGGGCAGGAAAAGGTAAAAGGTATATGCCAAATGAGTCCATCCTCTTTTAAAAACCACTCTAGAATCTCCACAGAGCGACTTCTGCTTACATCTCGTTAGTCAGAATTGGTTATCTGGCCACACCTCTGTGGGGTGAGGGAGGCTGAGAGGTAGAGTTTTTTTAGCTGAGTTCACTCTGCCCCAAACAAAATTAGAATTATGTTAGATAGGAAGATGAAGGGAATGGGTATTGGGTAAGGACAAGCAGTGTCTGCCACACACCTTTTCTTCTTTGCACTCTACCTGAAAGAGACTGCTGTTTTCACAAAGAATTTTATTAGATACTAAAAAAGAGAACAAAGGCGGAAAGAGTGGCAAAAAGAAAGTCTTATCAATGTGTTCAACTTTCCATAGCAGGGCTTTATGAGAAGACAAGGACCCAGGGGCCCCTACTACCTCAATAGTGCCTCACTGGAACCACCTCTCTGGAAACTACATCTCTGCCCTCCAGCTTCTTTCCAAATCACAATTACCACCTCCCCTGGACCTCACAAGTTCTTCCTAAACCAAGGCCGAAGACAGAAGTTGCCTAGGGCCCAATCTCCTCATGTGCAGTTTTCAGCCTGTCTAATCCATAGCCCATTGACAGGACTTAGATAATAAGTGTGTTAGCAATGACCATGAGAAAGTGGAAATCAGAGGCCCTTTTCCTCTCTTTTTCTGGACATTGCATAAGCCTCTTGGATTCTGGTGTTGTCCTGGGAGGCGAGCAAATAGAGTAGTCTACGTTATTATAGTTAGTATAGCCTTGCGCAAGTTATTTAACTTCTCTGTGCGTGTTACACATTTGTAAATGCGGCAATAATATTACCTACCTGATAGGGCTGTTGTCAGGATTAAATGAGTTAATGCACAAAGTACCTGGCACATAGTAGGTGCTCTATAAATGTTAAATATTATTATTCAGCCAAGAGCTTGAAGCACCTTTTCCCATCTCCTCCATTAGCAAACTTCCATTTGTCCTTCTAAAGTCACTCAAAAATTATTTCCCTTGTGTTGCTTGAGTCCACTAAGCAAAATTAAGGATTCACTTATGTTTACTCAACACTTTGTACATAGCCCTGATCTGAGGCTGATCACTGTATACTGTAATACTGTTGTGTTTATTGCTCCTACTAATCTTGATATTCCTTGAGGGCAAGGGTCTTTGTCTTATTTCTTTATCCCCAGCTTCTTGCAGAGGGCCTGACCCAGAGTAGACACTTAATGGCTCTTTGGAAATGAATGAATAATGAATGCAGCAAGAGGAGTCATTATATTCTTTCTCTACCCCAGACTTCCCAATGACAGAGTTTATAAATCCTACCATATACACATCACTTTTGTGGAATTTAATGTAACTACCCTTTCATGGTGTCCTGAAATGTATTTCCAGTTCTCCTGTTTTGTTTATGACAACCTATGGTGCTAGAATGCACTGGACTAGCTGTCAGCTGAGGGGACTGATGGTGAGGGCAGGTGCTGGGGGAGGAGGGCTAAGTCATCAAAACATCTGGGGATTACACATCTTATTCCATTCTTTTCCCATAGGAGTGCTCTTAGAGGTGTTTCTTGGGGTAGAAAAGGATATTTCAAGACCAATAGCAGCCCCTGTCTGTGTAAAGAATGGGACAAAGTTCCCTGATTATGAAGAAAGAGGCAGGGAACTCAGCCAGTACAGTCTTAAAAGGATACCAGAGGTCAATAATAGGCTTATGCTATCAAATAAACATTCCCAAACAGAATCAGGTATGGCTAGTGAGTGTTTTGAGCAAGACTGTAAGAAGGAGTAGGCCCCCTTCTCTGATAGCCTCCTTGTATCCAAAACTTGGGTACTTGCACTAAACCAAAAACTCCATCAAGGGTGACTTAGATGAGAGCACTGGGTAATAAAGGGCGATGGGTGAGGTAGGGTAGAATTTGTTAAATCAAACTACAATGTGGTTGCTTCTCTTTCACAGACTGAGAAGGTTCTGGCTTTGCCACTGGCTAGCCATGTTACCTTGGCTAAGTCCTTTCTCTTCTCTAGGCCTCAGCTAGACTGATGAACTCTAGGAAACTTGATGAACTCTAGGAAGTCTTACAGCTCTGTAAATTCTGGCATCAATAGTGGGATTAGATATCCAAAGACCTTTACAATCAAGAGAAATCTCATCTGTCTGGCTTGGAAAAGAGGCTGTCCAGTGCGAGGGCAGAGGACTGTCTAGGATGATGCCATGATGGGGCTAGCTGTAAGCTCATCTCAGTACCCCATACTTTGTATTTCTCTGAGCGCCACCTCCAGAGTGAGGCCCTTGCCCTGAAAAGTCTGGGAGAGGTCCTGGTTAATTAAAGCATGTCTTCCCTGGAGAGATTGGAGTGGTTTTCCCAGTCTGAGAGGGTGATACTTTTCTCACTTAAATCACATTTATTATAAACCTAAGTGAAGTTTATTTGGAGAATAATTTAGTTTCTCAAGACAATTGGGGAAAAAACAAACCTATTAGCAATGGCAGACAGCTCAAGCAGCTGGCATTTTTATAGCAGGTCAGCTGGGGTTCTGCTGATCTAGGCTGGGCTTGTCCAGGATTGGCTCCTTGGATGAAAAGACACACACAATGCTTCTTAAGGCCTAGCTTCAGAATTGGCACACTGTCACTTATGTCAATCTTCCATTGGCTTAAATAAGTTGGGTCCAGAGTCAGAGTGAAAGAGCACTATAACATTACATTCCAATGGACGTGGATATAGGAAAGGGTGAATAATTGAGACCATTAGTGCAATCAACCTGCCATAGTTGGAACTGGAGGATGAGGCAAATGAGGAGAGGTGGAAAGGACCATAGCACATTTGAGAAACTTAAACAAAGGCCAGTGTGGCTGGACCGCAGTGAGCAAGGGGAGAAAGTGGTATTATATAAAACTGGTAGGGGCAGACCATGTACGCTCTCATAGGCCACATTAAGGGTTTCAGTCTTTATCCTGAGAGCAATGAGAAGCCTCTATCAAGTTTTAAGCAGAGGAAGGACAATCCCCAAATGTATAGCCTGGGCAGCTGGGTGGATTATGGTGCCATTCACAGAAATAGGGAAACCTAGAGTAACCTGGGCCCTTCTGCAGCCCAAGGATTTGATAAGTCTAAGCCAGGGTTTCTCAAATTCCAGCACTATTGACATTTTGGGCTGAATCATTCTTCCTTGTGGGGGACTGTACTGTTCATTGTAGGATGTTTAGCAGAATCTCTGGCCTCTACCCACCAGATGTCAGTAGCAACGCCGCCACCCCGACCCCCTGCCACGTGAGTTGTGACAACCACAAATGTCTCCACCCGTTGCCGTTGAGTGGATTCTGACTCATATTGACCCTACAGGGCAGAGTAGAACGGCCCCATAGTGGTTCCAAGGAGCTGCTGGTGGATTCGAACTGCTGACCTTTTGGTTAACAGCCAAGCTCTTAAACACTGCACCACCAGGGCTCCACAAATGTCTCCAGACATTGTCAAATGTCCCCTGGGAGGCAAAATCACCCTTGGTTGAAAGCCACTGGTCTAAGTTAATCATGGCGATTCCATTTCCTTTGCCAGTATTGGTCAGTAAGTGGTATGTTATTCAGAGTCCTGGTTGCTCCCAATATACATTCTACACTTCTTTTTTACCAATACAGTGCCAACTTTTAGCTGGGCACATTGCTACCAGATTCTCTTGAAGGTGGGTGTATCCATAACACTAAGTTTTGGCCATGGGAGTGTGGGAGACTTCTGGGAATGCTCCTTAAAATTAAGAGGGTGTTTCCTCCATGTTTGTGCCCGAAGATGAATGTGATGACTGGAATTCCAACAGCCGTCTTGTATCACGTAATTATGAGGAATACCTAAGTATGGCAGAATAGAAGTCTGGAAGAATCCTGGGTCTCTGATGACTTCATGGAGCTGTCATACCAGCCCTGAACTTCCTGCCTCTGGGCTTCTATAGAAAAATAAAATTCTAGGTCATGATTTTGTTTGTTTTGTTTGTTTATTTTTCTGTTATATTGCCGCTGAATCTAATCTTAACTGCTAGTGCATAAAGTATATGGTGCAATTAGTCTGTTGTGGAGCTTCTAGGAAAAGTTTTCTCTCTTTAAAATGGAGTAGGGGGAAGAAAAGCCCTCTCTTTCAGCCTCTGGATATTATTTATCAGACCATGATGCCTGACACTGCAGCAGCCATTTTTGACCACAAGAGGTGTAGTTGACATACAGAGTATGGTAAAACAGAAAGATGGAAAGAACCTGGATCCTTGATATCATTGAACTACTGAATGGACCAACACTGAGACTGCCCATCTTCAGATTATTTGTTAGATAAAGAACACATTTTCTCATTATTTAATCCATTTTTAGTTAAATTTCTATTACTTGGAACTTAAAGCCTCCTAAACAATACTAATAGGTTAGGAAAGGAAAGTGATGAGTTAGGTTGTACTATGTTGAGTATGAAAATATCTGTGGAACGTCTAGGTTTATGATGTTCTGCAGATAGTTGGCTATATAGGTTTAAGCCCAAAAGAAGGTTTTAGATTGGCCTTGGTATTAGGAAGAAGTCCTGGTCCTCATTGCAGTTGGAGACCTGGCTATCCACTCTGAACTCCCTTCACCATAGCTAATATGCTGGCAGAGTCACAATAGGGCAGCTCTTCTTCAGGGACCCAAGGAAAAAAAGGGAGCTGAAAAAGAGGGGCATGTACTTCACTTAGAAGTAGTGGCTATGCCTTCAAAGCCCTAAGTGGACACTTGCTCAGCCTGATGTCAGAATGTGCCAAATGGGGAAAATTCAAGTGCCTTCTGGGGCTCCCTTGAATATACCACCAGCTGGCCTGGGTCCTCACACTGTCGTTAAAGTTTGGGGCCTCCAGCTATGGTCCTATACATGTTCACAGCCACTAGAGGACAGTATGGTCCAAATAAGCCTTGCCAGCCAGCAATGCAAGCCAGTTCTTTTGGAATCATTTATTGCCTGGGCCAGAGGCCCTCCACTACTGCCTTTAATTCTAGGCTGGGCCCAAGAGGTCCTAGCAAGGGACCTTGGAGACACTGGTTTCCAAGAGAACTCTAGTATCTTGCCTTTGTTATTCAGTTTCAGGTCTTGTGGAGAAGCAAGAACTCTTCATGACCCAGAGTGTCACGGGTTAAAACCAAAAAACCAAAAGCAGCTGGAGGCACCGGCCAAGGGATATATTTGGAAGGTGGATTCCTTCTCCTCTTCCTCCAGAATGGGCAGGCCGGCCTCGGCCTCGGCCTCAAGCCCACATCACAGAACCACAGACTCAGAGCTAAAAGGACCCTTAGCTATCAGGCAGGAATTCTTAGCCTAGGGGACTATGAGTCACCTGAAATTATATGTAAAACTGTGATGTATGCATCCACAGATCGCATTAGATTCTCCAAACTCTGTGATCCCACAAAAGGCTAAGAAGCATTCTGAACCCTTTAAATTACAGATGCAAAGGGGACGTATTTTCCCAAGGCTACAGAGTTAGTCAGGGGCAGAGCTGGGACTGGAACCCAGGCTTCTGACAACAAAGTAGGCACTTTTTGCACTACTTACTAATCCATTAACCCTTTCTCTTCGATCTGCAATTCCCTGGACGCATAGAAGAAGAGGAACAGAAGGTGATGACAGTGCTAAGCTTTAGCTGAGCAGCAAGTGAAGCCCAGACTGCGTTTGTAACTGGTAGAATGAATGGAAAAGAGAATGTGAAGAGTGTCAGGGAATCCAGGGGTCTGCCTGCTGGAGAAGTTCCCAGAGTCCCTTCTCCATGGCTGGCTGAGTCTTCTCCTTTCACCTTCTCTCTGGCTCCAGGATTCTATCTCCTTCCCTTCTTTGGCATTATCACTGATTCTGTTTCCATGTGCTCCTATCTCCCCTTTTCCCAGCCGGAGATTAACTGTGGATTTGGACCCTGTCTCCTCAGCTCCTTCCCTTTTTTGCCTTCTCTAAAAGTGAGCACCCAGGAACTTTGGGTGTTGGTTCTAATCACTCCTGAGCCAGAGGAGAAGGAAAATACTAAGGAATTCTACAGAATTTTCCAAGTAACCAGTCCTATTTTATTAGTGACCCATAGAACATCAGAAGGGGAAGAGATCTTGGAAAGATCATCAAGTCCAACTCCTTGATTACACAAATGGGGGGGTCTGTGGCCCAGAGAGCAGAAAGGATGGACCTGTCATCACACAAAACTTTGGTGAGCTAGAACTGTACTCCAAGTAGGTCTGAATCTCAGTTCTCCCCAGCAAACTGCACTTCTGGGCTCTCTGGGGGTAGTGCTGGAAGTCTCATTTTGAAGGCTCTGGCCAATAGGCAGAATAGTTAGGCTGGTGGGCTTCTTAGGCCCCACCAGAGTCTTCTTCCTAATCTAGAGCCTAATACAGGACACCCTCCCACCCCTGCTATCAGGTTAACCTACTGGCTCCCGATTTCTTATTTATGTGTCCTTGGAGGCAGTATGACAAATGGAAAGAGTCCCACCGACTGGGTTTCAATACCAGCTACAACAGTTGCCAGTCACTTCTCTCCTCAAACTTCAGATTTTTCACCTACAAAATGGGGACAGTAACTCACTGGGTACTCTTAATTCTCCTTACCCAGCTTTACATTTTTTCATAGAGTTTATCACTTTCTTACACACTTTATAATGTATTTGTTTACTGTTTTCCCAACTCCCCCACTGAAATATCAGCCCCATGAGGACAGGGATCTTCGGCTGCTTTATTCACTTCTGCATGCCTGGCACCTAGTACAGCACTTGACACATAATAGCTATTCAATGAATAGCTGTTGAATGAATGAGGACTAAATAAAAGAATGGATGGGAGAGTAGCCAGTTCACAGGAAACTCTCACCTTTGTCTTTTCATGTGCTGAATCTGGCAAGTGGGCTGGGTAGCTGAGTACCTGACGTCTTCCTTAGCCTGCCTCCACAGCTGCTGCCTGCTCCTGCCACTCCATGCCACGGTGATATTGCGGCATTCCTAGTTGGAAGATTGGAGACCATGCCCCAAGCATAAGTTGGGGGCTAGGACAGGGGGTCAGGAGGCTGTGTCAGTCTAGACCTATATCTGCCTCACCTGGATGGTGAGATCCCCGCATGGGTGCGAGTGGGTGGGGGATGCGATGCTCATTCCTTGTGTACTGTTGTGATAAACAAAGGTCCTTGATAATCTCCAAGAACCATACATGACTGATTTACTGGGCAACTGAACCCCCTGTGGTGTAATGAGTTCAGAACCAATCAGTACTTTTTAAGCTCTTAGAAATCTAGAGGTTGTGTAACTGCTAAGCACAGGATAGTGTGAGCTCCATCATTGTAATGAGAGTCCAATAATGCACAATTAAAGCAGCCTGGCCTAGTCTTTCCACTCTCCGTCATTCTCATCTGCCTCACCCTCCCTGAAGTTCTGTGTGTCTTGTCAATCTGTCTGCCTGTCTCCCCGTCCACCTTGTGTGCTCCCTCTTAATTTGTGCTTTCTGAGTGACTTGATCATAACATTCATCTATCTCTTTCTCTCTGTCTGTCTTTGGTTCTCAGCCCTCATCCTAAGAAATAGGCTGTAGAAGATGGTCTTGGTAATCAGGAATGGCAAAACAACTTTGTCAGCAGATAGGTCAGCACATAAACTTCTGAACTATCGGAGGAAAGGTTGTGGAACGTCCTACAAAATCTTCTGAGGCAAGGGTTGGTGTCTGAATCTCCATGAGTTGCTCAACATCAGCAGACAGACTATGCCTCTAGCTGTACTGGAGGAATTCTTAGCTGTATGGAACCCAGGAAACTAGACACACATGGTCAGGGGAAGATTAAGTGGTCACCTAGACTGTCCCAAAGTCCCTTAGTTGATATATGATTCTCCTCTGCAACATCACTGAGAAGCACTAGTCTACATTTTTTTTTTTGCTTACTCCCATGACAGGGAGCTCGTTCCATCTAAAGATAACCTGTTCCATCCATAGCGAGCTCCGATAGAATGTTCTTCCTTGTATTGAACTGAAATCTGTCTGTGGCTTCCACCTGTGGGTCTTAGTTCTGCCCTCTGGAGCCCCAGGCCTCACCTACTCTCTCTACCCATGACAACTCCTTATATAAGTCTGAAGGCAGAGACCACCTCCTCCTAAGTTCTCTCTTCTCCAGCGTAAAGGAGCCACAGCTCCAACACTTTCAACCCCTTCTCCAGCCTGCTTACCCCTCTGGACACACCCCACATATGAATCCTTAATGTGTGGTACCCTGGTAGGATACAGTCCCCCAGAAAGTGTCTAACCAGGGAAGAGTGGAATAGGACTGTTGCTTCCCTTGATCTGTACACTATACTTACATGTATGCAGCCTAAGTTCCCATCAGCATTTTTGGCCTTAACATCCCAATGGTGATGCCTATTAAGCAAAGTTTTAAGTATCTTTCCTGTAAGCTGTGCTCAGGACAGTCTTTCTGATCCTGTGCATAGACAGTTGGTTTTCTGCACCCAAGTGCAGGACTCTCCATTTGTAACTGTCAATCATCTGGTCAGATTCATCCACTTATTTCAGTCTGTTGACATCTTTTTGGAGCCTAACCGTGTGGCCTGAAATATTCCTCCTCTTCCTTTCAGATTTCAAATTTTAGCAGCTATCGCCTGTTTTCTTTCTACTTAAGCCTGTTTTGCTAATTTGTTTAAACATTCGGTCCCTCACTCATTCTTTCAGGAGGGTGGGGCTACCTTCTCTGAGTGCTACTGAGGACAGTTCTCAAGGACCGTGGTATGGGAATGACCTTGATCAGTGAGCACCAGCACAGCCTTGGCCAGAAGGCAGCTCCAACAGCAACCTCTCCTCTAGCCTAGCTGGACCTCTGTCAGGGAAAGCCCCACCCACTGGCTGGCTCATTCAGCATGGATGGAATAAGATTACCACTTGGTTGCCAGGGCTTCAGTTCTGGGATATCAGTTCAAGCAAGGGCAGGCTAGTATACCAGCATGACTCCTCCAGTGGATTGGGAATTGTCAGGCCCAATGGGTCTCCAGTCAGCTACGTCCAAGATCCCTTCTCCATCCCAGGAGGTCTGGCTTGACTCCAGTCTTGGTCCTGAGTAATCAGCTTGTTTCCTTCCTCTTTAAAACTGTCCCCATCCCTGACACTCTTGGATGAAAGATTGATTGCAGAGAGAGAGATACAGTATCCTTAGCATGCTATTCTTACCAGCCCCCTAAACAGCTTGTTTTCTTTTATGTTAATACTCTATTTAAAAATAATTCACATACGTTGTAAAGGCGCCCTGGCGGTGCAGAGGTTAAAGCACTCACCTGGTAACTTCGAACCCACCAGTTGCTAAAAAAAGGAAAGGTCAAAATTCTCACAATCCCACCTACCAGAGATAACCCACTGTTTGACATTTTGTTAAAAATAGACAGACAGACAGACACAGACACAATTTTATGTAAAATGAATCACGTTAGACAGTTTTATTTAGTTCACTCTTTTTTTTTTTTTTTTTTT
>NW_004444006.1:2773503-2781210 GCF_000243295.1 Trichechus manatus latirostris | reverse complement strand
ATACCACTTGTCTATTGCCTATTTAATATTCCCCCCCCCACCCCTCCCATCCCTGGTAACCAACAAGAATTGTTACATTTTGCGTGTGAACTTTTTCATTGGTTTTTACAATAGAGGTCTCATACAATATTTGTCCTTTTGAGTTCACTCTTTTTAAGCAATATTATATCATTGAAAATATATACTGTCAAAACAGACCTAAAGTACCAGTGCTAATAAACACATAACATTCCATAGGTACCTCTCTTGGAGGATTTTTGTTGTTGTTTTTGTTGTTAGGTGCCTTCGAGTCAGTTCTGACTCATAGCAACCCCATGAACAACAGAAAGAAACACTGCCTGGTCCTGCGTCATCCTCACAATCATTGTTATGCTTGAGCCCATTGTTGCAGTCACCATGTCAATCCATCTCGTTGAGGGTCTTCCTCTTTTTCACTGATCCTCTACTTTACCGAGCATGATGTCCTTCTCCAGGGACTGGGTGTCTCCTGATAAAATGAAGAAAGCTTTAAAGGCAGGCTTGTTGGCATCAGTGAGCCAGGGAGGGAGGCAGTAACACTTCCTTGATGCTATAGACCTGCACTGTCCAATGAGGTAGCCACTAGCCACACGTGGCTATTGAGCACTTGAAATGTGGCTATTCCAAATTAAGATGTGCTGTAAATGTAAAGTGTACATTGGATTTCAAAGATTTAGTATAAAAAAAAGGAATGTAAAGTATCTCATTAATATTTATTAAAAATATTGATTACATGTTGACATGCTGATATTTTGAAGGCAGTGGATGAAATAAAATAGTATTAAAATAAATTTTACCTGTCTTTTCACTTTTTAAAAAATGTGGTTACTAGAAAAATTAAAATTATATATGAAGATCACATATTTCTATTGGACAGTGCTGAAATATCATCATTTATTCCAAAAGCTGGCCTTTACTGTGAGTTTCAAACTCGTTACTCACTCATTCATTTATTCCAATGCTCAAACTGACATTGAATATCTACTCAGTTCTTGAAGAATTGCAGCTTTAGAGTCACAAGAACCTACTGCTTACCAGCTGTGTGACCTTGAGCAAATTACTTGATCTTTCTGAACTTCAGTTTTATCATCAATAAAATGAGGACTTTGTACATAATTTACTACCATACGTCATCAAATCTAAAATGGCATTGATTGAAATCACACCATTATTTTATGTACCACTAAGAAAAAATACTGTCAGTTAAACTACAACACAATACTAAGACATCATTTGTTTAAGATACCTCACAATTTTACAGGCGTCAAAATGTCAACAGCTTACTACACACAACGCTTGTCATGATTAATTTACAAACAAATACAATCATGAGTTGCATAATGTCTGTTCTGGCAATGTCCAACTGTATATATGTACGTAATCCCATAAGGTTATAATAGAGTTCAGAAGTTCCCGACTGGAGAATGGGAAGTAGAATACATAGCCGGACGAAGCGAACGCAACAGCTTCCTGCACACCAACGCGTGTATCTCATGTCTCTTGCATACAATGTGATTGTGCTGCCAAGCGTATAGTGGTACACATTTAAATCCATTGCCCTCAAGTTAATTTTGACTCATAGTGATCCTATAGGACAGAGTAGAACTGCCCCATAGAGTTTCCAAGGAGTGGCTGGTGGATTTGAACTGCTGACTGTTGAGTTAGCAGCCGAGCTTTTAACCACTGCACCCCCCAGGGCTGCATAGTGATATAGTACATATATAACCTATAATACATATGTCTTGATAATCATAATAAATGCCTATGTTACTGGATTATACATGTACTGTACTGTATTTCTATTTTAAGGTGAACTTTCCCTGCTTACGAATAAAAAATTTACCATATAACAGTGTATGCTTCAACTCGTATACAGCAGCATCCAATCTCATGTATCACGCGTTGAGTGTTGTAGAGTTATCTCTCTGTTACATTTTCTTTCAAAAATATTACCCTGAAGTGCACCATGGTTCCCAAATGCAGCAAAACCAGTGTTAGTGATAACTGCAGCAAGACGCAAAGGAGAGAGATGGAGAAACAAATCACCAACTTCATATGGAAAGGGAAGAGGCCCTGGATAAGTAAAGCATTACTCAAGAAGAAGAACAAAGTGGGAGGCCTCACACTACTTGATTTTAGAAACTATTATACTGCCACGGTAGTCAAAACAGCCTGGTACTGGTACAACAACAGATATGTAGACCAGTGGAACAGAATTGAGACTCCAGACATAAATTCATCCACCTATGAGCAGCTGATATTTGACAAAGGCCCAGAGTCTGTTAATTGGGGTAAAGACAGTCTCTTTAACAAATGGTGCTGGCATAACTGGATATCCATCTGCAAAAAACTGAAATGAGACCCGTACTTCACACCATGCACAAAAACTAACTCAAAATGCATCAAAGAACTAAATATCAAATTGAAAACGATAAAGATCATGGAAGAAAAAATAGGGACAATGCTAGGAGCCCTAATACATGGCAGAAACAGAATAGGAACCATAAGTAACAATGCACAAGCACTAGAGGAGAGACTAGATAAATGGGAGCTCCTAAAATTCAAACACTTATGCTCATCAAAAGACTTCCTCAAAAGAGTAAAAAGACAACCTACAGACTGGGAAAAGATTTTTGGCTATGACAAATCCGATCAACGTCTAATCTCTAAAATCTACAAGTACTGCAAAACCTCAACAACAAAAAGACAAAGAACCCAATTACAAAATGGGCAAAGGATATAAATAGTCACTTTGCCAAAGAAGACATTCAGGTGACTAACAGACACATGAAGAAATGCTCACAATCACTAGCCATTAGAGAAATGCAAATCAAAACTACAATAAGATACCATCTCATCTCAACAAGGGTAGTATTAATCCAAAAAACACAAAATAATAAATGTTGAAGAGGTTGTGGAGAGACTGGAACACATATACACTGTTGGTGGGAATGTAAAATGGTACGACCACTTTGGAAATCGATTTGGCACTTCCTTAAAAAGCTAGAAATAGAAGCACCATAGGATCCAGCAATCCTGCTCCTTGGAATATATCCTAGAAGAATAAGAGCTGTCACATGAATAGATATATGCACACCCATGTTCATTGCAGCACTGTTCATGATAGCAAAAAGATGGAAGCAACCTAGGTGCCCATCAATGGACAAATGGATAAACAAATTATGGTATATTCACACAATGGAATACTATGCAACGATAAAGAACAACGATGAAGCCATGAAACATAACAAGGAGGAATGTGGAGGGCATTATGCTGAGTGGTTTTAGTCAGTCACAGAAGGACAAATATTGTATAAGACCACTATTATAAGAACTCAAGAAAAGTTTTAAACACGGAGGAAAACATTCTTTGATGATTATGATGGTGGGGAGGGAGGGAGAGTGTTAATCACTAACTAGATAGTAGACAAGAATTATCTTAGGTGAAGGGAAGTATAGTACACACTACAGGGGAATTCAGCACAACTGGACTAAACCAAAGCTAAGTAGTTTCCTGAATACAACCAAACACTTCAAGGGACAGAGTAGCAGGGGTGGGGATCTGGGGACCATGGTTTCAGGGAACATCTAGGTCAATTGGCATAAGAAAGTTTATTAAGAAAATGTTCTGTATCTTAATTTGGTGAGTGGTGTCTGGGGTCTTAAAAGCTAGTTATCGGCCATCCAAGATGCATCAATTGGTCCCAACCACCTGGAGTAAAGGAGAATGAAGAACACCAAAGTCGCAAGGAAAGTATTAGTCCAAGAGACAGAAAGGGCCACATAAACCAGAGACTTCATCAGCCTGAGACGAGAAGAACTAGATGGTGCCCGGCTACAACCAATGACCGCCCTGACAGGGAACACAACAGAGAGTCCCTGATGGAGCAGGAGAAAAGTGGGGTGCAGAACCCAAATTCTAGTAAAAAGACCTGACTTAATGTTCTGACTGAGACTGGAGGAACCCCAGAAACCATGGCCCCCGGACTCTCTGCCAACCCAGAACTAAAACCATTCCTGAGGCTAACTCTTCAGACAAAGATTAGACTGCACTATGGGACATAAAATGATACTTGTGAAGAGTGTGCTTCTTAGCTCAAGGAGATACATGAGACTAAAGGGGCAGCTCCTGTCTGGAGGTGAGATGAGAAGGCAGAGAGGGTCAGAAGCTGGTTGAATGGACACGGAAGAACAGGGGTGGAAAGGAGGAGTGTGCTGTCACACTACAGGGAGAGCAATTAGGGTCACATAACTATGTATGTATAAATTTTTGTATGGGAGTCTAACTTGAATTGTAAATTTTCACTTAAAGTACAACAATAAAATTAAAAAAAAAGGAGGCAAAGGAGAAGTATCAATTTGGAAGTGAAACAAAAGATTATTAAACAACAGGAATGTGGAAAATCAGTGCATGCTATTGATCACGATTTGGGCATGTTCACACAATGTCCAAATCACATAACATCCTATTTCACAGAATGTATTGGGCTTTAAGGGACGCATGACTGTTTGTATTGAAAGAGTACAAGCTGTCTTCTCCACTTGACTGTGAGCTACTTAAGGACAGGCTCTGGATCTAAGTCACCTCTCTCCCCAAAACAGGACCTGGCATAGAGTTGGCACTTAATCCATTTTCGATGAATTGATTTGACTTCCCTTCCCCCCCACCACTTCCTCTGTGCCAGGTGCTGGGGAGGCAGAGAGGAGGACAGCTAGGCCCCAGCTCTCTAGGAGCTCCCAGTCTGATAATAATACCAACAGCATCAACAACAATAAAATAATCATAGCTAACTTTCATTGAGCTCTTATTATTTGAAAGCATTTTAGCACAGTATGTCCTTCTCCATCACTGTACTTTTTTTAATTGTTGTAAGTATACATACAACAAAACATTTACCCTTTCAACATTTTTTACATGTACAATTCAGTGGCATTAAGTATGTTCATCATGTTGTGCAACCATCACCACGATTCACTTCCAAATTTTTCCATCACAGAAAGCTCATAATTTTCCATAACAGAAGCTCAGTGCCCCCTAAACAATGAGTCACTCTTTCCCCCTTCCTCCTATCACTGGTAAGCACTAATAAACTTTGGTCTCTACACATTTGCCTATTGCAGATATTTCATATAAGTGGGATCATATGAAATTTGTCCTTTTGTGACTGACTTATTTCACTCAGCAAAATGTTTTCAAGTTTCATTCATGTTGTAGCATGTATCAGGACTTCATTGCTCTTTATGGATGAGTAATATTCCATTGTATATGTGTACCACATTTTGATTATCCATTTCATTATTCATTTGTTGATGGACATTTCAATTGTTTCCATCCTTTGGCAATTGTGGATAGTGCTGCAAGAACATTGGTGTACAAGTATCTGTTTTTGTTCCTGCTTTCAATTCTTTTGGATCAATATCTTGGAGTGGAATTACTGGATCATAAAGTAATTCTATATTTAGCTTTTTGAGGAAACCTTAAACTGTTTTCCAGAGTGGCTATATGATTTCATCCACCAGCAATAGATAAGAGTTCCAATTTCTCCACATCCTTGCCAACACCTGTTTTGTTTTGTTTTTTAAATCATAGCTATCTTAAGTGGGGGTGAAGTGATATTGTGATTTTGATTTGCATTTCCCTGATGACTGATGACGTTGAGCATTTTTTCATCTGCTTGTTCTCTATTTGTATTTCTTCTTTGGTGAAATGTCTATTCAAGTCCTTTGCCCGTTTTTAAATTGGGTTGTTTGTCTTTTTGATGTTAAGCTGTAGGAAGTCTTTGCATATTTTGGATATTAAACCCTTATCAGCTTTATCATTCTCCCCAATTTTTTTCCAGTCTCTAAGTTGACTCTTTGTTGATAAAGTCATTTGATGAAAAAAAAGTTTTTAATTTAGGTGAAGTCCCATTGATCTATTTTTTCTTTTGTTTTTCATGTTTTTAGTGTCATATCTAATAATCTATTGTTAAATGCTAAGTCCTGAAGCATTACCCCTAGGTTTTCTTCTAAGAGTTTTATGGTTTTAGTTATTACGTTTAGGTTCTTGATACACTTTAAGTTGGCTTGCATATATGGTGTGAGGTATGGGTTCAGCTTTATTTCATTTTGCATGTGGAAATCCAGTTGTCCCAGCACCATTGATTGCAGAAACTATTCATTCCTTAATGAATGGACTTAGCACCCTTGTCAAAAATCAACTGACCATTGATGTGCAGTTTTATTTTTGGACTCTTTATTTTATCCTGTTGTTCAATATGTCTATCATGATACCAGTAACAAACTTTTTTTTAATACTACTTTAGATGAAGGTTTACAGATTAAATTAGTTTCTCATTAAACAATTAATACATCTATTAGTTTGTGACATTGTTTGCCAATCCCACAACACTCTACCCTTCTCAACCTTAGGTTCCCCATTACCAGCTTTCCTGTCCCCTCCTGCCTTCTTGTCCTTGTCCCTGGGCTGGTGTGCCCATTTAGTCTTGTTTTGTTTTATGGGTTTGTCTAATCTTTGGCTGAAGGGTGAACCTCAGAAGTGATTTCAGTACTGAGTTAAGAGGGTGTCCGGGGGCCATACTCTCGGGGTTTCTCCAGTTTCTGTCAGACCAGTAAGTCTGGTCTTTTTTTGTGAGTTAGAATTTTGTTCTACATTTTCCTCCAGCTCTGTCCAGGGCCCTTTACTGTGATCCCTGTTAGAGCAGTCAGTGGTGGTAGCCAGGCACCATCTAGTTGTGCTAGATTCAGACTGGTGCAGGCTGTGGTAATTGTGATCTATTAGTCTTTTGGACTAATCTTTCCCTTGTGTTTTTGGTTTTCTTCATTCTCCCTTGCTCCAGATGGGCTGGGACCAGTGGAGTATCACAGATGGTCGTGTACAAGCTTTTAAGACCCGAGACACTACTCATCAAAGTAGGATGTAGAACATTTTCTTTATAAACTATGTTATGCCAATTGAGCTAGATGTCCTCCAAGACAATGGTCCCCACAGCCCTCAGTCCAGTAATTCGGTCCCTCAAGGAGTTTCGATGTATCTATGGAGCTTCTATGACCTTGCCTTGGACAAGTTGTGCTGGCTTCCCCAGTATTGTGTACTGTCTTACCCTTCACCAAAGTTACCACTTACCTATTGTCTAGTTAGAGTTTTTCCCTCCCCACCTCCCCCCTCCGTCATAATCATCAAAGATTGTTTCTTTCTGTGTGTAAACCTTTTCATGGGTTTTTATAATAGTTGTCTCATATGATATTTGTCCTTTTGTGATTGACTTTTTTCACTCAGCATAATGCCCTCCAGATTTCTTCATGTTATGAGATGTTTCGCAGATTCATCCTTGTTCTTTATTGCTCATACTATCTCATTGTGTGTATGTACCATAGTTTGTTTATCCATTCATTTGTTGATGGGCACTTAGATTGTTTCCATTTTTTGCTATTGTGAGTAATGCTGTAATGAGCATGGGTGTGCATATGTCTATTCCTGTGATAGCTCTTATTTCTCTAGGTTATATTCCTAGGGGTGGGATTGCTGGATCATATGGTATTTCAATTTCTAGCTTTCTAAGGAAGTGCCATATCATTTTCCAAAATGGTTATACCATTTTGCATCCCCACCAGCAGTGCCTAAGAGTTCCAATCTCCCCACAGCCTCTCCAACATTTGTATTTTCTGTGTGTTTTTTTTTTTTTTTTT
>NW_004444006.1:2699624-2773403 GCF_000243295.1 Trichechus manatus latirostris | reverse complement strand
GGGTGAGATGGTATCTCATTGTGGTTTTGATTTGCATTTCTCTAATGGCTAGTGATCGTGAGCATTTCCTCATGTGTCTGTTGGCCACTTGAATGTCTTCTTTGGTGAAGTGTCTGTTCATTTCGTTTGCTCATTATTTAATTGGATTATTTGTTTTTTTGTTGTAGAGCTGTTGGCTTTTCTTGTAGATTTTAAGAGATTAGACCTTTGTCTGATTTGTAATGACCAAAAAAATTTTCCCAGTCTGTAGATTCTCTTTTTACTCTTTTGGTGAAGTCTTTTGATGAGTGTAAGTGTTTAATTTTAAAAGATCCCAGTTATCTAGCTCATCTTCTGGTGTTTGTTTATTGTCAGTTATGGTTTATATCCTGTTAATGTCGTGTATTAGGGCCTCTAGCATTGACCCTATTTTTTCTTCTATGGTATAGTTTTTGGTTTTATATTTGATCCATTTTGAATTAGTTTTTGTGTATGGTGTGAGGTATGGGTCCTGTTTCATTTTCTTACAGGCGCACATCCAGTTTTGCCAGCACCATTTGTTAAAAAGACTGTCTTTTCCTCTGTTTAATGGACTTTGGGCCTTTGTTGAAGATCAGGTGACCATAGGTGGGTGGATTTACATCTGGGTTCTCAATTCTGTTCCATTGGTCAGTGTGTTTGTTTTTGTACTAGTACCAGGCTGTTTTGACTACTGTAGCTGTATAGTAGGTTCTGAGGTCAGGTAGTGCAAGTCCTCCTGCTTTATTCTTTTTCTTCAATAGTTTTTTACTTATCTGGGGCCACTTTCCTTTTCATATAATGTTAATGATTAGATTTTCCATCTTGTTAAAGAATGCTGTTGGTATCTGAATCGGGATTGCATTGTATCTATAAATTGCTTTGGGCAGAATTAACATTTTCACAATGTTGAATCTACCTATCCATGAGCAAGGTACGTTTTTCCATTTATGTAGGTCTTGTTTGGTTTCTTGCGGTAGTGTTTTGTAGTTTTCTTTGTACAGGGCTTTCACATACCTGGCTAGATTTACTCCTAAGTATTTTAATTTTTAGGGTCTATTATGAATGGTATTGCTTTCCTGATTCCTTTTTCATAGTTCTTTTTATTGGTGTATAGGAATCCAACTGATTTTTGTACGTTTATCTTGTATCCTGCTACTCTGCTGAATCTTTCTATTAGTTGCAGTAGTTTTCTTTCCAGCACAATGTTAAATAGGAGTGATGATAGAGGGCATCCTAGCCTTCTTCCTATTCTCAGCGGGAATGTTTTCAGCCTCTCTCCATTAAGAATAATTTTGGCTGTTGGTTGTGTACTGATGCCCTTTATTATGTTGAGGAATCTCCCTTGTATACCTATTTTATTGAGAGTTTTTATCAGGAATGGGTGTTGGACTTTATGGAATGCCATTTCTGTGTCGATTGACATGATCATGTGATTCTTTTCTTTTATTTATGTGGTGGATTATTTTGATTGATTTTCTAATATTGAACCATCTCTGCATACTTGTTATGAATCTCACTTGGTTGGGGTGTATTATTATTATTATTGTCTTATATGATGCTGAATTCTATTGGCTAAAATTTTGTTGAGAATTTTTGCATCTATATTTATGAAAGATATTGGTCTGTAACTTTCTTTATTTTTGAGGTGTCTTTTCCTGGTTTTGCTACCAAGGTTATGCTGGCTTCATAGAATGAATTTCGAAGTATTCCTTCATTTTCTATGCTCTGAAATAGTTTGAGTAGTACTGGTGCAAGCTCTTCCCCGAATGTTTGGTAGAATTCTCCAGTGAAACCATCTGGGACAGGTTTTTTTTTTTCTTTGGAAGTTGTCTAAGGCTGGGCTCTTTAGAGAAGCAAAACCAGTAAAGCTTATAAATATCTATACAGAGAGATTTATATCAAGGAAATGGCTTACACAGTTGTAGAGCCTGGGAAGTCCTAAGTCCATGGGTCAGAATGGAGACTTCTTCTGGTTCACTTAGCCACAGGGGCTGGCGAACCCAAGATTGGCAGGTCAGAGAGCAGGGATCTTGCTCACAGGCTGTGAAGATTGATGAATCCCAAGATGGAAAGTCAGACCGCAGGTAAGCTGCTAGCTTAAGTCCCAAGGACTGGAGATCAGATGAACAGGAGCCAGCTGCAGGATTCAGTGCAAGCAAAAAGCCCATGAGCCTTGCTAGAATGTCCACTTATATTCAATGCAAGCCACATGCCCGAGGAAACTCCCATTCAACTGATTGACTACTCACAGCAGATCCCTTCATGGGGTTGGTCACTGTCTTAGTCATCTAGGGCTGCTATAACAGAAATACCATAAGTGAACGGCTTTAACAAAGAGAAATTCGTTCTTTCACAGTCTAGAAGTCCGAATTCAGGTTGCCAGCTCCAGGGGAGGCTTTTTCTCTCTGTCGGCTCTGTGGGAAGGTCCTTGACATCAATCTTCCCTGGTTGAGGAGCTTTTCAGCACAGGGATCCTGGATTCAAAGAACATGCTATTCTCCTGGCTCTTGTTTCTTGGTGGTATGAGGTCCCCATGTCTCTCTGCTCTTTTCTGTCCTTTATATCTCAAAAGAGATTGGCTCAAGACAGAATCCAATCTTGTAGAATGAATCGTGCCTCATTAATATAACTGTCACTAATCCCATCTCATCAACATCATAGAGAGACTTTACAACACACAGGAAAATTACATCAGATTTCAAAATGGTGGGCAAGCACATAATACTGGGAATCATGGCCTAGCCAAATTGATACACATATTTTGGGGGGACACAATTCAATCCATGACTGTCACATTATATCAAATCTCAACATGGAAGTGATCACATCATATGACTGCCAAACCACTGAGAATCATGGCCCAGCCTAGTTGACACACAATCTTAACCATCACAGTTCACCCCTTGTCAACTTAGCACCTGTACACATCTCCTTAAACCATGCATAATCTCTGAACAAAGACAATTATAAACTCATGCTTGCGCTTAACGTGATACAATGAACACGCATATAACCAAAAATGCACTAGTCCTGTTTCCATCTTATATTTTATAAATGAAGAAAACAAAAATATTTCATGCACACATATACAGCAGAAATACTCATAACAGTTACAGTCCTCATTTCTGCAACTGGTCATGTGGTCATAATGGTATTTAGAACTACCTTCTTCCACCACCCATTCCATATTCCCTTTGCTCTCAGCAAGCAGCTCAGTTGGTCGTGGTTCTTTGCCTGGTGGGGTGATGTAAATTTCATTCCTGTAGGATCTGGGCCATTAGTACTCATGTCAGAATTTGGTTGCTGTAGTTTTCCACTGACTTTAATCACAGGGCATGGTAGTACTAAGAGATGCCCTAAGGGATCTCCTGAATTCCTCTTTTTTACCTCCTTTATGTAATATCAATCTGATTTCCTCTTGGTAATCAAAATCAATCACACCAGCTAGTATGAAAACTCCCTTCTTTGTCTGTTGATCTAGAGGCATAAGAATCCCAAAGTGGCCAGGTGGCATTGTTATCTTTCAGTTCAATGGAATCAGTGATGTGTCTCTAGGTGGGTGCATTCCTCCCTTTGGAACTAAGTCCTGTAGACCTGCAAAGCATAAGGTCGTGGGGGCAGGAAGCAAAAATCTTGCAAGTGGATCACTAGGGGTAATAGTGAGTGATGCCACTCCCATTTCCACCCCTTTATTCCTGGACCCATGAATTCTGGCTATGGGAGAAACAACAGCATATATTGGATGCTGGTTTAGAGCACATACAGTCTCCTGGAGAACATTGCCCTAACCTTGCAAGGTATTGCCACCTAGCTGGCACTGTAATTGTGTCTTTAGAAAGCCACTCCATTGTTTTAAGCCAGCTGCCTCAGGATGATGGGAAGATGGTAAGACCAGTGAATTCCATGAGCATGGGCCCATTGCCACACTTCATTTGCTGCGAAGTGAGTCCCTTGATCCAAGGAAATGCTGTGTGGGATACCATGATGGTGGATAAGACATTCTTCAAGTCCACTGATAGTAGTTTTGGCAGAAGCATTACATGCAGGAAAGACAAATTCGTATCCAGAGTAAATGTCTATTCCAGTAAGAACAAAACGCTGCCCTTTCCATGATGGAAGTGGTCCAATGTAATCAATTTGCCACCAGGTTGCTGGCTGATCACCTTCAGGGATGGTGCCATATCAAAGACTCAGTGTTAGTCTCTGCTGCTGGCTGATTGTGCACTCAGCAGTAACTTTAGCCAAGTCAGCTTTGGTGAGTGAAAGTCCATGTTGTTCATCCCATGCATAACCTCCATCTCTGCCACCATGGCCACTTTGTTCATGAGCCCATTGAGCAATGAAGAGAGTAGCTAGGGAAAGTGGATAATTGGTTTCCACAGAACATGTCATCCTATCCACTTAATTGTTAAAATCCTCCTCTGCTGAGGTCACGCTTTGGTGAGCATTCACACGAGCCACAAATATCTTCACTTCTTTGATGTATTCAGAGAGGTCTATCCACCTGCCTCTTCCCCATACCTCCTTGTCTCCAATTTTACAATTATGTTCCTTCCAAGTTCCTGACCATTCAGGCAAACCATTGGCCACAGCCCATGAATCAGTATACAATTGTACATCTGACCATTTCTCCTTCCAAGCAAAGTGAACAACCAGGTGCACTGCATGGAGCTCTCCCCATTGGGAGGATTTCCATGCACATTGTCCTTCAGGGAAGTCCAAGAAAGGGGCTGTAGTGCTGCCACTCTCCACTTTCAAGTGGTGCCTGCATATCGTGCAGAACCATCTGTAAACAAGGCACGAGTTTTCTCTTCCTCAGTCAACTGATCATAAGGAACTCCTCATGAGGCCATAAGTGCAGACTGGGAGATAGAAAGTAATGTAACAGGAGTGGAGACCATGGGCATTTGGGCCACTTCTTCATGCAACTCACTTGTGCCTTCAGGTCCTGCTTTGGCCCTATCTCATATATACTGCTTCCATTTAATGATGGAGTGCTGCTGTGCACAACCAAATTTATGACTCTGTGGGTCAGACAACACCCAGTTTATGATGGGCAGCTCAGGCTGTGTGGTAACTTTGTGTGTCATGGTTAAGAGTTCAGTCTCTACTAAGGCCCAATAACAAGCCAAAAGCTGTTTCTCAAAAGGAGAGTAGTTATCTGCAGAGGACAGCAGGGCTTTGCTCCAAAATCCTAAGGGTCTGAGCTGTGATTCACCAATAGGGACCTGCCAGATATTCCAAACAGCATCTCTATCTGCCGTGGACACTTCAAGTACCCTTGGATAAGCCGGATCATATCACCCAAGGTGCAAAGTGGCTTGCACAGCAGCCTGACCCTGTTGCAGAGACTTCTCTTGTTCTGGGCCCCACTCAAAACAAGCAGCATTTCGAGTCACCTGATAAATTCTCAGGGTTTCTTCATTTTTCTTCTTTGTTTTCTCTGATTTCTTCTCAACCAAAGTGGTATCCGAGGATTTGTCTTCAATTTCGCTCATCCTGTCTTCCATTGTTTCCAATTTGCTCCTAAAACCTTCTATTGCACTGTCCGTTTCTTAAATCATGTTATTTATCTTTTGGATTTCTAATTGCTGTTTTCGTATGATTTCTAGTTGTTCATGTATTTTGACTTTTTTTCCTGTATTATTTTCCTGAATTCTTCCATTGCTTTGTCTGTGTTTTCCCTGTTTTTGTCTGTATTATCCATGACTTTGTCTATTTTTTCCTTATTTTTGTCTAAATTTTCTTTCTTCTCTTGGAGAACCTTGAATATTAGAATTTTGAATACCTTATTAGATATTTCCAGTGCCTTTTCTTCTATCAGAAGATCATCTGGTGTTTTATTTTGGTCTCTTTCTGGAGCCATCTTGTCTTTGTTTTTTCTTTAATTGCCTGCTGTTTCTGGAACATTCAGGAATTATTTTATTCTTGTATTTATTGTGAATTTTTTTGTTTCCTCCTACTTTTTTCTTTTATTTGGTTATATCTGGGCAGGCAGGTTGAATGTGTTTTGCTGCTTGCTCGCCTGTGGGCAGGATATTTCTCACCATGTTGTCTAGGTGGGCAGGGGTCGTTACTCAGCTATGGTGCAGCAGACAGAGTCCAGCGGGGGTGGAGGGGTGGGGACGGGTAGTTTGCAGCACGAACTAGGGTCAATGAGGCAGGGCCAGGGGAGTTGTGTATGGTGAGGTCCAGCGGGAGCAGGAAAGGAAAAAGGGGAAAGAGAGAAGAAATCAACAAACAAAAAAATGAAAAAAATAAAGACAACAACAACAACTAAATAAATAAAGATGGTGGTGGGGTAGCCAGCCTTTGCAGGCAGGGTGGAGTTGGGATTGGTGGTGAGCTGATGTCTCTGTCACCTGGCAGCAAAGCCCAGCCCATCAGGAAGGGGCAGAGGCACCTTAGGGCCTAGGTGAGAGGGAGAAGGAAAAGGCAGAAAGCGAAATATAAAGAAAAATTTAAAATATGGTGCTCAGGGAGCTGGCCTGTGGGTGTCATGCAGACCCAGGGAGGCCATGTGCCAGAGGCTCTCCAGCGGAATGGTGCAGCACAGCTCCTCAAGAAAGGGAAAGGGTGGTGTGCAAGGCTAAGTGGGTGCAAGAAAGGAAAGGAAGGAAAGGAGAGAGAGAGAAAAAAAACAGAAAAATAGAAGAAAAAAGAGCAAAGCAAACAAACCAAAAAATATGGTGCTGAGCGAGTCAGTTTTCAGGGTAGCACAGACCCAGGGAGGACATGTGCCTGTGGCCTCCCAGCCAAGCGGTGCAGCAAGGCCCATTGAGAAGGGTCAGGGGTGGTACACAGGGCCAGGTGAACGGGAGAAAGGAAAGGAAGGAAGGGATAGAGAGAGAAGAAACAAATAGGGAAAGAAAAAAACACAACAAAGATAATAATATGGTGCCGAAGGAGCTGGCCATTGGGGGCAGCCCATACCCAAGGAGGCTGTGCACCAGTGGCTCTCTAGCTGAGTGGTGCAACACTGCCCATTGAGAAGGGGCAGGGACAGCTCATGGGGCTAGTTCTGGTGGAGAAAGAAGGGATGGAAGGGAAAGAGAGAGAAGAAACTGGAAAAGAAAAGAAAAAAAAGACACTGAGGGAGCCTGCTGGAGGGTTGCAACACGAACTTGGGTATGCCATGTGCCAGTGGCTCTCTAGCATAGCATAGAGGTGTGGTACAGCCCACCAAGAAGGGGCAGGGAGTCACATGAGGCTAGGTGGGTGGGAGAAAGGAAAGCAAGAAAGGAAGAGAGAGAGAAGAAACTGGAAAAAAAATGGTGCTGAGGGAGCCCACTGGCAAGAGTGGTGCAGACCCGGGGCAGCTGTGCACCAGTGGCTCTCTAGCCAAGTGGTGTGGTACAGCTGATCAAGAAGGGGAGTGGAGGGCATGGTGCTGGTTGGGCTGGAGAAAGGAAAGGAAGGAAGGGAGAGAGAGAAGCAACCAAAAAAGCCAAAAAAAAAAAAAACCCTAAAAATCCAAACCAAAAAAAAATTAAAAAATAAAAAACAGAAAAACTGGCACTGAAGGGGTGGGCCAGTGGGGGTAGGATGGGCCTGGGCAGCAGTGAGCTGGTGTCTCTCCAGCCAAGTGACTGTGGCCCATCAGAAAGGGGCAGAGACCGCACAGAGGGAAGAATGATGGGGCGTGGGAAAGCACGTATCCCTGGTTACTGGGTATTCTGTCTCCTGTTGGAAGCTCCGTGAAGTTGCCTTCCCATACTCCCTGTCTGCATTCCCTGGTGGCTGTAGTCTAAGACTGAATCCTTGCCGTGTTAGCTGGTTGGGGACCTCCACTCCACCATAGCTCTCCTTGTTCTCTGTTCTCTGTCAGTTTCTTATTCCATTCAGTGATTGATCAAGTTCTTTATTCCTTCATTTAATGCTTAAGGTTCCATGATTGACATTTGTATCTGTTTCATTTAGTTTTTTGGGTCTTTCCTGCAGAAGGATGTCATGGTGCTTCTGTCTATAGCACCCTGTTGGCACAGCTCCAGACTCTTTTGTTTTCTGTAGCTTTGTAATGTGTTTTGAGATGAGGAAGTGTAAGTACTCTTACTTTGTTCTTCGTTTTCAAGGTTACTTTTGCAGTTCCACATAAATTTGGGGATTGGCTTTTCAAGTTCTGCAAAGAAAGCTATTGGAATTTTGATGGGGATTGCAAGGATCATAAGATAATACTATGAACAATTGTATACCAACAAATTAGATAACCTAGATGAAATGGATACATTTCTAGAAGTACATAAACTGTCAACATTGACTCAAGAAGAAATAGAAAAATCTCAACCAATCCAGTAACAAGTGAAGAAATTGAATCAGTAATTAGAAACCTCCCCCAAAAGAAAAGCTCTGGACTGATGTGTTCACTTGGGAATTCTACCAAACATTTATATAATGATCCTAATCATTCTTAAGCTTTTCCAAAAAATAGAAGAGCAAGGAATACTTCCTAACTCATTCTATGGCACTAGCATTGCTCTGATACCAAATCACACAAAGACACCACAAGAAGAGAAAATTACAGACCAATATCCCTTATGAATATAGATTCAAATATCCTCAACAAAATACTAGAAAACCAAATCTAAAATCATATTAAAAGGATTATACACCAGGATCAAATGATATTTCTGCCAGGAATACAAGGGTGGTTCAACAATGGAAAATCAATCATTGTAGTATACCACATTAACAGAAAAAAGGTAATAAATCACATGATCATCTCAATTGACACAGAAAAGGCATTTAACAAAATTCAACACTGTTTCTTGATAAAAAAAACATTCAGCAAGCTAGGAATACAAGGGACATTCCTCACGCTGATAGAAGGTATTCCTGAAAAACCAACAACTAACATCAAACTCAATGGAGAAAGGCTGAGAGTTTTCTCCTTAAGATGAGGCACAAGACAAGGAAGCTTACTGTATTTCAGCATAAGGAATCGTCTAAATTCCTGAGGGGTAAGAATCTGGTTCAGCACAAAGCTGGTTCCTGTGAGGCAGAGGTCAGGTATATCTCTGCAGTCCCACTTCCACATAATTTCTGACACCAACCACTCCCCCGACAGCACTCTATTTCTCTGCAGGGTTCGATAATTCGTTGCAATAGTCACACAGAACTCACAGACCGCACTCACAGTTACTTTATTTATTCAGGAGATGTGATGGTTAAGGTTGTGTGTCAACTTGTCTGGACCATGATTCTCAGTGGTTTGGCAGTTACGTAACGATGTAGTTTCGCAGTTATGTAATGATGTAATTTGGAAGTTATGTAATGATGTAATCATCTTCCACTTCATGATCTGATGTAGTCATCCCTCATTTTGTGATCTTATGTAAGCAACCAATTAGTTGAAAAGGGAGTTTCCTTGGAGGTGTGGCCTGCACCCAATATATATACAGATGTTCTGGCAAAACTAGTTTTCGATCTTGCATCCCACTTGTCATCCTCTGACCACTGGTTCTTGGGGCATGAGCCAGCAGCCTGTCATCTGACCTGCCAATTTTGGGCTCATCAGCCCCTACAACCATGTGAGCCAGAAGAAACCTCCAGCCTAATGTCTGACCCATGGACTTGAGACTTGTCAGCCTCCATAACTGCATGAGCCATTTCCTTGAGATAAATCTTTCTCTCTCTCTCTCTCTCTATACATATATATATATATATGTATGTATATGTATATACCCATCACTGGTGTTGCTCCTCTAGAGAACCCAGCCTAAGACAGGAGGTAACAAGCTACAACTCGGGATCAGGATCAACTTGTAAGTAACGGGATCAACTTGGGATCAGGATCAGGAAGCACATGGGCAAGGTTTCAAAGGCTCCCTCAAAATGGAGAGCACATCTCTCCCTTCCTCAGTGCAGGACAGCTTCAAACCAGGACATCTCTCTCAGGTGCTCTCTACCCTCAGCCCTCTCTGCTGCTAGGAGGCCCCTCTACCACTAGCAGGCCTCTCTGTCACTAGTAGCCCACTCTGCTGTTAGCAGGCCTCTCAGCCATACAAGCAGGTCCTCTTGGCCATGCAGGCCTCTCTGCCTTCAGCTTCCTCACTGCTAACTGGTCCAGCTCATAGCCAGTTACTCATCTACTGCTGTCCTAGCAGCATCTTTCTGCCTTTACCTCTGGCTTTGCCACTGGGCCATTCCAGGCCTCTTGCTGTCTTCAGTGTGACAGCCCTTGACCTATATTACAGCCCGTTAGGAGGTTCTCCTTGCAGGAGCCCCAGGTTAAAACTGCTTTGTTCCAAGCTCTACTTGTTCTTGAGGTTCTCTCCTCACCTCTGAAGACCTCTGTGGGGTTGGCTGCTTATATAAGCAAACTCCTTTTCAATTTCAAGGCATGACCCTCTCAGCAGGACCATGAATCGACCAATCCCCTCAGTGGACCACAAACAGCTCAATCCTATTGGGTCATTTTAAACACCACCTTTCTATTAAACTGACCAATTCAGTTATGGTGAGTAAAATAGACCAACCTGCTGCACTGGTTATGAGCCAGGCCAGCTAACAGTGGGATGGCCAAAGGCAGAGAGGCCTGCACGACTGGGAGGGTGCCTGCATAGCCCAGACGCCCCGCTTGCATGGCTAAGAAGACCAGTATGCATGGCTGAGAGGCCTGCTAGTGGCAGAGCAGCCTGCTCGTGGAAGACTGTGGCCCAGGGCCAGACAAAAGTATCAAACCATCCAGTTGTTTATAGCTCACCCAGGAAATGTCAAGCAACCTTAGAAATCCCTTGGGCAAAAGTAATAAACCCTTTGGGGTAGAAAACAAACTGGAATCCAGCCCTCCCAAGTTGCTTCTCCAAAGAACCAGGGCAAAGGTAACGCTTCAGGACTTAGGGGAAAAATCTTCCAAGATGTTTTCCAAAGAACCAAGGCAAAAGGTCACATAAAAAACTCATTTCACCACACTCACTCTTACCATTGCTTTCGATATAGTTCTTGGAGTCCTAGCCAGAACAATTAGGCAAGAAAAAGAAATAAGAGGTATTCAAATTGCCAATAGCATGATCCTATATATAGAAAATGCCAAACAATCCACAACAAAGCTACTAGAGCTAACAGAGGAATTCAGCAAAGTTGCAGGGTATAAGGTCATCACACAAAATTCAGTCAAGTTTCTATACATCAGCAATGAGCATTCTGAAAAGGAAATAAAGGAAACAATTTCATTTACAAGAGAATCTAAATGAATGATATATCTATCAATAAATTTAACCAAGGAAGTGAAAGACTTGTACACTGAAAACTATAAATCATTACCAAAAGAAATTAAAGAACACCTAAATAAATAAAAAGACATTCCGTGCTCATGAGGTGGAAGACATTATAGTGTTAACATGTCCATCCATCTACATTTAACCTATCTGATTTTTTTTTTTAATATTTAAAGCAAATTTATTGTAGATCTCACTCATTTAGTTTGGTCTTGTTTTTTATCCATTCTGACAATCTCTGTCTTTTAATTAGTTTATTTAGACCATTCACATTTAAAGTGATTATTAACATAGTTGGATTAATATCTACCATGTTTATAACTGTTTTCTATTCATTGAACTTGCCCTTTGCTTGCTTTCTTTGTACTTCCTCATCTTTTTTCTGACTTTTATGGTTTTAATTAAGCATTTTATATAATTCAATTTTCTCTGTTGTCTTATCAATAAATTATACTTCTTTTTAAAAAATTTTAGTGGCTGTGGGTGTTGCTAGAGTTTTCAACATACATATACAACTAACCAAATCATCTTTGAAATCACCATACCACATCTCATGTGGTACCACAACTCATTCTCAAATGAGATTATAACCACAGGCATGAAAAAAAAAACCAGTTGCCATCGAGTCGATTCTGACTCATAGTGACCCTATAGGACAGAGTAGAACTGCCCCATAGAGTTTCCAAGGAGGCCTGGTGGATTTGAGCTGCCTAGAGGTTAGGATTTACAACACATATTTTTGAGGAACACAATTTATTTCATAAATTTCACTCTTTGACCCCCCAAAATTCATGTCTTTCCCACATGCAAAACACATTCACCGCATCATATCATCCCAAAAGTCTTAAATCAACTCCAAGTCCAAAATCTCATCTTCTGAATCATCCAAATCAAATATGGTTGAGACTTTAAGTATATTCCATCCTGGGGCAAAATTCCTCTTCATCTGTGAACCTGTGAAATCTAGACTACAAGTTATCTGTTTCCAAAGTACAATGGTAGAACATGCACATGGTAGACGTTTCCATTAAAAATGGAAGAAATTGTAGGGAAAGAAGGGATAACAGGCACCTAGGAAATCCAAGACCCAGCAGAAAAATTTACATTAGGTCTCAAGGCTTGAAAATAACCCTCTGTTCTTTGGGACCATCTGGACAAGGGCCCTGCCCTCTAGACTCTGGCCATGCTCTCTGGATTCTGGGTGTATGCCCTTCAGCCCTGGGTTTCAACTCCACTTTCAGGTCCACTGGGGTGGCAACTCTGCTCCCTCAACTTTGAGTTGCCCCATTCTCCTAGTCCTCAGCAGGCCCTGTTCTTCTGTCCCTTGGACATGGCAGTCCCACCCCCTCAGCTTTGGGCAGCAACCTCATTCCCCTGGCACTCATGAAAGGCAGTCCCACACTCTGGAACTGATCTGTCTCTTTAAAACCTAGGAGGCCGTGGCCCCACCTTTGAAACTCAGGAGGCAGTGGCTCCACCCTTCAAAATTGAGGCAGGTCTTCTTCTCATGCTCCTTCTAACAGTTCTGCTGATCTCTGAGTTGCTCCAGGGATGGTCTTTTTCTTTTCTTGGAGGACAAGAGATGTATCTCCTTTGGCCTGTTTCCTGCCTGTAGAATTCCAAGATTTCTTTCCTTTCACCTTGTCTCTAGCCTCTTCAGTCTAAGCTGACGGATTTTCTGCTGTGGTAGTTGGTTAGATCCATCAGTCACAGGATTAATTTCTTTAACAAAAGATTTTGCAGCCACGTCCTTGGTGAAAATTCTAGAACACGTGTCATTAGTTTGTACAACATAATTTTTCAAGCCTATAAGTTTTGTTTTCAATTTGCACAGTTCATTTTTAAGTCCATCTCTTTTTTCTTGAATTTTACTATAAACAACAAAGAGAACTCCCTCCCACAAACAAAACAAAACAAAAAAACAAACGAATTTGTTGCAGTCAAGTCACAGAAACCCTATAGGACAGAGTAGAACTGCCCCATAAGGATTCCAAGGCTGTCAATCTTTACGGAAACAGACTGTCACATCTTTTTCCTGGGAGTAGCTGGTGGGTTCAAACCATTGATCTTTCAGTTAACAGCTCAGCACTTAACCATTGCTCCACCAGGGCTCCTAAGAGAAGCCACATATTCCCTTTAAGATCTTGCTTAGAAATCTCCTCAACCAGATATACAAGTTCATCACTTACGAGTACTATCTTCCACCAAACATTTGAACATAATTCAAACAAGTTATTTGCCACTGCATAAGAAACATCGTCCTTCCTCCATTGTCCAATCACATGTTCATAATTTCCTTTTAAAGTCTCACCTGAAGCACATTAACGGCCACATTTCCAGCAACATTCTGTTGCTGGCACCATATGTACCATATTTTTACCCAAATAACGGGCATCTTCTGTGTTTGTTTGCTGGTTGTGCCCTCCCCCGTGAGGCACCCTCACGAGTACCGCCATGCCAGTCCTCTTCTACATGTTGCTGAAAAAAAATTAGCATAGCGAGCTTACCTTGAGGGGGGAGGGCACGGTTGACAAACAAATGCAGAAGGCATGCGTTATTTGTGTAAAAACGGTATTCTCTAAGACGATAGAGACTTTCACTGTGACTCTCCTCACTTCCTTATGAGCCCTTACCAGAATTGCCTTTGATGTCCATAATTCTACCAACAGTCTCTTCAAGGAAATCTAGGCTTTAACTATTGGGCACGTTAAAGCTCTTCCAGCCTCCTCCCATTACCCAATTCCAAAACCATGTCCACATTTTATTTATTTATTTTACTGTACTTTAGATGAAGGTTTACAGAGCCAACTAGTTTGTCATTAAATAATTAATACACATATTGTCTTGTGACATTGGTTGCCAACCCCACGATATGTCAACACTCCCCCTTCTCAACCTTGGCTTCCCCATTATCAGCTTTCCTGTCCCCTCTTGCCTTCTTGTCCTTGCTCCAGGGCTGGTGTGAAATTTAGTCTTGTTTTGTTTTACGGGTCTCTGTAATCTTTAGTTGAATGCGAACCTCAGGAGTGACTTCATTACTGAGCTAAAAGGGTGTCCAGGGCCATACTCTCGGGGTTTCTCCAGTCTCTGTCAGACCAGTAAGTCTGGTCTTTTTAGGGGGAAGAGTTAGAATTTTGTTCTCCATTTTTCTCCAGCTCTGTCCAGGACTCTGTATTGTGATCCCTGTCAGAGCAATCGGTGGTGGTAGCCAGGCACAATCTAGTTGTGCTGGATTCAGACTGGTGGAGGTTGTGGTAGTTGTAGTCCATTAGTCCTTTGGACTGATATTTCCCTTGTGTTTTTGCTTTTCTTCATTCTCCCTTGCTCCAGACAGGGTGAGACCAGTGGAGTATTTTAGATAGCCACTCACAAGCTTTTAAAACCCCAGACGCTACTCACCAAAGTAGAATGTAGAACATTTTCTTTATAAATTATGTTATGCCAATTAAGCTAGATGTTCCCCGAGACTATGGTCCCCACAGGCGTCAGCCCAGTAATTCGGTCCCTCAGGGAGTTTGGACATGTCTATGGAGCGTCCATGACCTTGCCTTGGGAAAGTTGTGCTGGCTTCCCCAGTATTTTGTACTGTCTTACCCTTCGCCAAAGTTACCACTTATCTATTGTCTATTTAGTCTTTTTCCATCCTCACCCTTCCCCTCCCTCTTAACCATCAAGGATCATTTCTTTCTGTGTGTAAACCTTTTCACGAATTTTTGTAGTAATGGTCTCATACAATATTTGTCCTTTTGTGATTGACTTATTTCACTCAGCATAACGCCCTCCAGATTCATCCATGTTGTGAGATGCTTCACAGATTCATCATCGTCTTTACCCTTTTGTAGTATTCCATTGCGTGCATGTACCGTAGTTTATTTATCCTTTCATCCATTGATGGGCACTGTCTTAGTCATCTAGTGCTGCTCCAACAGAAATACCACAAGTGGATGGTTTTAACAAGGAGAAGTTTATTTTCTCACAGTCGAGTAGGCTACACATCCAAATTCAGGGCATCAGCTCCAGAAGGCTCTCTCTGTCGGCTCTGGAGGAAGGTTCTTGTGATGTATCAGTCTTCCGTTGGTCTGGGAACATCTCAGCACAGGAACCTCAGGTCCAAAGGACGTGCTCTGCTCCCAGCACTGCTTTCTTGGTGATATGAGGTTCCCATGTGTCTCTGCTTGCTTCTCTCTTTTATATCTCAAAAGAGATTGTATTAAGACACTATCTAATCTTGTCAACCTCATCAGTATAACCTAATCACAGTGATAGAATTTACAACACATGAGGAGATCACATATAATCTCATCATAGTGTTAGAGTTTACAACACATAAGGAAATCACATCAGATAACACAATCATGCAATACTGGGAATCATGACTAGCCAAGTTGCTACACACATTTTTTGGGGGACACAATTCAATCCATGACAGGCACCTAGGTTGTTTCCATCTTTTTGTTATTGTGAATAGTGCTGCAATGAACATGGGCGTGCATATATCTATTCGTGTGATGGCTCTTATTTCTCTAGGATATATTGCAAGGAGTGGGATTGCTGGATCACATAGTATTTCTATTTCTAGCTTTTTAAGGAAGTGCCATATAATTTTCCAAAACGGTTATTCCATGTTGCATTCCCACCCACCGTGCATAAGAGTTCCAATCTCCCCACAGCACCTGCAACTTTTGTTATTTTCTGGTTTTTGATTCATGCTAGTAATGTCTGGGTGAGATAGTATTTCATTGTGATTTTCATCTGCATTTGTCTAATGGCTAGTGATTGAGAGTATTTTCTCATGTGTCTGTTAGCCACCTGAATGTCTTCTTTTGTGACGTGTATGTTCATATCCTTTGCCCATTTTTCAATTGGATTATTTGTCTTTTTATTGTAGAGGTATTGGATTTTCCTGTAGATTTTAGAGATTAGACCTTTGTCGGATTTGTCACAGTCAAAATTTTTCTCCCAGTGTGCAGGCTTTCTTTTTACTCTTTTGGTGAAGTCTTTTGATGAGCATAAGTGTTTAATTTTTAGAAGATCCCAGTTATCTAGCTTATCTTCTGGTGTTTGTGTATTATTAGTTATGGTTTGTGTCCTGTTAATGTAGTGTATTAAGGCCTCTAGACTTGACCCTATTTTTCTTCTATGATCTTTATAGTTTTTGGTTTTTTATTTAGGTCTTCGATCCATTTTGAATTAGTTTTTGTATATGGTGTGAGGTATGGGTCCTGTTTCATTCTTTTGCAGATGGACATCTAGTTTTCCCAGCACCATTTGTTGAAAAGACTGTCTTTTCCCCCATTTGCTGGACTTTGGGCCTTTGTTGAAAATAGGTGACTGTAGATGGATGGATTTACATCTGGGTTCTCAATTCTGTTCCATTGGTCAATGGTCTCTGTCGGTGTATCAGTACCAGACTGTTTTGACTGCCATGGCTGTAGAGTAGGTTCTGAAGTCAGGTAGTGGGAGTCCTCCTACTTTATTCTTCTTCAATAATGCTTTACTTATCCAGGTCCTCTTCTTTTTCCATATAAAGTGAATGATTCGTTTTTCTATCTCTTTAAAGAATGCTTTTGGTATTTGGATTGGGATTGCATTGTATTTCTAGATTGCTTTGGGTACAATTGACTTTTTCACAATGTTGAGTTTACCTATCCAGGCGCATGGTATGTTTTTGCATTTAAGTAGGTCTCTTTTGGTTTATTGCAGTAGTGTTTTGTAGCTTTCTTTGTATAGGTCTTTTCATCCCTGGTTAGATTTATTGCTATGTATTTTATTTTTTAAGGGCTATTATAAATGGTATTTTTTTCCTGATTTCCTTTTTGTCATTCTATTTATTGGTGTATAGGAATCCAACTGATTTTTGTGTGTTTATCTTGTATCCTGCTACTCTGCTGAATCTTCCTATTAGTTGCAGTAGTTTTCTCATGGAGTCTTTTGGGTTTTCTATGTGTAGTATCATATCATCTGCAAATAGGGACAGTTTTACTTCTTCCTTATCAAGCTGGATGTCCTTTGTTTCTTTTTCTTGCCTTATTGCTCTAGCTAGGACTTCCAGCAAAAAGTTAAATAGGAGTGGAGATAAAGGGCATCCTTGTCGTTTTCCTTTTCTCATGGGGAATCTAAAATCACTTCCACATTTTAAGTATCTATTAGAGCAGCACTCCCACTTCACTGTACCAAATTCTGTCTTAGTTACCTAGTGCTGCTATAATAGAAACGCCACAAGTGGATAGCTTTAAAAAACAGAAATTTATTTTCCCACAGCTTAGGAGGCTAGAAATTTGAATTTCGGGTGCTGGCTGTAGGGGAAGGCTTTCTCTTTCTGTTGACTCTGGAGGAAGATCCTTGTCTCTTCAGCTTCTGTTTTATAGTTTCTTGGAGATTGCCATGTGGCTTGGCATCTGGCTTACTCCATCTCTGCTTGCTCATTATCTTGTTTAATATCTTTTATATCTCAAAAGGGATTGACTCTAGACACACTCTATGCTACTACTGCCTGCTTAACAAAACAAAGACAATAATTATAATCCATTCCCAAATTGTATTATAACCACAGGCATAGAGGTTAGGATTTAAAACATATATTTTTGGGGAATACAATTCAATCTATAGCAAATACCATTTACAATAACCCCCAAAATGATAAAATACCTAGGAATTTACCTAACCAGAGACATAAGACTTATACAATGAAAATTATAAAACACTACTGTAAGAGACCAAAAGAGACATACATACATGGAAGAACACTCCATATGCATGGACTGGAAGGCTTAATATAGTGAAAATGTCAGTGCTACCCAAAGCAATCTACAGATAAAATACAATCATGAAACAAATCCCAACAGCATTTTTCACCAAAATGAAAAAACTAATCAACTTTATATGGAAAGGAAAGAGACCTCAAATAGCCAAAGCAATATCAAAGAAGAACAATGAACTAGGAAGCCTCACATTCCCCAATATCAAAACATAGTTTACAGCCACTGAAACCAAAACAGCCTGGTATTGGTTCAGTGACAGACACATGTTGTTGTTGTTTGGTGCTGTCGAGTCAGTTCCAACTCATAGCAACCCTATGTACAGCAGAATGAAACACTGCCTGGTCCTGCACCATCCTCACAATTGTTGTAATGTTTGAGACCATTGTTGCAACCACTGTGTCAATCAGTTTAACTGAGGGTCTTCCTCTCTTTTTGCTGAGAAGAAAATCACCAAGGCATATCATAATCACACTCACTAAAACCAAACACAAATAAAGGATCTTGAGAGCAGCTCGAGAAAAATGAAAAGTTACATACAAAGTGGGAACAATAAGGCTAAGCTCTGATTACTTGGCAGAAACCATGCAGGCAAGAAGGCAATGGGATGACAAATATAAAAACTCAAAAGAAAAAATTGTCAAACAAGAATAATATATCCTACTAAACTCCCATTCAAATATGATGGTGAAATTAGGACATTTCCAGATAAACAGAAATTCAGGGACTATGTAAAAACCAAACCAAACTTACAAAAATTATTAAAGGGAGACCTTTAGTTTGAGAACAAACAACATCAGACCACAGCCTGAATCTAAGATGCAAGATTTTAACAGTCAGATACCAATCAAGGATATGAAATATCAAGGACTATCCAAAACCAAAAGAATTACAAGGAACCAGAGAGGTTAATCTGTAAATGACAACAACATCAGAACAATAAAAGAAGGAATAAACTGTGTAGGTAAAGAACCTTCTAATGGAGAGGAAGGCAAGGCAATACCAAGTAATAATAGACTGGTTCAAACCTAGGAAGATAAGGGTAAATTTCAAGGTAACCACAAAGAAAGTTAAGAAACCTATTCATCAAAATAAAGAAGAAAAACATAAAGTCTCAGTAAAAACAAAATCCACAAAAACAAAAAAAAAATGGAAAAAAATCCACAAACAAAAGGAATTCAGGACAGGAGAGTAAGAAGAACAAAGAAAACGTCAGCACCCCACCCCCAAAAAAAGCACTACAAAATGACGGCAATAAACTCACAACTATCAATAATTACACTGAATGTAAATGGACTCAATGCACCCATAAAGAGACAGACAATGACAGACTGGATTAAAAAAAAACAGCATCCATCAGTATGCTGTCTATGAGAGACACACCTTAGAAACAAAGACTTAAATTGATTAAAAATCGAAGCATGGAAAAAATATATCACGCTAACAACTACCAAAAAAGAGCAGGAGTGACAATACTAATCTCAAATGAAATAGACTTTAAAATAAAATCTACCATAAAAGACAAAGAAGGGCACTATATCATGATTAAAGGGATGATTAATCACGAAGACATAACCATAATAAACATCTATGCACCCAATGACAGGTCTCCAAAATACATAAAACAAACTCTAACAGCACTGAAAAGAGAAATTCACAGTTCCCAATAATAGTAGGAGACTTCCACACACCACTCTCTGTAAAGGACAGAACATCTACAAAGAAACTCAACAAAGAGACAGAAGACCTAAAGGGCACAATGTGCCAACTTGAACTCATAGACATTATAGAACACTCCACCCAAAAGCTGCAAATTACACATTCTTTTCCAATGCACATGGAACATTCTCCAGAATAGAGCACATCTTAGGCCACAGAGCAACACTCAACAAAATCCAAAACATTGAGATAATACAAAGTCTCTTCTCTGACCACAGTGCCATCAAAGTAGAAATTAACAACAGGAAGAGCAAGGAAAAAAAATCAGTTACATGGAAACTGAATAACACTCTGCTTAAAAACCACTAGGTAACTGAAGAATTCAGAGATGGAATCAAAAAGTTCCTAGAATCAAATGAGAATGAAAACACATCATACCAAAACGTTTGGAACACAGCAAAGGCAGTCCTCAGAGGACAATTTATAGCAATAGATGCACCAATAAAAAAAGAAGAAAGGGACAAAATCAAACCATTAACTACTCAAATTGAGCAAATAGAAAGAGAATAGCAAAAAAAGCCCACAACCACCAGAAGAAAGGAAATAATGAAGATCCGAGCAGAAATAAATGAAATAGAGAGTAGAAAAACAATAGAAAGAATCAACAAAACCAAAAGTTGTTTCTTTGAAACGTTCAACAAAATTGACAAACCACTGGCCAGACTGACAAAAGAAAAACAGGAGAGGATGCAAATAACCCAAATAAGAAATTAAATGGGGGACATAACCACCGACCCAACTGAAATAAAAAGGATCATAACAGAGTATTATGAAAAACTATACTCCAACAAATTTGAAAACTTAGAGGAAATGAATAAATGTCAAGAAACACACTACCTACCCAAACTAACACAAAGTGATGTTGAAAATCTGAACAGACCCATAACAAGAGAAGAGATTGAAAAGGTAATTAAAAAAAAAAAAAAAAAACTTCCAACAAAAAAAAGCCCTGGCCCAGATGGCTTCACTGGAGAACTCTACCAAACATTCAGAGAAAAGCTTACACCTGTACTACTCAAATTATTTCAGAACACAGAAAAGGAAGTGACACTTCTGAATTCATTCTATGAATCCAGCATAACCCTTATACCAAAAACAGGCAAAGAAACCACAAAAAAAGAAAATTATAGACCAATATCGCATGAATATAAGTGCAAAAATTCTCAACAAAATTCTAGCCAATAGAATTCAGCATCATATAAAAAAAATAATACATCAAGACCAAGTAGGATTCATACCAGGTATGCAAGGACAGTTCAACATTAGAAAATCAATCAACGTAATCCACCACATAGATAAAAGGAAAGAAAAGAATCAGATGATCATCTCAACTGATGCAGAAAAGGCATTCGACAAAGTCAAACACCAATTCCTGATAATAAAAAAAATAACTCCCAATAAAATAGGGATAGAAGGGAAATTTCTCAAAATAATAAAGGGCATCTATGCAAAACCAACAGCCAACACCATTCTTAATGGAGAGGCTGAAAATATTCCCCTTAGAACAGGAACACAACTCATATTTAATATTGTGCTGGAAGTCCTAGCTAAAGCAATAAGGCAAGAAAAAGAAATAATGAAGAAGTTAAACTGTCCCTATTTGTGGATGATATGATAGTAAACATAGAAAACCCAAAACACTCCACTAGAAAACTACTGCAACTAATAGAAAGATTCAACAGAGTAACAGGTAACAAGATAAACATATAAAAATTGGTTGGATTCCTATACACCAATAAAGAAAACAATGAAAAGGAAATCAGGAAAACAATACCATTCATAATAGCCCTTAAAACAAAAAATACTTAGGAATAAATCTAACCAGGGATGTAAAAGACCTATACAAAGAAAACTACAAAACACTACTGCAAGAAATCAAAAGAGATCGACATAAATGGAAAAACATACCATGCTCATGGATAGGTAGAATCAACACTGTGAAAATGTCTATTGTACCCAAAGCAATCTACAAATACAATGCAATCCCGATCCAAATACCAACAAAATTCTTTAAAGAGATGGAAAAACTAATCACTAACTTTATATGGAAAGGGAAGAAGCCCCAGATAAGTAAAGCACTATTGAAGAAGAATAAAGTGCCAGGATTCGCACTACCTGAGCTCAGAACCTACTATACAGGTACGGTAGTCAAAAAAAAAAAAAGCCTGGTACTGGTACAACGACAGATATATTGACCAGTGGAACAGAATTGAGAACTCACATGTAAATCCATCCACCTACGGTCACCTGATCTTCAACAAGGGCCCAAAGTCCATCAAACGGGGAAAAGACAGTCTTTTTAACAAATGGTGCTGGGAAAACTGGATGTTCATCTGCAAAAAAATGAAACGGGACCCATAACTTACACTATATACAAAAACTAATTCAAAAAGTATCAAAGATCTAAATATAAAGCCAAAATCTATAAAGTTCAAAGAAGAAAAAATAGGATCAATGCTAGAGGCCCTAATACACAGCATTAGTAGGATACAAACCATAACCAACAACACACAAACTCCAGAAAATAAGCTAGATAACTGGGATCTTCTAAAAGTTAAACACTTATGCTCATCAAAAGACTTCACCAAAGGAGTAAAAAGAGAATCTACAGACTGGGAAAATTTTTTTGGTCATTTCAAATCAGACAAAGGTCTAATCTCTAAAATCTGCAAGAAAAGCCAACACCTCTACAACAAAAAGACAAATAATCCAATTAAATAGTGAGCAAAGGAAATGAACAGACACTTCACCAAAGAAGACATTCAAGTGGCCAACAGACACATGAGGAAATGCCTGCGATCACTAGCCATTAGAGAAATGCAAATCAAAACCACAATGAGATACCATCTCAGCCCAGCATTACTGGCACAAATGAAAAAAAACTGAAATAACAAACGTTGGAGAGGCTGCGGGGAGATCAGAACTCTTAAGCACTCGTGATGGGAATGCAAAATGATACAACCATTTTGGAAAATGATATAGCACTTCCTTAGAAAGTGAGAAATAGAAATACCATATGATCCAGCAATCCCACTGCTAGGATTATATCCTGAAGTAATAAGAGTCATCACACAAATAGACATAGGCACACCCATGTTCATTGCAGCATTGTTCACAATAGGAAAAAGATAGAAACAACCTAGATGCCCATAAACAGATGACTGGATAAACAAACTAGGTGCAAATACACAATGGAATACCACTCAAAAATAAAGAACAATGAGGAATCTGCAAAATATGTCATAACATGGATAAATCTGGAGGGCATTATGCTGAGTGAAATAAGTCAGTCACAAAAGGACAGATTTTGTATGAGGCCAAACTATAAAAACTCATGAAAAGGTTTACACACAAAAAGAAACAATCTTTGATGTTTACAAGGCGGGGGGGGGGACACTAACACAATAGATAAGTGGTAACTTTGATGAAGGTTAAGACAGTACACAATACTGGGGAAGCCAGTACAACTTGTATAAGACAAGGTCATGGAAGCTCCACAGACACATCCAGACTCCCTGAGGGACTGACTTGCTGGGCTGAGGGCTGTGGGGACCATGGTCTTGGGGAACATCTAGCTCAATTGACATAACATAGTTTATAAAGAAAATGTTCTACGTTCTACCTTGATGAGTAGTGTCTGGGGTCTTAAAAGCCTGTGAGCGGTCATCTAAGATACTCTACTAGTCTCACTCCTTCAGGAGCAAGGGAGAATGAAGAAAACAAGATACAAGGGAAATATTAGTCCAAAGGACTAATGGACTACAACTACCATGGTCTCCACCTGGCTGATTCCAGCAAAACTAGATGGTGCTCAGCTACCACCACTGACTGTTCTAACAGGGATCACAATAGAGGGTCCCGGACAGAGTTGGATAAAAATGTAGAACAAAATTCTAACTCACAAAAATAGACCAGACTTACTGGCCTGACAGAGACTGGAGAAACCCCAAGAGTATGGCTCCCGGACACATTTTTAGCTTAGTGGTGAAGTCACTCCCGAGGTTTACCCTTTAGCCAAATATTAGACAGGCCCGTAAGACAAAACAAGACTAAAAGGGTGCAACAGCCCAGGGATAAGTACTAGAAGGCATGAGGGGACAGGAAAGCTACTAATAGGGAACCCAGGGTCAGGAAGGGAGAGTGTTGACATGTCGTGGGTTTGTTAACCAATGTCATAAAGCAATAAGTGTACTAACTGTTGAATGAGAAACTAGTTTGTTCTGTAAACCTTATCTAAAGTACAATTAATAAAAAAATAAAACTATCTATATGAGACCAAAATGTTAACAATTACTGTAGAGCAAAGATGAGAAGATAACGGGTCAGGGAAACTAGAGCACTGGAAACAGAACAACCAGAACACAGAAAAATATAACTAATATCATTGAATAATTTGTATAGAAATTGCCAAATGGGAACCTAATTAGCTGTGTTCACTTTCCGCAAAACAAAATAAAATATTATTTAAAAAAATTATTTTACCTTCATTTATTCCTTCTCCACTTCTCTTCCTTTCTTCATGTACAGCCAAGTTTCTGAGCTTTATCATTTTACTTTTCCTTGAAGAATTTCTGTTAACATTTCTTGCAGAACAGGTATGCTGGTAATGAATTCCTTTAGTTTTTGTTTGTCTGAGAAAGTCTTCATTTTTCCTTCACTTTTGAAGGATAATTTTGCTTGATATAGAAGTTTAGGTTTGTGAGGTTTTTTTTTTTTCCAACTCTTTAAATATTTCACTCCACTCTTTTCTTGTTTACATGACTTCTGATGAGAGGTGTGATGTAATTCCAATCCTCGTTTCTCTACAGGTGAGGTGCCCACTCCTTTGGCTTCTTTCAAGATTTTCTCCTTGTCTTTGGTTTTCTACAGATTGAATGTAATATTCCTAGGTGTAGATTTTTTGGTATTTATCCTGCTTGATGTTCTTTTTGTTTCCTAAACCTGTGGTTTGGTGTTTATTATTAATTTTGAAAGTTCTTGGTTATTATTATTTCAAATATTTCTTCTGTTCCATTCTTTCTTCTTCTTCTGGTATTCCAAGTAATGGTGTCATATGTTACACCTATTGAAATTCTCCCACAGTTCTTGGATATTCTAGTTGTATTTTTCCCCCATTATTTTTTCTCTTTGCATTTCAGTCTGGAAAGTTTCTATTAACATATTTTCAAGCTCATTAATTCTTTTCTTGACTGTGTCCATTCTATTGATAAGCCGAACACAGGTATTCTTCATTTCTGTTACAGTATTTTTTATTTCTAGCAGTTATAAAATTCTTTCTTAAATTCTCCATCTTTATGTTTCCATTACCAATCTGCTCTTGTATCTTTTTCTATTTTTTCATTTAGTGTCCTTTACATATTAATCATAGATATTTTTAAAGTCTCTGTCAAATAGTTCCAAAATCTTTCTTATATCTGAGTCTGTTTTTTCAATTCTTTGTTGTTGTTGTTGGAAGTTGGACATGATGTGTAGGGTAATATCAACTAAATAGCCCTTTAGTGTGAGGTTTTATGTTTATCTGTACAGGAGTTGGGCTGTATTTAATATTTGCAGTAGTGTTGCAAAAAAAAAAAAACCCAAACCAAACCCATTTCCATCAAGTCGATTCCAACTTTAGCGACCCTATAGGACAGAGTAGAACTACCCCATAGAGTTTCCAAGGAGTGCCTGGTGGATTTAAACTGCTGACCTTTTGGTTAGCAGCTGTAGAACTTAACCACTACATCACCAGGGTACAAATTCCTGTAAGGTCCATGTTTTTTCCTCCCGTTTTGTCTTTAGGTTTCTTTAAGAACTCTTCTTAAGTAGGGTCTGCACCTTGTAACTGTTTCTGCTGTAATTTACTGTTATTATACTGGTGTCCTGTTGGTGTGTTACTAAGGTATGGAGGAGGGAAATCATTCTATATCTTATGATTAAATTTTAGTCTTTTAGTGGACTTATGACCCTGGATTGTGAGCTTCACAAGTGTTTCTTAGCTCACCCCCTTTACGTGAGACAAGAAGTCTAGAGGGGACTAAAGGAGGATAAATGCCCTTTCCCTTAGGCAGGATAAGGATGTGGTGAAGACTTTTTCTTTAAAGAGTAGGACTTGGTTGTGGAGAATGCACTGGATGTGTTTCAAAATGGTTACTTTTCCTTTCTCCTGCCAGAGCTACAAGAGGACTTTTTTTGACTCTTCACCATGAGAATCTGATAGGGTTCCGGGAGATAAATATCCATAAAAGTGTGAGGCCCTCCTAAGACTGCAACCCCTACTCTTACACTAATCCACACTCAGCCTCCAGTAATTTATCAAAATTACCGTTTCAGTGTTCTTACTACTTTATGGCGCCAGTGATTTCTGCTCAGATTTCAGCTGTGACTATTGATTCACCTGCCTCCACATTTTGAAGTGTCGAGTCCAAGAAAAGTCACTGATATTCAATTTGTTCAGATTTTTCTTTCTTGCAAGGATGGGAACGATGACTTCCAAGCTCTTTGCATGTTGGGCCTGAAACCAGAAGTCTGTGAAAACATTTTAAACATGCTTTTTTGATCCATACAACAGCCTTATGAGGTGGATAGTATTGCTAAGCCTATTTTCCAGATGAAGAAATTGAGGCTAAGTAATGTTAAGGAATTTGCTCAAAGTCACCCAGTAAGTGATGAAACTTGGATTTGGACTCAGTTCTGTCTGACTCTGAAGGCTAGGACATGGATACATGCAGCTACAATATAGAAAGTGATGAGAATCACAAGGCGGGGTGCAGAGAAAGTGTTATGGCAACATGAAGGATAGAGAGGTCACTTGAGGATGGAGGGAGGAAATTTTATCAGAGGAGCTAGCAGTTGGGTGGCTCTTGAAGGATTTAAACATAGGGTAGATTGGGACAGAAGGCTGGGACCCTATAGGTAGGGGTTGAAAGTGTTTCGGCATTAAGATCCCCTTACATAAATATTCCATGTTTCCTATCTCAGCCATTGCTTACCCTTCTCCACTTGGAGCTCTGAGGGAAACAAATAAGGTCATTCAGAGCCTGACATAAGTAATGTAAGCTTACTGGCCATTCTCTTTCATTAGGCCAGTGTTACAAGTTCAGATATCTGGGCTTTGATTGGTTTTCTACTTCTCAGAGGTTCTGTCTTGGGAGATTGTTGAGGAGGAAATCAGGCTCAGGGCCAGAAAGACCTTGCCCTCTTGACAGTGGTAATGTCCACTCCACATGGGGGAGGACAAGAGGGGGAAATGACTGTGAATCAGGTTTTGAGACAACTAGGAACTGCAACAACTGGCTGGCCACTGCCACATAGACTTGCATGCCAGAACATTCTTCATTTTGCTTTCTAACCATGTCCCTGGCACTCCCCAACCTACAGAAGAAATGACGACGATCCCATCACATGTAATCCTGAGAACACAGCTGATGCTTTGTCCTCCTGGGACTGTAAGATACTCTTCTCCTGTCCAAAAAAGAATCCATTCTAAGGGAACCAGGCAGAAACGAGAGGTACTGGTAAGCCCTGTCTAGTGCATTCCCACTTGTGGGGTGCACAACAGGGTGAGTAGGACACAGTGGCCCAGCAAACACTGAGGACCTAAGATGGAGTTCTCTCTGGGGCCAAATGACCCAGTCTTAGGGTCCTGGCTCTCTGATCCTAGAAGGTCTAGTTGCTCTTTTCCCTTCCTGGGCATGATTCTGCAGGAAAAACCCTCTACATATACCCTATTATCTTGGGAGGTAGGTGAGGACTACCCAGAATAAACCAGAACTAGTGTATAAACAGAATAGGAAGATTCTACAGATAACAGAGAAGGGAAGGTTGCTGCATATATTTGAGAAGTGCTGGATCCTTAAACCCCCTTGCTCAAAATTGTTCTCCCCAGTGATCTACCTGTAGCTCACCACTGGCAATCTCCTCAGTATAAGGCAGTGGATTTTGAATATTTTTTATTGTGACCCACAGTAAGGAATACATTTTATAGAATGAACTAATAATAAGCACTTTTACACGTGTGTGTGTACATATATATGCCTGTGTGTATCTATGTATATATGCATGCATGCACCTATGAACGTATATATATTCATGTACATATAAATTGAAGTTTTCATATGTCAAAAATAACTGAATATTGGTAATTTCACATTGTTCAACTTAATATTAAAACAAAACTTTCACTAAACAATACTTACCCTTAATGTATAAAATCACTGTGATATTTTATATTTCATTCTTTTTCATTTTTAAAAAGTGCCAGTTGTTACCTATTAAACTGATTTCATAATGTACTAATAAGTTGTGATCCACAGCTTGAAAAACAGTTTTAAGGTGTTACCTCCTGCAGGTCCTTCTTAAAATACAGAAATTTTCCCTGGATAGATAATTAAATTAGGGCCAGAAAGTCCCCAGAAGATGTGAAGATGAGAGGAAAAGGAGGGAAGAAGAAAGGGGAAGGAAAGTCCTGGCACTAGAAGGACAGGACAGGTCAGAGTCTCTGGGAAGCCGCAAGCAATAGAACATAAAAAAAAAAACAATCCCAAACCTGTTGCCGTTGAGTGGATTTCAACTCATAGTGACCCTATAGGACAGAGTAGAACTGCTAGTTGGTCCTAGCTCTGCCTTCTGGAGTAACACAGAATAAGTCAGCTCTCTCTTCCATGTGCTGGGCAGGCAGGAGGCCCTATCAGATGAGTAGTGAGGGTACGTTGACAATAGCCAGTATGGGACTGCAGAGTGAAACTGAAATTCTCTGTAGGCTCCAGAGTATATTACAGGTCCCTCACATGATGTTAATGTAGACGATTCATGAATCACACTTTGAGAAACACCAGTGTAGGCAGCCAAACAGTGAGAATAATTCAAGAGGCCCAAGCTGTTCTACAGATTTCACATGGCAGAAAGAGCTGAGAGTTCATGGACAGACCTGTCTGGCCCAAGGACTGCTACATGGAAGATTGTCTTCCAGAAAGGGGATGTGGCTTTCTGCCCCCAACTCTAATACCCTGGGCATTTTGGAATCTGGTTTATAGGGTTTTCTGTGGATGGGTGAGCAGAAGAGCTTGAAGAGGAGGATGGGAAGGGAGTCCTCAGAAGGAACTGTTGGGCAGAGCTCACTCCTGACTTTTGATTTTCTCCATGCCTCCTAATTGCCCCAAGGAGATCTTTTTATCAGCCATGATCACAGCATATTGAGTTAGGCAGTTATGCTTAATATTAATAGTAACAATATAATAATATATTTTGTATTATATAGAACAGTAGAAATATAATAACATGATAATAGTCAAATTTATTGGGCTTTTCTCTGTGAGTCAGGAGTATTCTAAGTGCTAAACAAAGATGAGTCCACTTAATCCTCACAGATACCAATTATCATCCCCATTTTACAGACAAAAAACTGAGACACAGATAGAGGCCTAAATTCCAATAACTCGGAAGTGGCAGAGCCAATGTTCAAATTCAGAAATTGGAGCCCTTGTGGTGCATTGGTTAGGAATTCGGCTGCCAACCTAAAGGTCAGCAGTTCAAATCCACCAGCCACTTCTTGGAAACCCTATGGGGCAGTTCTACGTTGTTCTATAGGGTCGCTATGAGTCGGAATCAACTAGATGGCAACGGGTTTGATTTTAGTTTTGGTTTTATAGCAGAAACAGCCCTTGTCTGAGGGTCTAAAGGAGTAGAGGTAAGTTCTAGTTCTACCCATAACTCACTGTGTAACCTTCCCCTCTCTTTATCCCAAGTTCCATGTTTGTGATACAATACTTAATACAATATGAACCAGGAGCTTCAACTAGATGACCCTTAAGGGTTCTTCCAGCTGATTCATTTAGTTAGACCAAAAATGATTACTAATCACTTCCTAAATGCCAAGCCCTGGGTGAGCAAGACACCATTTCTCCCTCACAGATCTCCTGTTTTAATGAGGACAGGGGAACAAAAATAACCTGCCCAGAGCCTAAGGCTGTGATGTGTGTGTGGGGGTGAGCAAGCGTGTGTGTGTGTGTGTGTGTGTGTGTGTGTGTGTGTAAGTCCAAAGGGTACCAGGGTAAGGTTAGCCTGGTGCAAGTCCAGCAAGGCTGCATACAGACTCTGAAAGAGGAGAAAGCCCTAGGAGTGGCCTCTCTCATGCTGTCTGTACCCCCTAAATCTTTCCCATGATCTTACTCCAAAGATTTCCACTGGAAACCACAATTGCAGCTCATGTATACCAGCCTCAGTGGGGAAATGCTTGTTTGCAATGAATAATCACTTGGCAACTGCAAGCTATATGTGTTCCTGAGGCAAGGCTCCTAAAGGACCCAGGGCAGGGAAGGTGAGCTGGGGACACACCCTGATGGAACAGAGGGCAGGGAGCAGCATAGAAGAGGTTGTGGAGAAAACTGGGGATTGGAGGAAAGAGGTGAGAATGGAAGAAGGGAGGGAAAGTAGGATGGAGAGAAGGAGGGAAGGAAAGGACATGGGAGGAGTAGAGAGAGAGAGGGAAAGAAGGGATAAGGGGCGAGAAGGAGGAAACTTCTTAGCTAGTCTACAGAAACTGGTTTCCCTATACTTCTCTACCTTTTGGCCCCTGAGGCACACAGGCTTCAGATGACTTGTCTAAGAACACGACATGAATTAAAGGACCAAGGTGAGAGTCAAACCCAGTTCTATCACCTCTTTGTGGTGGCTTCTGAAGACTGTGGGGACTCCAGGAGGCCTAGAGAAATGCTGAACACAGCCTGCAGCTAAGAAGCTTCATTTCTCTTCCATGCCCTAAAGTTTCAGCAGCCAGTCTTATCATATGTGGCATTATCATTGGGTCCCAGATGGCTGCCAATCAGCTATGAGGTATTCTAATGAGCCTCAGATTGTTCCCATGGCCCCTTCCAGAAGTATGAGGCACCAATGTTGGAATTTCAGGCTTTCTGTCAGGTGGTGTGGAGATATAGTCCAAGATCTGAAATGGAAACCATGCAGTAAAAATGCCACCATTCCTCCTTCCTGGACCTGTGCACATATCACTAATTGATCATACTACTTTCTTCTACAGAACTTAGATTCTGCTTCAGAATCACTCTTAACACAGCAGTCTCTGTTGATGCATAAGCATTGATATGAAAAATTATATCTATTTACAGCCTTGCTTGGGTCTATTAGATCATACTGTTCCATGTATGCAAAGGTCATGGTTGGAAGCAGCACGAAGTCTATACGGGCTCATTCAGTGCACACTTTTCTATTTTCCTGAGAACTTCCTGGACAGAAACAGAAAAGACAGCCCAGAAAAAGTCCACATATATCACCTAATGTAACTGAGACACTTGCACCAGAAACGATAGTGCTTGGGCTTCCTAGAAGCTAGAGCCATAAGTGTTCCTGAGGCAAGGAGAAACAAAAATTTCCCTTAGACTAAATGGAAAGACAATTTATGTAATGAAAGGTTTACTGCATACTTCTTATGTTTCAGCATTATGTATTGACATGAGTTATTTCCTTTTAACTTCGTGAAAATCCTCTATTATTAATCTCATTTTGAAGATAATGAATTAAAGATCAGAGAGATGAAGAATCTTTCCAAGGTCAATAGCTAGAAAGTGACAGAGTCAAGATTCAACCAATATTTGATTGATTTGGTTCTAAATAACTTTCCCAACATACCATGTTGGCTGCAAAAATAACACAGAATGACATAATGGAATGCCATTCTATTTATTCCAAAAATGTACATCAAATGCCTCATATTTGTCAAGAACTGATCTATTTAGGCACTGTAAGGAACAAGGCAGATGGGGCTCTTGCCCTCATGGAGCTTACAGTCTGAGGGGGTCGGGGAAGACAGAGTATTCAAATTGTAAACTATGAAAGTGTTAATAAGAGAAAATACAAGGCGCTAAGAAAGAATATCGCAGCAGGGAAGTGATCTAGTATGCGAGATTTGAGTTGAGATCTGAAGGTGAAGGAAAGTAGAGAAAGAAAACATTCCAGGCTGATGGAAGAGCTTGTGCAAAAACCTGTGGTGGAAAGACCTTGAATAAGGCCAGTATATCAGTAGCACAGAGCAAGAGGAGGAGAATGATTGGTGAAGAGGGCCCTGCAGCCCTCAATGAGGAGTCTGGATTTCATCCTAAGAGCAAAGGAAGCCGCTGGAGAATGTGCATTAATTTTTTTTTTACATTAATATATGGTATGCCTGCAGAAAGATACATGAAATTTATTTGTACATTTTGATAGATATTTATAAAGGAAAATCCATGTAACCATCACCTAAGTAAATAAAACATTACCAAGACCTCAGAAATAACCCCCACATGACCTTCTTTAATTATAATCCTCTCTTTCCCCCCAGATGTAATTATTATCCTGACTTTTGAAATATCCATTTTTTTTGTAAAATTAAACTTTTTATTTTATTATAATTGTAAATTCACATGCAGTTGTAAGAAATAATACAGAGTGATGTCATGTTGCTTTTACCCAGTTTTTCCCAAAGATAATACCTTGCAAAAATATGGTAAATATCACAGCCAGGATACTGATATTGATGCAGTCAAGATACAGAACAGTTCCATCACTGCAAGAATGTCTTCTGTTGCCCTTTTATAGCTGCATTAATCTCCAATCTTCCCCATCCCTTACCCCTGGTGGTCACTAATCTGTTCTTCATGTTCTTCATTTCTACAATTTTGCCATTTCAAGAATGTTATATAAATGTAATCATACAGTATGTGGTCTTTTCTATTGGATACTTCACTCAGCATAACTCCTTGGAAATTTATACAAGTTATTGCATGTATCAATAATTCATTCCTTTTTATTGTTGAGTAGTATTCCATGGTATGGATGTACCACAATTCATTTAACAATTCACTTACTGAAACACATTTGGGTTGTTTACAGTTTTTGGCTATTATGAATAAAGCTGTTATGAACATTCACCCACAAGTCTTTATGTGAATGTAAGTTTTTATTTATTTGGGATAAATGCCCAAGAATGAAATTACTGTGTCCTATAGTAAAGGGAGGGAGGAGCCCTGGTGGTACAGTAGTTAAAGCCCTTGACTGCTAACCAAAAGATTTGTGGTTTGAATCCACCAGCCACTCCATGGGAGAAAGATGTGGCAGTCTGCTTCCGTAAAGATTTACAGCCTTGGAAACCGTATGGGGCAGTTCTAATCTGTCCTATAGGGTAGCTATGAGACTGAAATGACTCGACAGCAGTGGGTTGGCTTTGGCTTTTTGGGTTTATGGTAAAGTGCATGTTCAGATTTCTAAGAAATTGACAAACTGCAAGGGCGGGGCCAAGATGGCAGAGTAGTCAGATGTTTCCTGTGGTCCCACTTACAACAAAGACCTGAAAAGACTAGTGAATCGATTATGTATGACAATCTAGGAGCCCTGAAGATCAAAGACAAAGTTGAGGAATCAGACTGAGTGGCAGGGGGAGGGAGAGACGAGACGGATGAGAAACGCGAGGAGTTGCCAGAACTGACCTGACCCACACTGGTACCCTGCAGGCTGGACCAGCTAACCTGTGAGGGGTGAGGCAAGCATTGGCATTGAGGATCCGTTTTCCACCTCGGGAGAGACTGAGCGGTGGAGAGTCTGCTCAAGCTTCCAGAATCAGAGAGAAACAGCGCTCAACTGGTGAAAGATAAGTACAAGCATCTAATCTACTGTGCAGATCAATTTTAAAAAAAAAAACCCTTTTGGGAAGTACCTGTCTCCCATTTACCTGCCCCTTCCCCACTCTGCGCTGGGTCCTGGGCCAGCTTCAGCGATTGCTGAGCACCTTGGGATGGAAGAAGGACCGTTTTGCACCTTGAGCCATTTTCCTGGCTTTGGAGAGGGAACAAATTAACAAATAAGAAAAAATAATCTGCCAGCTCCCCTAAGCCAGGAACTCAGAGCAGGCAAAGTCCCTTTGCCTAGGCACAGGCATAAGGGGTCCATGGACTCTGAACGCCTTTCACCCCTGCATAGACTTGTGTGGGCCCATTTCAACAGCATAGGCACTCATTAGCACAGTAAAACATGACATACACCTGAAGCCCATTTTCATCCGTATCAGCTATAAGGGGGAGTGACAGATTGGTGACATTGACACTGCCCTGTCTATTAAGCAGATTCCTCACCTACCCGCATCAAAGGCCTGAGGACTGATGGCTCCACCCACTCCACCAAGCCACCCATGACAGGGGTCCAAGAATAAGTGGTGACTCCTAGTCCTTATAGACAACAGCATAGGTGCACATAGTCCAGCTGCAAAACCCACCTACCTACACAGTCTAGGGAACACGGACACACCCTCCACACAGAAACTCAAGGGCAGCTGTCAGCCCTCTGCCTTGATCAGTTCATGAGCCCCTACTGCAGCAAGATACCTGTGTCTACTCCAATCACCCCTGCCCATCTAGGACTATAGGTGACAGCCTGAACCGCACACTAGGTGAACTATGACCTGAACACCTGAGATGAATCCACACAAGAAAAGTAAATGGACTCCTGGGCTCATATACCTAGTAGCACCTCTAGCCACCTGGAGACAGGATGTGAGAGCATCAAAGACTCCAATAATCAAACTAGCTCACACAACTAGCCTATATGGGCATATCAAAACAAAACAAAACAAGAAACTAGGACACAGTAAGCAAACATTAATAAATATAATAACTTATTGATGGTTTGGAGACAACAGTCAATATCAAATTACATAAAGAGGCAGACCATGATGGCTTCAGCAAGGGCCCAAAGCAAAGAATCAAGAAACCTTCTGAAGGAAGAGAACTTCTTGAAATAACAGAGGTAGAATTCAAAAGATTAATATACAGAACTCTTCAAGAGATCAGGCAAAATGCAGAACAAGCCAAGCAACACACAGACAAAGCAACAGAGGAACTTAAGATGGTTATTCAAGAGCATAATGACAAATTTAACAGGCTGCAAGAATCCATAGAGAGATGGCAAACAGAAAGTCAAAAGATTAACAATAAAATTTCAGAATTAGACAACTCAATAGAAACTCATAGGAGCAGAATTGAGACAATAGAAGTCAAAATTAGTGAGACTGAATATAAAGCACTTGACACCAACTTATTTGAGGAAAAATCAGATAAAAGGATTTAAAAAAATGAAGAAACCCTAAGAATTATGTGGGACTGTATCAAGAAGAAAAACCTACGAGTGATTGGAGTACCAGAACAAGGGAGATAACAGAAAATATGGAGAGAGTTGTTGAAGATATTTTGGCAGAAAACTTCCCTGATATCGTGAAAGATGAGAAGATTTCTATCCAAGAAGCTCATTGAACCCCACACAAAGTAGATCCCAAAAGAAAGTCACCAAGACATATTATAATCAAACTTGCCAAAATTAAAGATAAAGAAAGAATTTTGACAGTGGCTAGGGATAAATGAAAAGTAATTTACAAAGGAGAGTCAATAAGACTAAACTCGGACTACTCAGAAGAAATCAAGCAGGCAAGGAGGCAGTGGGATGACATATATAAAACCTTGAAAGAAAACTATTGCTAGCCAATAACTATATATCCAGCAAAACTATCTCTCAAATATGATGGTGAAATTAGGGCATTTCCATATAATCAGTTTAGGGAATTTGTTAAAACCAAACCAAAATTACAAGCAATACTAAAGGGAGTCCTCTGGTTAGAAAACAAATAACATCAGATAACAACCCAAGACTAGAATACAGGACAGGACAACAACACATCAACCCAGATAGGGAAGTCACAAAAAAAATCAATGCCGAAACACTGAAAATAGGAAAACAGAGATGTCAATATGTAAAAGATGACAATATTAAAACAAAAAAGAGGGACTAAATAATGTAATCATAGATATTACATACGGAGAGTAAGTCAAAGGGATATAAAGAAATAAAAGATTGGTTTAAAATTAGAAAAATAGGGGTAAATATTAAGGTAGCCACAAAGGAAACTAACAATCCTACACAGCAAAATAAAAAACAAGAAAAATATAAAGACTCAGCAAATACAAAATCAAGAACAATGGAAAGGATGAAAAGAAAATAGAAAAAGAAAGATGACTCAGCACAGAAAATTAAGTGGAACAAAGAAACTGTGAACAACACAAAAAAATATAGTAAAATGACAGCACTAAATTCATACCTATCAATACTTATGCTGAATGTAAATAGACTAAATGTCCCAATAAAGAGACAGAATGGATTAAAAAAAAACACTATCTGTTTATATGCTGCCTACAAGAGACACACCTTAGACTTAAAGATACAAAAAAAACCCTAAAACTCAAAGGATGGAAAAAAATATATCAAGCAAACAACAATCAAAAAAGAGCAATAGTGGCAATGTTAGTCTCTGACAAAATAGACTTTAAAGCAAAATCCACTAAGGATAAGGAAGGACACTATATAATGATTAAAGGGTCAATACACCAGGAGGACATAACCATAATAAATATTTAAACACCCAAAAACAAGACTTCAAAATACATAAAACAAACTCTAACAACACTGAAAAGAAAAACAGACAGCTCCACAATAATAATAGTAGAATTCTACATACCACTTTTGGTGAAGGATCGAACATCCAGAAAGAAGCTCAATAAAAACATGGAAGATCTAAATGCCAAAATCAACCAACTTGATCTCATAGACATATAAAGAACACTCCACCCAACAGCAGCCAAGTATACTTTCTTTTCCAATGCACATGGAACATTCTCCAGAATAGACCACATATTAGGCCACAAAGCAAGCCTTGTTGTTAGGTGCCGTGCAGTCGGTTCCGACTCATAGCCATGCTATGTACCACAGAATAAAACACTGCCTGGTCCTTAGCCATGCTCACAATCATTATGCTTGAGCTCATTGTTATAGCCACTGTATCAATCCATCTCATTGAGGGTTTTCCTCTTTTTCTCTGATCCTGTACTTTACCAAGCATGATGTCCTTCTCCAGGGACTGATCTCTCCTGACAACATGTCCAAAGTATGCAAGACATAGTCTCGCCATCCTTGCATGTAAGGAGCATTCTGGTTGTATTTCAGTCCATGGTATATTCAATATTCTTCACCAACACAATTCAAAGGCATCAATTCTTCTTCAGTCTTCCTTATTCATTGTCCAGCTTTCCCATGAATATGATGCAATTGAAAATACCATGGCTTGGGTCAGGCACACCTTAGTCTTCAAGGTGACATCTTTGCTTTTCAACACTTTAAAGAGGTCTTTTGCAGCAGCTTTGCCCAATGCAATGCATCTTTTGATTTCTTGACTGCTGCTTCCATGGGTGTTGATTGTGGATCCAAGTGAAATGAAATCCTTGACAACTTCAAGCCTTAACAGAATCCAAAAATAGAAATATTACAAAGCATCTATTTTGACCATAAAGCCATAAAAGTAGAAATCAATAACAGAAAAAGCAAGGAAAAAAGTCAAATGCGTGGAAACTGAACAACGCCTTACTCAAAAACTACATGGTTATAGAAGAAATTGAAGACAGAATAAAGAAATTCACAGAATCAAATGAGAATGAATACACATCCCACCAGATCCTTTGGGACACCGCAAAAGCAGTGCTCAGAGGTCAATTTATAGCAATAAATGTACACATCCAAAAGCAAGAAAGGGCCAAAATCGAAACAGCAACCCCACAACTTGAAGAAGTAGAAAGAGAACAGCAAAAGAAGACCTAGAGCACCAGAAGAAAGGAAATAATAATAATTAGAGCAGAATTAAATGAAATAGAAATGAGAGAAACAACTGAAAGAGTTAACGAGACCAAAAGCTGGTTCTTTGGAAGGTTCAACGAAATCAAAAAATAAATGGCCAAATTGACAAAAGAAAAACAGGGAAGGAAGCAAATGAGATGGGTGATATCACAAGAGATCCAACTGAAATTGGAAAAATCTTAACAGAATACTATGAAAAATTGTACTCTAACAAATTTGAAAACCTAGAGGAAATGTACAAATTTCTAGAAACACATTACCTACCTAAACTAACACAAACAGAGGTAGAACAAATAAATAAACCTGTAAAAAAAGAAGAGATTGGAAAGGTAATTTTAAAATTCTCCACACACACACACACACACACAAAAAAAAAAAACCCTGGCCCTGACAGCTTCACTGGAGAGTTCTACCAAACATTCAGAGAAGAGTTAACACAACTACTACTAAAGGTATTTCAGAGCATAGAAAAGGATGGCATACTCCCAAACTCATTCTATGAAGCCAGCATAACCCTGATACTAAAACCAGGTAAAGACACCACAAAAAAAGAAAATGACAGACCAATATCCCTCATGAACATAGATGCAAAAATCCTCAACAAAATTCTAGCCAATAAAATTCAACAACATATTGAAAAAATAATTCACCATGACTAAGTGGGATTTGTACCAGGTATGCAGGGATGGTTCAACATTAGAAAAACAATCAATGTAATCCACACATAAATAAAACAAAAGAGAATAACCACATGATCTTATCAGCTGATGCAGAAAAGGCATTTGACGAAGTCCCACACACATTCTTGATAAAAACTCTCAGCAAAATAGGAATAGAAGGGAAATTCCTCAGCATAATAAAAGGCATTTATACAAAGCCAACAGCCAACATCATCCTAAATAGAGAGAGTCTGAAAACATTCCCCTTGAGAATGGGAAATAGACAAGGATGCTCTTTATCACCACTCTTCTTCAACATTGTGTTGGCATTCCTAGCTAGAGCAATAAGGCAAGAAAAAGAAATAAAGGGCATCCAAATTGGTAAGGAAGAAGTAAACATATCCCTATTCATAGATGATATGATCTTATACACAGTAAACCTCAAAGAATCCACAAGAAAACTACTGGAACTATTAGAAGATTTCAGCAAAGAATCAGGATACAAGACAAACATACAAAAATCAGTTGGATTCCTCTACACCAACAAAGAGAACTTCCAAGAGGAAATCACCAAATCAATACCATTTACAGTAGCTCCCAAGAAGATAAAATACTTAGGAATAAATCTAACCAGAGACGTAAAAAACCTATACAAAGAAAACTATTGCAAGAAACCTACATAAGCGGAAAAACATACCATGCTCATGGATAGGAAGACTCTACATTTTCAAAATGTCAGTTCTACACAAAGTGATCTACAGATACGAAGAAATCATAGTCTAAATTCCAATGGCATTTTTTAATGAGATGGAGAAACAAATCGCCAACTTCATATGGAAAAGGAAGAGGCCCCAGATAAATAGAGTATTACTGAAGAAGAAAAAAGTGTGAGGACTCACACTATTTGATTTTAGAACCTATTTTACTGCCAAGGTAGTCAAAACAGCCTGGCACTGGTACAGCAACAGATACATAGACCAATGGTACAGAATTGAGAATCCAGATGTAAATTCATCCTCCTATGAGCAGCTGATACTTGACAAAGGCCCAAAATCTACTGAATGGGGAAAAGACAGTCTCTTTAACAAATGGTGCTAGCATAACTGGACACCCATCTGCACAAAAATTAAACAAGACCCATACCTCACACCATGCACAAAAACTAACTCTAAATGGATCAGAGACCTAAATATAAAGTCTAAATGATAAAGATCATGGAAGAAAAAATAGGGACAATGCTAGGAGTCCGAATACATGCCATAAACAGAATAGAAACATAACTAACAGTGCACAAACACCAGAAGAGAAACTAGATAACTGGTCGCTCCTAAAAATCAAACACTTATGTTCCTCAAAAGACTTCATCAAAAGAGTAAAAAGACAACCTCCAGACTAGGTAAACATTTTTGTCTATGATATATCTGGTCAGGGTCTAATCTCTAAAATCTACAAGATACTGCAAAACCTCAACAACAAAAAGACAAATAACCCGATTAAAAATTGGGCAAAGGATATGAACAGGCACTTAACCAAAGAAGACATTTAGGCAGCTAACAGACACGTGAAGAAATGCTCATGATCATTAGCCACTAGAGAAATGCAAATCAAAACTACAGTGGGATTCCATCTCACCCCAACAAGGCTAGCATTAATCTAAAATCATAAAATAATAAATGTTGGAGAGGTGGTGTGGAGAGACTGGAACACTTATACACTGGTGGTGGGAGTGTAAAATGGTACAACCACTTTGGAAATTTATTTGGGGCTTCCTTAAAAAGCTAGAAATAGAAGTACCATAGGATCCAGCAATCTCACTCCTTGGACTATATCCTAGAGAAATATGAGCCATCACATGAATAGATATATGCACACCCATGTCCATTGCAGCACTGTTCACAATAGGAAAAAGTTGGAAACAACCTAGGTGCCCATCAACAGATGAATGAACAAATTATATGTTCACACAATGGAATACTATACAAAGATAAAGAACAACCATGAATCCATGAAACATCTCACAACATGGATGAATCTGGAAGGCATTAGGGTGAGTGAAATTAATCAGTTGCAAAAGGACAAATATTGTATGAGACCACTATTATAAGAACTCAAGAAAAGGTTTAAACACAGAAGAAAACATTCTTTGATGGTTACAAGGGTGGGGAGGGAGCAAAAGGGGAAATCACCAACTAGATAGTAGACAAGAATTATCTTAGGTGAAGGGAAGGACAACACACAACACAGGGGAAGTCAGCACAACCATACTAAACCAAAAAAGCTAAGAAGTTTCCTGAACACAACCAAACATGTCAAGGGACAGTGTAGCAGGGGCAGGGGTCTGGGGACCATGGTTTCAGGGGACATCTAGGTCAATTGGCATAACAAAGTTTATTAAGAAAGTGTTCTGCATCCCGTCAGGGGTCTTAAAATTTAGTGAGTGGCCGTCTAAGATGCATCAATTTGTCCCAACCCAGCTGGTGCAAAGGAGAATGAACACCAAAGACACACAGAAAATATTAGCCCAAGAGACAAAAGGGGCCTCATAAACCGGAGACTCCATCAGCCTGAGACCAGAAGAACTAGATGGTGCCCAGCTACCACCAATGACCGCCCTGACAGGGAACACAACAGACAGTCCCTGACGGAGCAGGAGAAAAGTGGGGTGCAGAACTCAAATTTTAGTAAAAGACCAGACTTAATGGTCTGAATGAGACTGGAGGAACTCCAGAAGACTTGGCCCCCAGACTCTCTGTTAACCCAGAACTAAAACCATTCCCAAAGCCAGCTCTTTAGATAAAGAATAGATTGGAGTATAAGACATAAAATGATACTCGTGAAGAATGTGCTTCTTAGTTCAAGTAGATACACGAGACTAAATGGGCAGCTCCTGTCCGGAGGAGAGATGAGAAGGCAGAAAGGGATAGGAGCTGGTTGAATGGACACGGAAAATCCGAGGTGGAAAGGAGGAATTTACGTCACATTATAGGGATAGCAACTAGGGTCACACAACAATGTGTGTATAAATTTTTGTATGAGAAACTAACTTGAGCTGTAAAGTTTCACCTAAAACACAAGTAAAAAATAAAAAATTGCTAAACTGTTTTCCAGAGTGATTGTACCATTTCACATTCTTACCACCAATGTGTAAGTGATGTAGTTTGTCCAAATCCTCATCAGCATTTGGTATTGTCACTTTTTTTTTAAGTCATTCTGGTAAATGTGTAGTGATCCTTCCTTGTGGTTTTAATTTGCATTCCCCTAACGGCTAATTGGAGTACCTGTGTGGCGCAAACGGCTAAGCACTTGATGCTTGACTACTAACTGAAAGTTTGGGGCTTCAAACTCACCCAGAGGTGCCTTGGAAGAAAGGTCTGTCCATCTGCTTCCAGAAGGTCACAGCCTTGAAAAGCCTGTGAAATTCTACACTGAAACACATGAGGTCACCATGAATCAGAATTGACTCCATGACAATTGGTATGGTTTAGTGGTTAATTATATTGAATATCTTTTCATGTGCTTATATGCCATCTGTATATCCTTTTCAGTGAAATATCTATTCATGAATTTTTCCCATTTTCTAATTGGATTGCTTGTTTACTGTTAAATTTTGAGAATTCTTCATAGATATTCATTCTTTTTCAGATATGTGGTTTGCAAATATTTCTCCCAATCTGTAGTTTGTATTTTGATCCTCTTCACAGGGTCTTTCATGGAACAAGTGTTCTTTTCAATTTATGTGTATTACTTTTTCAGTGGCTACTAAGTTATTAGTTCATGAACACCTATTGAGTTGTTTGAATTTAACTACTTAGTAAATAGAAATTTTAGGTATTCCTTTTAGCCTAGAGGTGCCATGAAAATATTAATGAGAAACTAGAGCATTGGTGAAGCCCTGGTGGCTCAGTGGTTAAGTTCTCGGCTGCTAACCAAAAGGTTTGCAGTTCGTATCCACCAGTGGCTCCTTGGAAACCCTGTGGGGCAGTTCTGCTCTGTCCTATAGGGTGTTATGAGTCAGAATTAACTCGATGGCAATGGGTTTGGTTTGTTTTTTTTTTAAGAGCATTGGCACCCAAGAAAATTTAGGAACCTCTGATATAACATGATAATCCTAAACTGATGGGAAAAAATGACCTATATGTTTCTCCTCTCACCCATATCTATCTTCTGTGATAGAGGCCACAAAACTTCCTGGAGCTTCCTTCTAGTTTCTCATTCTCTGTCATTATCCCCCTCACTACGAGGGGCTTTGGACAAGCACTCCTATATCTTACGTGTCTACAGAAGAACTGTTTTTAACTGGATCCCCTAAGTGTGAATTGTGGTTTCTGATTTGGGGCTGTCCTCCCCCTATAGCCCATAATAAAATTGTTTTATCTACTCTGTATTAGCAATAGTTCTCCATTTGAAGGAGAAAAAGTTTATTTCTCTGTTCCCATTACCAATGGACAAAATGAACCATTAGCTTACATTTTGAACTCATTTTGTAAGAAAAAAAAAAGGGCCATAAAAAGAGATTACAATCAGAAGAGGAATTGTCATCTAGTTAATTAATCCTGTTTTCCACTAGCATAAGGAACTCTAATGGTCTAAATACTAGGTATCATGGTTAAGGTTATGTGTCAATTGGCTTGGCCATGATTCTCAGTGGTTTGGGAGATATTATGTAATCATCCTCCATTTTGTGATCTGGTGTGGGCAGCCAATCAGATGAAACGAGAGTTTCCTTGGGGATGTGCCCTGCATTCAATATACACCTACTACTCACTTATGGACTATCTCATTATCCAATATTTTGCATTTATGACACTAGTAAAAAAACTACTATCTGACTATTTTGCACATTAATGAGGTGATGGACATAGTGGCAACGGCTTCAGAGTGTCCCCTACCTCGAGAAGGGCCTCTGAGTGGCCTCTGGGAAGCTGAGACACGCTGCCCCATGCCTTCTGCTCCCTTCTGCCAACAGGGGCACCACGTCCAGATGCTGCGTGGGGCTGGCCTCCTCTGTGGCCCTAGCCTCCGTGCGGATGCTTAGGCAGTGCCCAGCCAGCGGGGGCCTGTTCTGGGTTCCCAGCTTCCATGCGGCCTGAGGGCCTACAGCTCAAAATAGCTATGCGATAGTGCGGTACAATGGATCACTTCTGTGTGGCTTTTCTAGCCATGGTCTTGTAACTCCCACCCAAGTGACTGGGTAGGACTGTGTGACAGGGTAATTATGGCCTATCAAAAGGATTGGTCAGTTTTGCCATCCCTCTGGGCTTGAAATAAGCCACCCCAGAGGCAGGAAAGAGAGAATACTACCGCCACCAAGGAAGAACAGCCAGACGCCAGCACATCCTCTGGACCCTGGAATCTCTGAGCTGAGAAGCTTCTGGAAGCAGAGACAGAGAGAGCGAGAGAGAGAACTGTAACACTGAAAACAGTGAGAAGTGGTGGCAGGAGATACCAAGCAGCAGAGACCGAGCAGCAGAAGCCGGTATGGTGAGCTTCCCAGCCTATGGAGAGGGAAAGCTGAGTGCCTTTGGGCAGAGGCCTAGGGCCAAGGAGAGGCATGCCTGCAAGCATGACTGGGAAGAGGCTGTCCTGATGGAAGTAAACTGTATCCTGAGTGTTCCTGAGCCTGAATTGTAACTGTTACTTCCCTAATAAGCCCCATAATCATGAGTATTGACTGTGAGTTCTTTGTGGCTGTTGCAATGAATTATCAAACCCAGCAGAGAGTGCTGTGGGAGGGACAGTTGGTGTCAGAGTTGGTAAAAATGGCTGAGACACAAGGCATGTCTGACCTCCACCTCAAAAGAATCAGCCTTGGGCTGTTGATCTTTATTCTCCTTCCCCCTTGTGAAGTCAGAGGAGGTCAGACGCCATCCCTAAAATTGATACTGGGTGGGAAGGCAGGAAGAAAAGAGGCACTGGAGAGGGTATTTGGAAGAAATGCATGCTAGTTTAATGGCATCTCAAAGTGAGCTGAACGCGCCTGAAGCCTCTGGCTGGGTGGGGCAGTGTGTGTGGCCTGGCTCCCAGCACCCTTTCAGGGAAGCCCTGAGCCTCAGTGACTCACCAGGCTGGGAGGGCATTGTAGGCTCTGGGATGGTGAATGTATGGCTTGCAGGGGCGGGAGTGCAGCCCTGGAGGCCGCTCCGTATGGGAAGCTCTGACCTAGCACAGGAGGAAGGTGAAGTGGTTAACCCATGGGCCCTCCAGTTATACAGCCCAGCTTTATCCAGCTCTGCCAAGTTTCCTTCTCCACAGAGGAATAATCTGTAACTGGACCTGTCACAGTGATGCAGACATTAACAAATCTTACCTCTTATTATTTCTATGATCATATTTTCTAAATGAAAAAAAGGACAAATGGATGGTCTGAAAACAGAAAAAAAAATCCTCAATTTTCACGAAAAGCTGACTTTCACATAATGACCTGGTCTTTGGAACCTAACCATGTTGATAAGTAAGGAGGGGGTGTATACGGATGTTCAGACAAAGTTTGCTGTCTCTCAATCCTGCACTCAATCCTGCATTCTTCTCATGATCCTCTGACCTTTGGTTCCTGGGACATGAGCCAGCAGCCTGCCACCAGCCCTGCAGATTTTGGGTTTGCCAGCTCCTGCAACCCAGTAAGCCAGTAACCTGCCGTCTGACCTTCAGATTTTAGGTTTGTAAGCCCTTGCTACCACATGAGTCAGGAGAATTGGCCAACCTACCACTGATCCACAGATTTGGACTTGCCAGCCTCCACAACTGCGTTAACCATTTCCTTGAAATAAATCTCTGTATATATACTTGTAAACACACTTTACTGGTTTTGCTCCTCTAGAGAACCTAGTCTAATACATTTGGTACCAAGAGTGTTTATAGAGGAACAAAAACTTAAGGATGAGTTTTCTGTATTTGTTCTCAAGTCTGACTAGTCTTAAAGGTGTTGATGACTCTATCTCCTCTAATAAAGACCAAAAAAAAAAAAAAATCAATTGCCATGAAGTCAATTCCAACTCTTAGCGACCCTATAGGACAGAGTAGAACTGACCCATAGGGTTTCTAAGAAGCAGATGGTGGATTCAAACTGCCGACCTTTTGTTTAGAAGCCAAGCTATTAACCACTGTGCCACCAAGGCTCCTACTGTAATAAAGAGGGTACTGCTAATTCATAGTGTGAGCTGGCGATAGAAATACCCAAAATATCTCTCCCAACAAATCCGTTATTGGTGACAGGCGAGGCTCTGGGTGATCACATGTTTGATACCTTTCTACAATTTTGTCATAATGAAAAGTATAAGGAAGCTGGTTGGTTGGTCCCACTTTCACTAAACAAACTAGTGAAATAAACAGATGAGATCAAGACTTCAGAGTCACATCTCAGGCACTGCATAAAAGACCTGAATATTGCCACTTGTGCCCTAAAATAAAGTCTTATTTCTTGTAGTAACAAAGCTGAAATTGCTGAAAACCAAACCCAGAGTCTTACCTTAAGAGTGGCTGAATTACAACACCAATTGAATTCCCAACCTCGAATGGTGTCTGAAGTTAGTGAGGGCGTTGATTGGGAAGAAATGGGACTCAAAAACTTGGGTTGGGGGTATATGGACAGATAATGAGGAAACTGGGAAAACTGAGCACCTAAATTCTGTTGAATCATGCCAGTTGACAGAACCAGCCCTCTCACTGCCATCTGAAGAGATTACTCCATCTTAGTCTGTTAAGCTACCTTTCCCAGTAAAATCATTATCCCTTCCACCCCTATCTGATGAGATTAACCCAGCTGTGTCTGACAAGTCCTTGCCTGAGTTATCACTGGAGTGGCACTTGAGGCATCACCTGAAGCAGATGCTTTACAAGATATTGCTGAATGCCCTCAGGACTCACACTCACAACACATTTTTGCTTCTAGATATAACTAGACTTCAGTCCCAGTGAGCTCCAAGATGTGAAGTACAAAGTGTGACTGGGGAGGAGGTATGCTACACTCCAACAGAACTGCTTGATTTTTCTAACACATACAAAGAGAAACCTGGAGAATATGTGTGGGAATGGCTATTAAGGTGTAGGATAATGGTGCAAGGAACATAAAGTTGGATCAGTCTGAGTTTATTCATATGGGCCCACTAAGCACAGATTCTCCATTCAGTGTTTCAGCTTGAGAAGTTAGAAGAGGATTTAATAGTTTATTTGGTTGGTTCACTGAAGCATGGATTAAGCAGCAGCCTACACTAAATCAAGCTGAAGTGCCAGACCCGTCTTGGTATACTGTAGAAGAAAGTATCCAATGAGTTAGGGAAATTTGCATGTTAGAGTCGATTTCTCAGGTTGGACCCGCAGATTCACCCATGGAGTGCCCAGAGGACACACCTTTAACCACAACAGTGAGGAACAAATTTGTGAAGGAAGCCCCAGAATCCTTGAAGCCTGCCGTGATTGCTATTTTATGTCAGTCAGATTTGATAGTGGGAACTGCCCTAACGGAATTAAGACACCTAACTACAATGGGGCTGATTGGACCCCAGGGTGGTAGGAGCCAAGTGGCAGCACTTAATCATCAAAGACAAAGTGGGTGTGGTTACCATAATGGACAGCAGAGTCAAAGCAGTAATCAGAATAGTCTGACTCGGATGGACTTAAACGGCATTGGCTACTTAGTCATGGTGTCCCTAGGAGCAAAACACATGGGAAATCTACAAAATATTCACTTGATCTGTACAAGCAGGATAATTATAGGTCAATTGAACAGCAGTCTAACTCAAATCGCCAGAATAGAGTCATGGTCCCTCAATGAATTCCCAGACTTCAGCCAGTTTACAGACCCACCACCCATTGAATGAAGGGGAGACTGGGTCCCCTTGAGGAAAGACTGCACTACACTGTCAAAAATTTATACTGTTAATCTTTCTCTTAGCCTTCCCCAAAGGGATCTATGGCCTTTTAAGTGAGTGACTGTTCATTAGGGAAACGGATATAATCAGACTGTATGGAGATTGCTGGACACTAGCTCTGAAATGACACTAATTCCAGGAGACACAAAACATCACTGTGGCCCGCCAGTCAGAGTAGGGGCATAAACAAGTCAGGTTATTAATGGAGTCATAGCTTAGGTCCATCTCACAGAGAGTCCAGTGGGTCACCAAACCTATCCTGTAGTGATTTACCCAGCTGAAGAATGTATAATTGGAATAGACATACTCAGCAACTGGCAGAACCCTTACATTGGATCCCTGACAAATGAAGTAAGGGCTATTATGGTAGGAAAAGCCAAGAGGAAGCCATTAGAACCGCCCCTACCTAGGAAAATATTAACCCAAAACCAAAACCACATTTCTGGAGGGACTGCAGAGATTACTGCCACCATCAAGGGCTTGAAGTATACAGGGGTTGTGAGTCCCATCACAGCCCCATTCAACTCACTTCTTTGGCCTGTGCAAAAAATAGATGGATCATGGAGAATGACAGTGGATTATGGTAAACTTATCCAGGTAGTTACTCCAATTTCAGCTGCTGTTCCAGATGCGGTTTCATTGTTTTAGCAAATTAATACATATCCTGGTGTCTGGTGCCTTTTTTCTCGATTCCAGTTTTGAAGAACCACCAGAAAAAGTTTGCCTTCAGCTGGCAAGGTCAGCAATACAAATTCACTATCCTACCTCGGGGATATATCAACTCTCCAGCCTATGTCATAATTTAGTCAGCAGGGATCTTGATTGCCTTTCCCTTCCACAAGACGTCACACTGCCGTGTTACATTGACGGCATTAGGCAGATTTGACCTAGTAAGGAAGAAGTATGAATGACTCTAGACTTACTGGTAAGACATTTGTGTGCTAGAGGGTGGGAAATTAATTCAACAAAAATACAGAACCTTTCCACCTAGTGAAATTTCTACGGGTCTAGTGGTGTGCTGCATGTCCAAATATTTCTTCTAAAGTGAAGGATTAGTTGTTATATCTGGCCCCTCCTACAACCAAAAAGGAGGCACAATGCCAGGTGAGCCTCTTCGGATTTTGGAGGCAGCATATCCTTTATTTAGGTGTGCTACCCCTGCCTATTTACTAAGTGACTCGAAAAGCTGCTGATTTTGAGTGGGGCCCAGAACAGGAGAAGGCTCTGCAATAAGTTCAGGCTGCCATGTAGGCTGCTGTGCTACTTGGGCCATATGATCCAGTTGATCCAACAGTTCTTGAAGTGTCAGCGGCAGATAGAGATGATGCTCAGAGTCTTTGGCAGGCCCCTATTGGTGAATCACAGTACAGACCCTTAGGATTTTGGAGCAAAGCTCTGCCTTGCTCTGCAGATAACTACTTTCCTTTTGAGAAACAGCTTTTGGCTTGTTACTAGGTCTTAGTAGAGACTGAATGCTTAACCATGAGCCACCCCATCACTATGTGGCCTGAGCTGCCCATCATGAACCTGGTATTGCTTGCCAACAGAGTCATAAAGTCAGAAGTGCACAGCAGGACTCCATTATTAAATGGAAATGGCATATACAAAATCAGGCTGGAATAGGACCTGAAGACACCAGTAAGTTACATGAGGAAGTGGTCCAAATGCCCATGGTCCCCACTCTTGTTACATTATCTTCCTTCTCTCAGTCTTCACCTATGACCTCACGGGGAGTTCCTTACAATCAGTTGACTGAGGAAGAGGAAACTTGTGCCTGGTTTACAGATGGTTCTGTGCAATATGCAAGTACCACTCGGAAGTGGACAGTCGCGGCATTGCAACCCATTTCTTGGACCTCCCTGAAGTACAGTGGTGAAGGAAATCCTCCCAGTGGAGGATTTCGTGCAGTGCACCTCGTTGTTCACTTTGCTTGGAAGGAAAAATGGCCAGATGTGCAACTGTACACCAATTCATGGGCTGTGACCAATAGTTAGGCTGGATGGTCAGGGACTTGAATGGAACATGATTGGAAAACGATGACAAGGAGGTATGGGGAAGAGGCATGTGGAAATACCTCTGAATGGTCAAAGAAGTGAAGATATTTGTGTCTCATGTGTATGCATAACCAAAAGGTGACCTCGGCAGAGGAGGGTTTTAACAACCAAGTGGATAGGATGACACATTCTGTGAATACCAGTCAGCCTCTTTCCCCAGCCACTCCTCTCACTGCCCAGTGGGATCATGAAAAAAGTGGCCATGGTGGCAGGGACAGAGGTTATGCATGGGCTCAGTAACATAATCTTCCACTCACCAAGGTCGACTAGTGCCCAGTCCGCCAGCAGCAGGGACCACCACTGAATCCCCGATATGGCACAATTCCTAGGGGTGATTAGCCAGCAACCTGGTGGCATGTTGATTACATTGGACCACTTCTATCATGGAAAGTGTAACACTTTCTTCTTTCTGGATGAGGATTTGCCTTCCCTTCATGAAATGCTTGTGCAAAAACTAACATCCGTGCACTTACAGAATGCCTTATTCACCATGATCCTATCCCACACAGCATTGCCTCAGATCAAGGAATTCACTTCACAGCAAGTGAAGTGTGACAATGGCCCATGCTCAAGGAATATACTGGTCTTACCATGTTCTCCATCATCCTGAAGCAGCTGGCTTGATAGAACGATGAGATGGCCTTCTAAAGACACAAATATGGTGCCAGCTAGGTGGCAATACCTTGCAGGATTGGGGTAATGTTCTCCTGGAGGCTGTATATGTTCTAAACCAGCGTCCAATATATGGTGTTGTTTCTCCCATAGCCAGGATTCATGGCTCCAGGAATCAAGGGGTGAAAATGGGAATGGCACCACTCACTGATAGCCTTAGTGACCCACTTGCAAAATGTTTGCTTCCTGTCCCCAAGACACTATTCTCTGTGGGTCCAGAGGTATTAGTTCCAAAGAGAAGAATACTCCCACCTAGAAACATATCACTGATTCCATTGAACTGGAAAATAAGAATGCCACCCAGCCACTTTGGTCTCCTCATGCCTCTGGATCAACAGGCAGAGAAGGGGTTACCATATTGGCTGGTGTGATTGATCCTGATTACCAAGGGGAAATCAGATTGATATTACATAAAGGAGATAAAGAAGAATATGTCTGGAATACAGGAGATCCCTTAGGATGTCTCTTAGTACTACCATGCCCTGTGATTAAAGTCAATGGAAAACTACTGCAACCCAATTCCAACATGACTACTAATGGCCCAGACCCTTCAGGAATGAAGGTTTGGGTCACTGCACCAGGCAAAGAACCAGAACCATCTGAGGAACTTGCTCAGGGCAAAGGGAGTATGCAATGGACGGTGGAAGAAGGTCTTTCTAAATACCAGCCACGACCCTGTGACCAGTTGCAGAAAAGAGGACTGTAATTATTCTTAATATTTCTTCGTTGTTTTGTTATATGTGTATGTGTTCATATATATATATATATATATATAGATATATAATATCTTTGTTTTCTTTCCTTTCTTATTCCATTAAACTCCCTGCTGTTGAGTCAATTCCAACTCATAGTGACCCTATAAGACAGAGTAGAACTGCTGCATAGGGTTTCCAAGACTGTCAATCTTTATGGAAGCAGACTGTCACATTTTTCTCCTGTGGAGTAGCTGATGAGTTCAAACCGCTGACCTTTCAGTGAGCAGCCAAGCACTTAACCACTGTACTACCATGGCTCCTCTTATTCCATTACTTATTATAACATATAAGTTGTAAACAAGACTAGCTCATTTTTGATTGTATGCACGTTAGCTGTATCATGTTAGGCAAAAGTATAACTTTATAATTGTCTTTATTTAGAGCTTATGTATAGTTTAAGGAGACGAGCACAGGTGCCAAGTTGACAAGGGGTGGACTGTGATGGTTAAGGTTATGTGTCAACTTGGCTAGGCCATGATTCTCAGAGGTTTGGCAGATATTATGTAATCATCTTCCATTTTGTGATCTTATATGAGCAGCCAATCAGTTGAAAGGGGAGTTTCCTTGGGGATGCAGCCTGCATTCAATATATATGGATGTTCTGACAAAGCTCTCTCTCTTGATCCTGCATTCGCCTCATGATCCTCTGACCTCTGATTCTTGGGACATGAGCCAGCAGCGTGACCTGCAGATTTTGAATTCTTTAGTCCCTGCTACCATGTGAGTCAGGAAAAGCCTCCAGCCTGGTGCTGACCCACAGATTTGGGGCTCACCAGTCTCCACAATTGAGTGATCCATTTCTTTGAAATAAATCTCTGTATATATTTATATATACATTTCACTGGTTTTGGTCCTCTAGAAAACACAGCCTAAGACACTAGACTTAATATAGATAGGTAGATAGACAGACAGACAGATAGATAGATAGATGATAGATAGACAGATAGACTTATTACTACCCACAGAGGAGAAAAATCTTAAACTATAAAATATTTTCATCAAGAAGGGTGGGAAGAAAACTCAGGGAGTTGAGAATCATCCAATGTTAGAGTGGTAGGGCATCTGGAGACCCTTTGGTCACATTATAGGTGGGATCACCAAGTGTGTTTAATTGTGTTAAGGTTATGTGCCAACTTGGCTAGGCTATGATTCACAGTATTGTTTGATTGTCCACTATTTTGTCATTTGATGTGATTTTCCTATGTGTTGTAAATCCTGCCTCTATAATGTTAATGAGGCAGGATTAGAGGCAGTTATGTTAATGAGGCAGGACTCAATCTACAAGACGAGGTTGTACCTTGAGTCAATCTCTTTTGAGATATAAAAAAGAAAAGCAAGCAGAGAGATGGGGGTGACCTCCTACTACCAATAATGAAGAACCAGGAGGGGAGCGTGTACTTTGGACCTGAGGTCTCCACACTGAGAAGCTCCTAGACCAAGGGAATATTGATGACAAGGACTTTCCCCCAGAGCTGACAGAGAGAGAAAGCCTTCCTCTGCAGCTGACACCTTAAATTTGGACTTCTGGCTTCCTAGACTGTGAGAGAATAAATTTCTCTTTGTTAAAGCCATCCACTTGTGGTATTTCTGTTATAGCAGCACTAGATAACTAAGACACCAAGAGACCTAGCCAAATTTTAACAGGGAGAGTAAGATGAGGTGGGGCACAACAGCAAGGCCTGAGCTTTTGTTTGGTAGGGGAGTAAGCACATAACAAAAGTTCTAAAATTACTTTCCCTTTGTCTCATGGTCTTGCTTTAACATTGCTGCCTCTAAGATCTCTTCATCAAAGTTTTAACAACCAAAATTTCAACATACTATCTATTTGAAAAACTTAGAAAGGTTTCTCTTTGGGAGAGCATGTTCATTGAGAGTGGTTGCTATGTTTCTAGGGGATTCTGATATCAAAAGAGGAAACAGATTTTTCAAGGACACATGGTCAGGAATCCTGACTGAAAGATCAAGCCTCTGTTCAGTCAACCATACAGTCCTGCTCCCACCCCCTAGCACCATGGGTCAGGAAAACTAATCCAAAATTGCTTTCTGAATTTCCCTAGGCTGGGGAACTCCTTCACCTCAGGCAGCTTGACTCTCGCATCTGGTTTCAGGCCCAGAGCCAAGCTTGCAGTGCCGGGAAACTTACCAGACCTGTCTGGGCCTCTTGGCTTTCTTACCTAAGATCTCAAGGGAAGGGACTGATGAATTCCCTGCAGTGGCTAGGATTTACAGCCCATCTGGGAGGCCCATTTGAATGCTTGTTCCTAGCTGGCCCTGGAACAAAGGAAGGAAAGAAAAAAGGAAGAACAGAGGGAGCAGGGAGGCAAGGAGGCAGAAAGGCAGGGGGTTGTTTCCTCCAACTGTCTCTCCCAGCAGGCATTGGTCAGGGCCATTAGGCCCAGTCCTCATGGCCTCAGGGAGAAAGGGATGTGAAGATTACTTGCTGGCTGCATTTTCTTTCTTCCTCCCATTTTTCCCTCCTTCTGCTCCTTGGGTTATGGTGACCCAAAACATCTCTCACAGTGAGTTCTAAGGCAGCAAGCATTGTCTGAGAATAGCTCACAGAGCAGCAACAGTCTTCTCCACCCTCTGACAAAACAGGCAGGAGGAAAACTGTGGAGCATCTGTCCCACCACCCTCCCCAGCCTCTAAGTGAGTTGGGGGGCTGAGAGCTGGGAGCTGGAGGAGTCATGACCTTTTGTTCCTTGATGTTATTTGATGTTGGTTTTGGCTGCATTCAGAGAGTTAAAAAGCACATAAAAAATGAAGCTAATAAAACTGCAGGGCTAGGGAATGGGCCAGGCGCAGGCTGTGGGCTCCCAGAGCAGCTGTGGCTGAGTTCTAGGGCCTGGCTGGCTCACCATCCTTGCAAGGTTCAGGTTTGGACCAGGTATGGCCAAATGGCAGAAATCAGCCATCTTGGTGGCCTACCTGATTTGAAACCCTGACTACTTTAGTACAGGGAAGACAATGGACCTTGTGACTCCACATCTGGCATGCATGGCTGCAGGACAAAGATTGCTTTCCTTCCAAGGCAACATTGATTCCATCTAGGCTGGAAAAATCAGGTTGATGTGGGCCTTTTTCCCCCTATAGGCCATAATCAAATAGCTTTATCTACTATTTTAGTAGCCACTGAAAAAGTAATACATGTAAATTGAAGAAATATGAATACATATATTAATATACAAAATATTTTTATTTCATCTTAAACTCTGGGCTAGGAATAAGGGTGAGAGCTGATCCTAACAAGTGGTAGTGGTATCAAGATAGAGTTAAGGAAGAGAGAGTTTGGTCTGTAGTGTTGTAATGAAGAACAAGAGTCTTCACTACCTCTTACCTGACTATCTGGGGCAGGAGGTGACAGCTCAAAGAATTCACACTGTGAGTAGCAGTCACCTGTAAATGGCTCCTCATGTCCACCACACACGGTAGACCACTTGCATATGAAACCAGAAGGGGACCCTTTGCTACATAGACCTGATCGAGGTGGAAGCAGAGAGCTAGGCTTTTGAAGAAGGACTCATAGTGACAAGGGCATTGGATTTATAATCACAAGTCCTGATTCTGCTGCTTTTTAGCTGTGTGACGTTGCATAAGTTTATTCTCTTTCTCTCAGCCTTAGTTTTCTCATCTGTAAAGTGGGGTTATAGGACTTTTGCGTGATTAAATGAGATAACAGATGTGATGTGTTTGGCATGTGCCTAGTACATATAGTCATCACTCACAAAATCTAATGTCTTCAACATTTACTAAAGTCTATGAGTTGGAGTCAACTAGACGGCATTTTTTTTTTTTTTTGGCTTAAAGGACAAGTGGGAGGTTTAGAGCCATGCATCCTCCATGACATAGCCATAACATGTTAATAGATAGAATGGAAAACTGGAGGCCTAGCAGAGTCACACAGAGTATGGTCCCATAGCTATTTCGGTGAGTGGAAGTAGAGGCAGGGAAGAGAAGGGAAGGAGAAAGGAACAGCAGAGGGATTTGAGTCAAGTGTCAGGAAATCCTGATGACTGAGAAAGGGACAGCTCCCACTTGATGAAGGTCAAGGACTACTTCCTATTTCAGTGGAGGAAGTGGCAAACATGGGGAGCTGGTTGTAGGTGACTTCCTATCTACATTGGGCATTCTAATAGTTGCCACCTCCTCTCCAATCCCACTTAAGAAGACTCTTAACTCTGGTAATTTTTTCCCACCCCAACATCTATCCTACCCTCAACCCAGCAGGGGTCACCCTTGTTGCACCTATGTAACAGATGAGCCAACTGGCCCAAGGCCTGGACCACTAAGTGGCAAAAGGCAAGTGACGTTATACTCTTGGAGTTTCCTGTAGCTTCCTTCTCATGGCCAGCAGGAGAGTCAGAGCTTCATTAAACTCTCTTAACATTTATTGAGCAACCTCAATGACAATCTTATGGGATTAAGATTATCTTCAGTTTAAAGAAGGTGAAACTGAAGCTCACAGAGATAAAGTGACTCAGTCATGACCAGCCTGTGATGGAGCCAGGACTGGAACCTAAGTATGTTTGACTATGATGAAGACTTCTAGGAAGATCCCCAAACAGAAGGTTCCATATGGAATTAAAAGGTGGGAAAAGCCAAATATTAGTAGCCTCCCCACTGTTTTTCTCTTCAATACCTGCTTCCCTAAGCCCTTGTTCATCGTCTCCCTTCTGGCCATGGTTTTGGTGAGCAAAGGTAGGTCTCTCTTGCCCTGAGAAGGACAAATTCTCTATTTGTAGTGAACCACACATACACACTCAGATAGAGTTCAAACCAAGCATCTGGCTATAATGTGTGACTCTCAGGCAAGTCTGCCTTCTCATTGTCGAGGTGGCCTTGCTCTTCCCTTGTCATCCTCAAAGAAACATGGTTCCTTCTGGTAGCTTTGGCTGCCATCACTAGGGTTCAGGCTGAAATTGCTCCTTAGGCAACTTTCCTACTGCTGAGTTGGATACTCTCCTCTCCAGTCCCTAAGCCCAAGTGCTTCTCCCAACTCATGTCTTCCCTAGACATGAGTCTGACTCTATTTCCCATATGTTTCTCATTCCTATTTTAACCAACACAGTCCTTTCCCCTCAGCTCACTCTTCAGCATTTCTCACTGGACTTCTCTGCCCAGTGGTCACCTTTGTATTCCCATTTCTCTCCCTTCAGCTGTCTTGGTACCAAATTCTTTGTGCCTCTCTGTCTGTAGGCTTCTCTTCAGCCAGTCCAGAGTTGCAATCATATTTGTAAGCACATTTCTGTGCTTACACTCCGAGCAACTCGGTCTCTGTGTACAGAGGGAAGATAGTATTCTGGAAACCATCTAGGGGAAAGAGGAAACCCACTTCTGCTTCCCTGGGACCTCAGAGACTAACATTGCAAGGAGCTGGGCCCTCCTATAGCTGGTTCTCAGATTATGATGGGAGTGGGTGGGTGACAATTACTGCAGTAACAGATGTGTGTTGGAATCATTATGCTTTGAAATGAAATATTTGTATGACATTTTTTCTTCCATTTCCAATAAAATTAAGAGCTTTGGGGTCTAAATGCTGTAACCTTCAAAAGATACAGTCTGAACACGGCAGTGTTTGTCTACGCACTGGAATAAAGCTTATAAATTAGAATCTGTCAGTCAGAGTTCCCCATGAAAAGGTTATGCTGTACCTGAAAAACGTGTACTACCTAATTAATTCCAGTCTGGATTGTGGCTATAGAAACAAGATAATGTGATGGGGGAGGAGAGTAGGCTCGTTCGAGCTTAAATTCTGCTTTCTTCATGACTCAGCTATAGGACTTCCAGGGTCCCCAAGACCTTGGTGACATGGGCTTGGTGGGGAGGAAATAGCCCAAGGGCCGACTATCCTAACTGTGGTGATAGGCCCCAGTAGATGGAGGCAGCCTGGGCAGGAAGGACATGGCAGAGATGAATTGCAGGCCACTTCATGGTAAGTGACGAAGTATATGCTTCTGCTTAACAGATGGGAGAAGCAGGAGGTATAGGAGTAGAACTTCCCCCAGAGAAGGAAGGCCTGGGTGGGAGATGGCTGTGAGCATGTGTTCAGAGCCTCTGGCTGGTGGTATTAGGTAGTGGTGGTTCAGGACCTGGGCAGGAAGAGGTCTGAGAATCGGGTAATAATTGTAATAAATTTGAATTAGAAAGTTATGGGGCAGGGGGAGGAGAGGCTAGAGCTTATATCAGCTTGCCTCTCTGTTGTGGCCATTCATCTTCTCTCCAACTCCTCACATCCATCCTCCACTTCCACTCTGTGTCTCAGTTCTTAAGGTTGGTAGTAACCATTCCTAGTCTGGTAGAGTGAGAAAAAAATGGTCTTTGGAATCAGATACAAATCTTAATTCTGCATTTTCCTCACTGTGTTATTTAAATCATGTCCCTTTTCCTCCCTGAGCTTCACTTCTCAGTTTAGTTTACTTGTCTATAAAATGGGACTAATAGTTCTTCTTTCTAAGGTTTTTGTGAAGAGTCAATGAAATCATAGTTGTGGAAATATCAAGCATAATGTCTGACACATAGTAGTTGTTCTGTAAGTATTGATGTAGTTGAAATATTTGAGATAAGTTTGAGATCTATTTGAGGTGAAGGTAGGCCCTAGTGTAATCTAAAGCTAACTGCATTGTTTGGATGGCTTTGCACAGGCACCTAGAAGGAATTTGTCAGAGTTTAGAAGACAGGACCTGGGAGAGCTCAGAGCTTAAAATTAGCGGAGGAGAGAGAGAAAGACTGAAATTAAAGAGATAGAGAGTGAGAGAGACTGAGCCAGAAGACAGGGACAGGGCAGTAGAAATGAGAAAGAACAAGATCATTAAGAGAAGGAAAAGCAATAGAGAGATAAAGAAGTATGGACAGAAAGAATGAAAGGAGAAGAAAAAAATAGACAGAAGGGAAAGATAAAAAGAGAAAGAGAAAATGAGAGAAAAGAGGATAGAGATAGGAAAGAGAGACAGAGATAGAATGAAAAGAAAAGGAAGGTGAAAGAAAATAAATGGGGCCTTGTAGTCAAAGAAATTAAGTTGCCCTGGAACCTGCGAAAGAGTTGGGTGGAAAGTGAGTCATAAGGGAACTTTGACAGAAGGTATGTTGTAAGATTCCTGTCTGTCTGGTGATATAGTGGAATGGCAGGAAAACTGCTCTCCCTCAACCTCCATAGCCACCCTTTCTCTCTCTCCCTAGCACCAGTCTTAACAGGAAACCGGGTTTTGTGTGTGAGGGCTTCCCATGCTCTTAGCTGCTTCTTATAACACTCCTTCCAAAGACCTTTTTCCCTCCAAGTTGCTCTCCCAACTCTTCCGTCCTTCCTTCTCCCTAAAACTCCATTGTCTGCTGCATTACTGAATGGAAACTCAAGAGATTATCATTCTTCTTCTTAATACAATCCAAACAGGAATTTCATGCTCTCTTATTAGGATCAACAGATCCAATTAGAGGCAGGAAAGACAAGTTGCCCTGGGCCTGAACACTGATGATGTATGCATAAAGGAAGACTGGAAGCAGACTCTGAAATTTGCAGTATGCCTCTGACTGACTTTCTAAAATAGAACAGTCTTGTCTTCCTTCTCAGCCATAACCTGATACATTACCAGATCTGGTGTAGGGGAATTCTATTAAGAATGAATGGGCCCTAGAGGTGAAGAGAGGTCTTTGACTCTTATCTGGGTGATCAGACTGCTAGACTGCTCTTAAGCAGTGCAGATAGTGTCCCACTGCAATACCTTGGGAGTGTGTAGGCTCCAAACTGTCTGAGCTTCCTATCTTCTAGAGTAAACTGTTTATGGACTCCAAATCAGTAGGGCCCAGTTTGATAGATCATTTGGAACCTCTTCCTCTCACCTTAGTGATTTTGTTCCTCCAATTGTCTCTGTATAGTTCTTTGTGCTTCTGTCACAACACTGACCACACTGTACTGTTGTTGTCTATTTACTAGGACTGTAAAATTCTCAAGGTCATATCTGATACCTTCTGCTTCCTCAGTACCCATAACAGAGCCTGACACACAGGTTCTCTTGATGAGTATTTTTTGAATATATGAATGAGTAAATGAATCGTCTCACTTGGAATGCATACCTAGCATACCTAATGAGATAACATATAGGAAAATTCAATTTTTCAAACAGTCTCTAAGCTGAGGAGTTATACAATATACTAACTTCATTACTTTACTTATTTGACTACTTTTAATTCAAAATATAGTATGCATTACTCATAATAACAGATTCTATAATATTACGTTAACCAAAAACCATGAAGTAATCATGCACATTGATTATCTAGTAAACTAGATGTAAAAACATATTTGAAGATATCAAGCATAATGCTTAACACTGAATAGGCATCTGAAGCCTACAATGGAATTGTCTCACTGAGGTTAACAATGACATCCTGATTGCCAGAGAAAATGAATCCTGTCAGTTCTTGTCATGAAGGAGGTGCTCAGTAAATATTTGTTGAATGAATACATGAATTAATGAGGATATTTTATCCTACTCTGTGCCAGGTACCAAACTAGGTGTTGTGAGGTTTACAGAGTTGGTCAAGTGGAGAGATAAGTCCTTGTATATGAACATAGTGAATTAGAAGAGTATTGTCTTAGTCATCTAGTGCTGCTACAACAGAAATACCACAAGTGGATGGCTTTAACAGAGAGAAATTTATTTCTTCACAGTAAAGTAGGCTAAAAGTCCAAATTCATGGCGTCAGCTCTAGGGGAAGGCTTTCTTTTTCTGTCGGCCTTCTCATCAATGTTTCCCTGGACAAGGAGCTTCTCCGTGCAGGGATCCCGGGTCCAAAGGACACACTCTGCTCCTGGCACTGCTTTCTTGATGGTATGAGGTCCCCTTGTGTCTCTGCTCACTTCTCTCTTTTATATCTCAAGAGATTGCCTCAGGACACAATCCAATCTTGTAGACTGAGTCCTGCCTTTCTAAAACAACTGCCACCTATCCTCCCTCATTAACATCATAGAGGCAGGATTTACAACATATAGGGCAATCACACAATACCAGGAATCATGGCCCAGCCAAATTGATACACACATTTTTGGGGGGACATAATTCAATGCAAGACAAGTATAAAATCTGAAGGTTGACAAACTGGATTTTAGTCTCAGTTTAAAGCCACTTATTAGCATAGTTTGGCTTTGAACAAGTATAAATGTTCCTCTGTTCATAATCCAAGTGTCTTCCACCTGAATGTCCTCCAATTCCTACAGCTTTTGTGTGATGGTTAAGGTTATGTGTCAACTTGGCTAGGCCATGATTCTTAGTGGTTCAGCAAATATTATGTAAACATCCCCCATTTTGTGATCTGATGTGAGCAGCCAATCAATTGAAAAGGGAGTTTCCTTGGGAGTGTGGCCTGTATCCAATATATTTGGATGTTCTGGAGAAACTCCCCCTCTCTTGATCCTGCATCCAATCTGTCGTCCTCTGACCTCTGGTTCTTGGGACATGAGCCAGCAGCCTGCCACCTGACCTGTTGATTTTGGGTTCATGTGAGTCAGAAGCCTCCAGTCTCATACCTAGCCCATGCATTTCAGACTTAACAGACCCCACAACTGTGTGAGCAATTTCCTTGAATTAAATCTATACATATATTCATATATGTACGCTTCACTGGTCTTGCTCCTCTAGAGAACACAGACTAAGACATTTGGTACTGAGAGTGGTTCTAGAAGACCAAAATCATAAGACTGAGATTTCTGAATTTGTTCTTAAGTCTGGCTAGTCTTAAAGGCACTGATGACTCTGCCTCCAGTAGTAAAGAGGGTTCTGCTAATCCATGGCATGAGGTGGCAATATAAATACGTAAAATGTCACCACCAATGGATCAAATATTTGTGAGAGCTCTGGCTCTCACGTTGCATATTTGATACCTTTCTACAATTTTCTCAGAATGAGAAGTATAAGGAAGCTGGTTAGTTGGTCCTACTTTTGCTAGACAAAGTAGTGAAAGAAATGAATGAGTCCAAGGCTTCTGAATCACAGGTCAAGCACCACATACAAGATCTGAAAGTTGTCACTTATGCCCTGAAAGAAAGCCTTATTTCTTGTAGTAACAGAGCTGATATTGACAAAAACCAAATCCTGAGTCTTAACATAAGAGTGGCTGAATTATGACACCAATTGAATTCCCAACCTCAAATGGTGTCTGAAGTTGAAGTGAGGGCATTGATTGGGGAAAAAACGGGATCCTGAAACTCGGGATGGGGACATAGGAAGCTGGAGAAACTGAGAGCCCAAATTCCATTGAATTCCTCCTGCCAACAGAACCAGCCCTCTCACTCCCATCTGAAGAGATTACTCCATGTTTGCTAAGCAACTCTCCTCAGTAAAACCATTAGCCCCTCCACCTCCATCTGATGAGATTAACCCAGCTGTGCCTGAAGAGTCTTTGTCTGAGATATCAACTGCAGCAGTACCTAGTCGTTGCCTAGGGCATTGCCTGAGGCAGACGCCTTACAAGACATTGCTGAATATCCCCAGGACCCACCCCATAACCCATTTTTGCTTCTAGACCTATAACTAGACTTAAGTACCAGCGAGACCCAAGAGGTGGAGTACATAGTGTGATCCAGAAGGAGGTATGATACACTCCAAAAGAACTGCTTGATTTTTCTAATATATACAAAGTGAAACCTGGAGAATAACTGTGGGAATGGCTATTAAGGGGTGTGAGATAATGGTGCATGGAACACAAAGTTGGATCAATCTGAATTTATGCATGTGGGGCCACTAAGCACAGATTCTTTGTTCAATGTTTCATATCGAGATTAGAAAAGTATCTAACACTTTATTTGGTTGGTTCACTCAAGCATGGATTAAGTGGTGGCCTACCCTAAATCAAGCTGAAATTCCAGACCTGCCTTAGTACACTGTAGAAGAAGGTTTTAAAGGCTTAGGGAAATTTGCATGTTAGAGTGGATTTATCAGGTTGGACCCACAGACACACTCATGGAATGCCCAGAGCACACCTTTTACCAAAACTGAGGAACAAATTTGTGAAGGGAGCCCCAGCATCCTTGAAGACTGCTGTGATTGATATTTTATGTAAGTCAGATTTGACAGTGAAAAGTGCCCTAACTGAATTAAGACACCTAGCTACAATGGGGCTGATTGCATCCCATGGTGGTAGAGGGACCAAGTGGCGGCACTTAATTGACAAAGACAAGGTGGGTGTGGTTACCACAATGGATAGCAGAGTCAAAGCTATAATAATAGCCTCACTTGTAAGGACTTATGATATTTTGGCTACTTAGTCATGGTGTCCTTAGGAGTGAAATACATGGGAAATCTACAAAATATTCACTTCATCTGTAGAAGCAGAATAATTATAGGTCAAGTGAACAGCAGTCTAACTCAAATTGCCAGAATAGAGACTCATGGTCCCTCAATCAATTCTCAGACTTTAGCCAGTTTACAGACCCACAACACATTGAATGAAAGGGAGACTGGGTCCCCTTGAGGAAGGACCCCACACTATACTGTCAAAAATTTATACTGTTAATCTTTCTCCCAGCCTTCCCCAAAGGGATATATGGCCTTTTACTACAGTGACACATCATTGAGGAAAAGGAAATAATCAGACTTTTTGGGGATTACTGGACATTGACTCTGAAATGACACTAATTCCAGGAGACCCAAAACATCACTGTGGCCCACAAGTCAGAGTAGGGGCACATGGAGGTCAGGTTATTAATGGAGTCTTAACTCAGGTCCATCTCACAGTGGGTCCAGTGGGTCCCCAAACCCATCCAGCAGTGGTTTACCCAGTTCCAGAATGCATAATTGGAATAGACATACTCAGCAACTGGCAGAACCCCCACATTGGATCCCTGACAAATGGAGTAAGAGCTATTATGGTAGCAAAAGCCAAGTGGAAGCCATTAAAACTGACCCTACCTAGGAAAATAATAAACAAAATCCAATACTGATTCCTGGACAGACTGCAGAGATTACTGCACCATCAAGGACTTGTAGGATGCTGGGATGGTGATTCCCACCACATCTCCATTCAACTGGCTTATTTGGCCTGTGCAAAAAACAGATGGATCTTGGAGAATGACAGTGGATTATGGTAAAATTAAGCAGATAATGACTCTAATTGCAGATGTTGTTCTAGATGGGGTTTCATAGCTTGCACAAATTAATACATATCCTGGTACCTGGTATGTACCTATTGATCACTCCAATGCCTTTTTCTCAATTCCAGGTCCAAAGGAACACCAGAAGCAGTTTACCTTCAGCTGGTAAGGTGAGCAATACACCTTCAGTGTCCTACCTCAGAGCTATATCAACTGTCCAGCTCTATGTCATAATTTAGTCAGTAGAGAACTTGATTGCCTTTCCCTTCCACAAGACGTCACACTGCTCCATTATATTGATGACATTATGCAGACTGGACCTAGTAAGGAAGAAGTATCAATGACTGTATACTTATTGGTAAGACTTGTGCATGCTAGAGGGTGGGAAATTAATTCAACAAAAATACAGGCACCTTCCACCTCAGGGAAATTTCTAGGGATCCAGTGGTGTGGGGCATGTTGAGATATCCCTTCTAAAGTGAAGGGTAAGTTGTTACATCTGTCCAGTTCTACAACGAAAAGGAGGCACAATGCCTATGGAACTTTTTGGATTTTGAATGCAACATATCTCTCATTTGGATGTGTTAATCCAGCCTATTTTTCAAATGACTTGAAAAGCTGCTAGTTTTGAGCGGTGCCTAGAACAACAGAAGTCTTTGCAACAGATTCAGGCAGCCATGCAAGTCTCTCTGCCACTTGGGCCATACGCTCCAGCTGATCCAATAGTTTTTGAAATGTCAGGGGCAGATAGAGATGCTGTTTGGAGTCTTTGTCAGGCTCCTATTGGTGAATCACAGCACAGTCTCTTAGGATTTTGGAGCAAAATTCTGCCATCCTCTGCAGATAACTACTCTCCTTTTGAGAAACAGGTTTTGGCTTTGTTACTGGGCCTCAACATCAGTATGCTGCTGACCATAATTAACTGGGTATTGTCTGTTCTACAGAATCATAAAGTTGGAGGTGAACAGTATTACTCCATTATTAAACGGAAGTAGTATATACAAGATCAGGCCTGAGCAGGACCTGAAGTTACAAGTAAGTTATATGAGGAAATGGCCCAAATGCCCACAGTCCCCACTACTGTCACATTATCTTCCCTTTCCCAGTCTGCACCTATGACCTCATGAGGAGTTCTTTACTATCAGTTAACTGAGGAAGAGAAAACTTGTGCCTGGTTTCACATGGTTCTGCGTGATATGCAGGCACCACTTAGAAGTGGTCAACAGCAGCACTGCAGCCCACTTCTGGGATCTCCCTGAAGGACAGTCGTGCAGGAAAATCCTCCCAGTGGGCAGAACTTCGAGCAGTGCTCCTGGTTGCTCATTTTACTTTGAAGGAGAGATGTCCAGATGCGTGATTTTATACTGATTCATGGGCTGTGGCCAATGGTTAGGCTGGATGATAAAGATCTTGAATGGAACATGATTGGAAAACTGATGACAAGGAGGTATGGGGAATAGGCTTGTGGATAGACCTCTCTGAATGGGCCAAAGAAGTGAAAATATATGTCTTATGTGTAAGCTCTTCAAAGGGTGACCTCAGCAGAGGAGGATGTTAACAATTAAGTGGATAGAATGACACGTTCTGTGGATACCAGTGAGTCTCTTTTCCTAGTCACTCCTGTCATTGCCAATGGGATCATGAATGAAGTGGCCATGGTGGCAGGGATGGAAGATAAGCATGGTCTTAGAAGCATGGACTCCCACTCACCAAGGCCAATTGGCTACCTTCACTACTGAGTGCCCAACCTGCCAGCAGCAGAGACCAACACTGAGACTGCAATATGGCACCATTCCTCTAGGTGATCAGACAGCAACCTGGTGGCAGTTTGGTTACTTTAGACACTCTGGATCTGGATTTGCTTTCCCTGCATGCAATGCTTCTGCAAAAACTAAAATCCATGGACTTACAAAATGCCTTATACACCATCATGGTATCCCAAACAGCATTGCCTTGGATCAAGGAACTCGCTTCACAACAAATGAAGTGCAGTTATGGACCCATGCTCCTTTAATTCACTGATCTTGCTGTGTTCTCCATCATCCTGAAGTAGCTGGCTTGATAGAATGATGGAATGACCTTCTAAAGACACAATTACACTGCCAACTAAGTGGCACACCTTGCAGGTATGAGGCAATGTTCTCCAGGAAGCTGTATATTCTCTAACCCAGGGTCCAATATATGGTTCTGTTTCTCCCATAGCCAGGATTCCTGGGTCCAGGAATCAAGGGGTGGAAATAGGAGTGGCACCACTCACTATTACCCCTAGTGACCCATTCACAAATTGGTATTCTGTCAATTCCTGGAGTCTTGTTTTTCGCCAGTGCCTTCAGTGCAGCTAGGACTTCTTCCTTCAGTACTATCAGTTCTTGATCATATGCTACCTCCTGAAACGACTGAACTTCGATCAATTCTTTTTGGTACACTGATTTTGTGTATTCCTTCCATGTTCTTTTAATGCTTCCTGCATCGTTCAGTATTTTGCCTATAGACTCCTTCTCTATTGAAACACGAGGCTTGAATTTTTTCTTCAGTTCTTTCAGCTTGAGAAATGTCAAACGTGTTCTTCCCTTTTGGTTTTCTATCTCCAGGTGTTTGCACATTTCATTATAATACTTTACTTTGTCTTCTCGAGCTGCCCTTTGAAATCTTCTGTTCAGCTCTTTTACTTTATCATCTCTTCCGTTTGTTTTAGCTACTCCACGTTCAAGAGTAAGTTTCAGAGTCTCTTCTGACATCCACTTTGGTCTTTTCTTTATTTCCTGTATTTTTAATGACCTCTTGCTTCTTCATGTATGATGTTTTTAATGTCGTTCCACAACTCATCTTGTCTTCGGTCCTTAGTGTTTAATTTGTCAAATCTATTCTTGATATGGTCTCTAAATTCAGGTGGGATATACTCAGGGTCATACTTTGGTTCTTGTGGACTTGTTCTAATTTTCTTCAGCTTCATTTTAAACTTGCATATGAGCAATTTATGCTCTGTTCTGCAGTCGGCCCCTGGCCTTATTCTGACGGATGATATTGAACTTCTCCATCCTCTCTTTCCACAGATGTAGTCAATTTGATTCCCGTGTATTCGATTCCGTAAGTTCTACGTGTGTAGTCACCGTTTATGTTGTTGAAAAAAGGTATTTCCAAGAAGTCGTTGGTCTTGCAAATTTCTGTCATGCAATCTCCAGCATTGTTTCTATCACGAAGGCCATATTTTCCAACTACTGATCTTTTTCTTCATTTCCAACTTGCGTTATGCAGACGACACAACGTTGCTTGCTGACAGTGAGGGGGACTCGAAGCACTTACTGATGAAGATCAAAGACCACAGTCTTCAGCAGGGATTACACCTCAACATAAAGAAAACAAAAATCCTCACAACTGGACCAATAAGTAACATCATGATAAACGGAGAAAAGACTGAAGTTGTGAAGGATTTCATTTTACTTGGATCCGCAATCAATGCCCATGGAAGCAGCAGTCAAGAAATCAAATGATGCATTGCTTTGGGCAAATCTGCTGCAAAAGACCTCTTTAAAGTGTTAAAAAGCAAAGATGTCACTTCAAGGACTAAGGCGTGCCTGACTCAAGCCATGGTGTTTTCAATTGCCTCATATGCATACGAATGCTGGACAATGAATAAGGACGACCAAAGAAGAACTGATGCCTTTGAATTACAGCATTGGTGAAGAATATTGAATATACCATGGACTGCCAAAAGAATGAACAAATCTGTCTTGGAAGAAGTACAGCCAGAATGCTTAGAAATGAGTATGGTGAGACTTTGTCTCACATACTTTGGACATGTTATCAAGAGAGATCAGTCCCTGGAGAAAGACATTGTGCCTGGTAAAGTAGAGGGTCAGCTAAAAAGAGGAAGACCCTCAAAGAGATGGATTGACACAGTGGCTGCAACAATGGGCTCAAACATAACAAGGATCATGAGGATGGCACATGACCAGGCAGTGTTCTGTTCTGTTGTATATAGGCTCACAGTGTGTTGAAACCTAACAATATAAACAATGATGAATTACTGAATCTAGGCAATGATCATCAGTGGCTGCTGACATAGCTGAGAGACAACAAAATATTTAGTGTATTATTATAGAACATACCAACACCTATAATTTTCCTGAAAAATCAAACCTGAATTTTATCAAATCACTAGTTCCAGCTATCAGGAAATACAGAGGACAGAGGAACATGTTAAACTACACCATGAGGAAGCAAACTGAAAATGCAAGCAGTGACTCCACTTACCATGGTATTCAAAAGAATAAAATAACTTGGAAAAAATTTAATTGTACCCTGCAAACTACAAAATTTACTAAAAGAAATTAAATAAATAGATATCTCTTGTCCATGGATTGAAGACTTAATACTTTTAAGGTATAAATGAATAATTTCTTTTATAAGGATCAGCATAAAGCTGGTTCCTATGAGGTTGAGGTTAAAGATATCCCAAATTTCCAGCTTTTTCAAACTACTGTTCTACTCCATCATCTCTAACATCAACTAATTCCTCTCCCTTTGGTACTCTCCCTCTGGTATTCTCCCTCCTGTCTTTTGGTTCCCTAAGTCACTGCAACTTCTCACAGTACTCCCAAACCATATAAATGAAATGGCTGACAAGGTTGTGGAGGCTGGCAAGTCCCAAATCTGTGGGTCAGGCATAGGCTTCTCTCAACCCACATGGCTGCAGGGGCTGATGAACCCAAATAGGCAGTTCAGAACACACGCTGTTGGCTCATAAGGCTGCAGAAGCTGGCAAATCAGGTCAGAAAAGAGGCAGCCAGCCCATGGGGCTGTGGAGGCCAGATAATCCCAGAATTGGCAGGTCAGACAGTAGGCCCAAGAGTCGGAGGTCAATTGATCACAAAACAGACACGGAATCCAGATGCAGAGAAAGAGATGCAGGCCATATCCCTGAGAAGGGCTTGTAACTTGTGTAAGGGTGGGACTTGAGCCATGCCCTCCTGCAGGCTGTGACCCAGGTCACACCCTATACCAATCCTGCCTCATCAACATGTAGTGGTCATGATCCACAACACATAAAATGGAGGACAACCATACAATATTGGGAATCGTGGCCTAGTGAATTGACACATAATGCCAACTATCACAGGTTCCATATAACTTATTTGCATAGTCCCTCTCAATCATTGTGTATGAATTACAAAGACCATGGCTAGAAGGGCCATATTAATTAATTCATTACACCACAGGGTGCCAATACCTCCTAAATTGATATACATATTCAACTCAATCCCTGTTAAAATCCTAGCTGTCATTTTTCTTGAAATTGAAAAGCTGATCCTGAAATCCATATAGATTACAAGGGACACCAAATTACCAAAACAATCTTCAAAATGAAGAACAAAGATATTGTATGAGATCTCTATTGTAAAAACCCATGAAAAAGTTCACACACAAAATGTAACAATCTTTGTTGGTTACTAGGGATGGGAGGGGTGGGTGGGAAATACTAAACAGGCAATAGATAAGTGGTATCTTGGGTGAAGGGTGAGACAGTACACAATACAGGGGAAACTAGCACAACTTGTACAAGGAAAGATCATGGAAGCTCCATAGACACATCCAAACTCCCTGAGGGACTGAATTGCTGGGTGGAGGGCTGTGGGGACCATGGTCTCGGGGAACATCTAGCTCAACTGGTATGACACAGCTTATAAAGTCAATGCTCTACCTTCTACCTTGGTGAGTAGTGTCTGGGGTCTTAAAAGCCTGTGAGTGGCCATCTAAGATACTCCACTGGTCTCATCCCTTTGGGAGCAAGGGAGAATGAAGAGAACAGGATACAAGGAAAAGATTAGTCCGAAGGACTAATTGTTCACAGCTACCAAGGCCTCCACCGGACTGAGTCCAGTACAGCTAAATGGTGCCTGGCTGCCACCACTGACTGCTCTGACCAGGATCACAACAGAGGGTTCTGGACAGAGCTGGAGAAGGATGTAGAGCATAATTCTAACTCACAAAAAAAGACCAGATTTACTGGCTTAAAGGAGACTGGAGAAACCCCGAGACTATGGCCCCCAGACACCCTTTTAGCTCAGTGGTGAAGTTATTTCTGAGGTTACCGTTCAGCCTGGGAGTGGACAACCCTGTAAAACCAAATGAGACTAACGAGGTACAGGAGTCCAATGACAGGGGTCAGAAGGCAGAAGGGGACAGGGAAGCTGGTGATGGGGAACCCAAGGTTGAGTAAGGATATTGTTGATGTGTTGTGAGGTTGTTAACCATTGTCATAGTGCAACATGTGTAGTAACTGTTAAATGAGAAACTATTTTGTTCTGTAAGCCTTCATCTTAAGAGAGAATAACAGCACATTTGGAAGAGCATAGTCAACGTCACTGAACTGTGAATGTAGACATTTTTGAAATGGTGTATCTTGGGCTATGTGTATTTTCACCAAAAAAAAAAAAGTTGAGAAGTTAGAGGGTTGACATATTGTGGGGTTGTTAACCAATGTCATAAAACAGTATGTGTACTACTGTTTCATGAGAAACTATCTGTTCTGTAAGCCTTCACCTGAAGTACAATAAAAAAGAATAAAGCCAAAAAGAAGAACAAAGTTGGAGGACTCAAACTTCCTTATTTCACAACTGACTATAAAGCTACCATAATGAAGACGACTGTACTGACGTATAGACGAACATATAGATTAATGTAATTGAATTGAGACTCCTTAAATAAACCTTTATATTTAGTGTCAATTTATTTTTGAAAAGGGTTCCAAGATAATTCAATGGGGGAAAGGGCAGTCTTTTCAAAAAATGGTGCTGGGACAACTGGACAGCCACATGCAAAAGAATGAAGCTGGACCTTTACCTCACGCCATATGTAAAAAATTGACTCAAAATGGATCAAAGACCTAAATGAAAGATCTAAAACTATAAAATTGTAGAAGAAAACATAGATGTAAATCTTTGTGACCTTGGATTAGACAATTTTTTAAGACATGATTCCAAAGGTAAAAGCAACAATAGACATAATAAACAAAAAGGATGTCATCATTATTAAAATCTTGTGCTTTAAAGGACACTATCAAGAAAACTAAAAGATATCTCACAGAATGGGGGGATAAATTGTTGCTCATTGTATATCTGATAAGGGCCTTGTATCTAGAATATATAAATAATTTTACAACTCAGTAATAAGATGATTACCCAATTAAGTATGGGCAAAGGATCTAAGTGGTCATTTATTCAAAAAAGATATACAAATGGCCTACAAGCATGCAAAAAGATGCTCAACATCATTATCCATGAGGGAAATGCAAATAACCACAATGAGATAACATTTAGTATTCACGAGGATGGTGTCATGGATTGAACTGTATCCCCCTAAAAATGTGTGTCGATTTGGCTAAGCCATGATTCCCAGTATCGTGTGATTTTCCACCATTTTATCATCTGATGTGATTTTCCTATGTGTGACAAATTCTACCTCTATGATGTTAATGAGTTGGGATTAGCAGCAGTTATGTTAATGAGGCAGGACTCAGTCTACAAGATTAGGTTGTGTCTTAAGTTAATCTTTTTTGAGATATAAAAGAGACAAGTGAACAGAGAGACAGGGGGACCTCATACCACCAAGAAACCAACACCAGGAGCAGAGCACGTCCTTTGGATCTGAGGTTCCTGAGCTGAGAAGCTTCTAGACCAGGGGAAGATTAATGACAAGGACCTTCCTTCAGAGCCCACAGAGTGAGAAAGCCTTCCCCTGGAGCTGGTGCCCTGAATTTGGACTTCTAGCCACTGGACAGTAAGAGAATAAATTTGTCTTTGTTAAGGCCATCCACTTGTGGTATTTCTGTTAAAGCAGCACTAGATAACTAAGACAGATGGCAATGATCGAAATGATAGATAATAACAAGTGTTGATGAGAAGGTAGAAAAACTGGAATCTTCCTACACTGCTGGTGTGAATGTAAAATGCTGCAGCCACTGTGGAAAAGAGTCTGTCAGTCCTTCAAAAGGTTAAGCATAGAATTACCCAGGGCTTCGAACTGGTTCATTTTCACTTCTAACAAGTTCCCAGGAAGTTATACATAAGAATCACCTGGGGATCTTGTTAAAATATAGATTCTGATTCAGTATATTTAGGGTGGAAATACAAATTCTCAACAGGAAACTTGTTAGAAATGCAAATTCTCAGATGCGGAGCCAATATGGCACTATAGAGGGAAGAACCATGCAGTATCTCTGCAGCAAAGGTCTGAAAAACTAAGTAAAATTGATACAAATGTAAATCCTGGAACCCTAAGCATCAAATGAAGGAGTAAAGAACTTGATCAAGCACCGAATGGAATAAGAAACTGACAAAGAACAGAAAACGAGGAGAGCTACAGAGTGGAGGACCCCTACCAGCTAAAGTGCCATCTTAGACTATAGCCACCAAGGAATGCAGACAGGGAGTACAGGAAGGCAACTTCGTGGAGGTCCCAACAGGAGACAGAGCACCCTATAATCAGGTATACATGCTTTCCCACCCCACATCCTTCTCTGTATGAGGCCTCTGCCCTTTTCCAACAGGCCATAGTTGCTCGGGCAGAGAGACATCAGCTCACTGCCGCCTGGACTCACCATCTTGTACCTCACCCACCAAGGACTGCGGACAGGGAGTACAAGAAGGCAACTCCGCAAAGCTCCCAACAGGAGACGGAGCACCTGCTAACCGGGAAACATGTTTTCCCAACCCCCCACACTTCTTCCCTGTACAAAGCCTTTGTTGCTTTCCACCTGGGCCGTGGTTGATCAGCTGGTGACTCTCGCTCCCTGCCACCTGGGTCCACACCGCCCCCACCAGCCGGCACCTTCAGTGCTATTTTTTTGTTTATTTGTTTTTTTATTATTGTGTTTGTGACTTTTTTGTTGCATCTCTCTCTCTCCCCTTCCTTCCTTTCCTTTCTCCCACCCAGCTAGTCCCATGTGCCATCCCTTCCCCTTCTTGATGGGCTGTGCCACACCACATGGTGAGAGAGCCACCAGTGCACTGCTGCCCCAGTTCTGCACCATCCCTGCCAGCAGGCTCCCTCAGCATCTTTTTTATTTTGTTATTATTTTTTTTCCAGTGTCTTCTCTTTCTCTTCCTTCCTTCCTTTCCTTTCTCCCACCCACCTAGCCCTGTGTGACATCCCTGCCCCTTCTTGACGGGCTGTGCCACACTGCTGTGCTAGAGAGCCACTGGAACACAGCTTCCCCGGGTCCGTGCTGCAACCCTCCGGCAAGCTCCATCAGCGCCTTTTTAATTTTTTTTCTTTTCTTTTCTGGTTTCTTCTTCTCTCTCTCTCTTCTTTCCTTTCCTTTCTCCAGCCCACCTAACCCTGTGAACTGCCCTCGCATTCTCTCAACAGGCAGTGTTGCACCACTTGGCTAGAGAGCCACTGGCACATGGCCTTCCCGGGTCTGGGCTGCCCTCGATGGCTCACTTCTTCAGTGCCATATTTTTTTCGTTGTTGTTGTTGTTGTTTTTTCTCTTTTTTTCTTCTCTCTCTATCCCTTCCTTCCTTTCCTTTCTCTTGTTCACCTGGCGCATGTGCCATCCCTGCACCTTATCAATGGGCTTCGCTGGGGGGGTCATGGGCACACAGCCTCCCCAGATCTGTGCTACCCCCACCAACCAGCTTACTCAGCTCCATATTTTTTGGTTTATTTGCTTTGCTCTTTTTTCTTTCTTTTTTTCTGTTTCTTCTCTCTCTCTCCTTTCCTTCCTTTACTTTCTTTTGCCTACCTAGCCCTGTGCACTGCCTCCACCCCTTCTTGAGGGGTCGTGCTACAATGCTCGGCTGGAGGCTCACTGGCAAGCAGCCTCCCGAGGCCTGTGCCACCATCACTGACTAGCTCCCTCAGCACGGTTTTATTTATTGTTTGTTTTTTTTCCTTTCTTTTTTGTGGTTGTTTCTTCCCTCTCTCTCCCTTCCCCTCCTTTCTCCAGCCCACATAGCCCCATGCGCCCTTCCCTTCTTGGTGGGCTATGCCGTACCACTTGGCTGGAGAACCTCTGGGAAATGGCCTCCCCAGGTCTGTGCCACCCCTACAGGCCAGCTCCCCCAGGGCCATATTTTTTTATCTTTCTTTAACTTTAACCTTCTCCCTTTTCCTTCTTTCTCCAAGCTAGGCCCTGTGATGCCTCTGCCCCTTCCTGATGGGCCATGCCATGCCACCCAGCAAGAGAGATTTCAGTTCACTGCCACCTCAATTCTGCTCCACTCCCAATGGCTGGCTCCCCCACTACCATATTTATTTATTTATTTTTGAAGTTGTTGCTTTTAGTTTTCTTTTACATATTTATTTTTTTGTTTGCTGGTTTCTTCTCTCTCTTTCCCCTCTATCCTTTCCTTTCTCCCAACCAAAAAAAGAGCAGGAGTGGCAATACTAATGTCAGATAAAATAGACTTTAAAACAAAATTCACCATAAAAGACAAAAAGGACATTATATAATGATTAAAGAGATGATTTATCATGAAGACATAACCATAATAAATATCTATGCACACAACGACAGGGCTACAAAATACATAAAACAAACTCTAACAGCACTGAAAAGACAAATTGACAGTTTCACAATAATAGTATGAGATTTCAACACACCACTCTAGGTAAAGGACAGCATATCCAGAAAGAAACTCAAAAAAGATACAGAAGATCTAAAGGCCACAATCAGCCAACTTGATCTCATAGACATGTAGAACACTCCACCCAACAGCTGCAAAGTACATATTCTTTTTCAATGTACATGGAACGTTCTTCAGAATATACCACCTCTAAGGCCACAAAGCAACCCTCAACATAATCCAAAACATTGTGATAATACAAAGCATCTTCTCTGATCACAATGCCATAACAGTAGAAATTAATAACAGGAAGAGCAAGGAAAAAAATCAGATACATGAAAACTGAATAACACCTTGCTTAAAAACCACTGGGTAATAGAAGAAATCAAAGACAGAATAAAGAAGATTCCTAGAATCAAATGAGAATGAAAACACATACCAAAACCTTTGGGACACAGAAAACACAGTGCTCAGAGGCCAATTTATAGCAATAGATGCACATATCAAAAAATAAGAAAGTGTTGAAATAAAAACATTAGCTATATAACTTGAACAAATAGGAGAACAGCAAAAGAAACCCACTGCCACCAGAAGAACAGAAATAATAAAGATCAGAGCAGAAATAAATGAAATAGAGAATAGAAAAACAATAGAAAGAATCAACAAAACCAAAAGTTGGTTCTTTGAAAGGATCAACAAAATCATTTTCTTTGGACTTTTATCTGTAGGATTTT
>NW_004444006.1:2697687-2698944 GCF_000243295.1 Trichechus manatus latirostris | reverse complement strand
GCATGGTCCCCAGACCCCTACCCCTGCCACACTGTCCCTCAAAGTGTTTGATTGTATTGTGCAAACTTCTTAGCTTTGGTTTAGTCCAGTTGTGCTGAATTTCCCTGTAGTGAGTGCTGTCCTTCCCTTCACCTAAGTTAATTGTTATCTAATATCTAGTTAGTAAATAACCCTCCCACTTTCTCCCCACCCTCGTAACCGTCAAAGAATATTTTCTTCTGTGTTTAAACCTTTTCTTGAGTTCTTATAATAGTGGTCTTATATAATATTTGTCCTTCTGTGACTGACTAAATTCACTCAGCATAATGTTTTCCAGATTCCTCCATGTTATGTTCCATGGCTTCAATGTTCTTTATCGTTGTGTAGTATTTCATTATGTGCATATAACATAATTTGTTTATCCTTTCATCTGTTGATGGTCACCTAGGTTGTTTCTATATTTTTGTTGTTGTGAACAGTGCTGCAATGAACCTGGATGTTCATTTATCTATTTGTGTGACGGCTCTTATTTCTCTAGTATATATTCCAAGGCATGGGATTGCTAGATCCTATGGTACTTCTATTTCTAGCTTTTTAAGGAAGTGCCAAATCGATTTCCAAAGCGGTTGTGCCATTTTACATTCCTACCAACAGTGTATAAGTGTTCCATTCTCTCCACAACCTCTCCAGTATTTATTGTTTTGTGTTTTTTGGATTAATGCTAACCTTGTTGGTGTGAGATGATATCTCACTGTACTTTTGATCTGCATTCTCTAATGGCTAATGATCATGAGCATTTCTTTATGTGTCTGTTAGCTGCCTGAATGTCTTTTTTGGTGAAGTGACTATTTATATGCTTTGCCCATTTTTTAATTGGATTATTTGTCTTTTTGTTGTTAAGGTTTTGCAGTATCTTGTAAACTTTAGAGATTAGACGCTGATCGGATGCGTCGTAGCCAAAAATTTTTTCCCAGTCTGTAGGCTGTCTTTTGACTCTTTTGGTGAAGTCTTTTGATGAGCATAAGTGTTTGATTTTTATGAGTTCCAATTTATCTTGTCTCTCTTCTGGTCCTTGGGCATTGTTACTTATGGTTCCTATTCTGTTTCTCCATGTATTAGGGCTCCTAGCACTGTCCCTCTTTTTTCTTCCATGATCTTTATCGTTTGCAATTTTATATTTAAGTCTTTGATCCATTCTGAGTTAGTTTTTGTGCATGGTGTGAGGTATGGGTCTTGTTTCAGTTTTTTGCAGATGGATATCCAGTTATGCCAGCACCA
>NW_004444006.1:2683646-2695089 GCF_000243295.1 Trichechus manatus latirostris | reverse complement strand
TTTTTTCCATTGTTGATTTCTACTTTTATGACTTTATGATCAGAAAAGATGCTTTGCAATATTTCAATGCTTTGGATTTTGTTAAAGCTTGCTTTATGACCTAATATGTGGTCTATTCTGGAGAATGTTCCATGTGCTTTGGAAAAGAAAGTGTACTTGGCTGCTATTAGGTACAGTGTTTGGTATATGTCTATGAGATCAAGTTGGTTGATTGTGGCATTTAGTTCTTCCTTGTCTTTGTTGAGCTTCTTTCTGGATGTTCTGTCCTTCACTGAAAGTGGTGTGTTCAAGTTTCCTCCTATTATTGTGGAGCTGTGTATCTCTCTTTTCAGTGCTGTTAGAGTTTATGTATTTTGGAGCCCTGTCGTTGTTTGTGTAATCATTTATTATAGTTATGTCCTCCTGGTGTATTGACCCTTTAATCATTATATAGTGTCTTTCCTTATCCTTTATGGTGGATTTTACTTTAAAGTCTATTTTGTCAGAGATTAAGATTGCCACTCCTGCTCTTTTTTGAGTGTTGTTTGCTTGATATATTTTTTCCATCCTTTCAGTTTTAGTTTGTTTGTGTCTTTATGTCTAAGATGTGTTTCTTGTAGGCAGCATATAGATGGATGGTTCTTTTAATCCAATCTTCCACTCTGTCTCTTTATTGGTGCATTTAGTCCATTTACATTCATCATAAATATTGATAGGTATGAGTTTAATGCTTTCATTTTGTTGTCTTTTTGTGTGTGTTGTTCACAGTTTCTTTGTTCCACTTAATTTTCTGGGCTGAGTCGTTTTTCTTTATGTATTTCCTTTTCATCTTTTTCACTGTTGTTGATTTTCTGTTTGCTGAGTCTTTATCTTTTTCTAGTTTTTTATTTTGACTTGTAGGATTGTTAATTTCCTTTGTGGTTACTTAATATTTACTCCTATTTTTCTAAGGTTATAACAGTCTTTTATTTCTTTGTATTCCCTTGACTTCCTTTCCATATGCAATATCTATGTCTATGTTTTTTAAGTCCCTTTTTTGTTTTAGTGTTGTCATCTTTTACGTGTTAACATCTGTTTCCCTATTTTCAGTGTTTTAGCTTTGATTTACTTTTGTGACTTCCCTATCTGGGTTGATATCTGATTGCTCTGTACTGTGTTCTAGTCTTGGGTCGTTATCTGATGTTACTGATTTTCTAACCAGAGGACTCCCTTTAGTATTCCTTGTAATTTTGGTTTGGTTTTTGCAAATTCCCTAAACTTCTGTTTATCTGGAAATGCCATAATTTAGCCACCATATTTGAGAGAGAGTTTTGCTGGATATATAATTATTGGCTTGCCGTTTCTTCTTTCAAGGCTTTATATATGTCATGTCATTGCCTTCTTGCCTGCATGGTTTCTGCTGAGTAGTCCGAAATTATTCTTATTGACTCTCTTTTGTAGATGAGTTTCGTTTATCCCTAGCCTCTCTTGAAACTCTCTCTTTATCTTTGGTTTTGGCAAGTTTGATTATAATATGTCTTGGTGACTTTCTTTTGGGATCTGCCTTATGTGGGTTTCGATGTGCATCTTGGATAGCTATGTTGTCATTTTCATGATATCAGGGAAGTTTTCTGCCAACAAATCTTCAACAATTCTCTCTGTATTTTCTGTTATCCACCCCGTTCTGGTATTCCAGTCATTAGTAGGTTATTCCTTTTGATAGTGTCCCACATAATTCTTAGGGTTTCTTCATTTTTTAAAATCCTTTTATCTGATTTTTCCTCGAATATGTTGGTGTCAAGTGCTTTATCTTCAATCTAATTCTGACTTCATTTGCCTCAGTTCTGCTCCTATGACTTTCTATTGAGTTGTCCAATTCTGAAATTTTATTGTTAATCTTCTGGATTTCTGATTGCTGTCTCTCTATGGATTCTTGCAGCCTGTTAAATTTGTCATTATGCTCTTCTATTATCTTTTTAATTTCCAATATTGCATGTTCTGTGTTTTGATTAATTTCCTTCTTAATTTCTTGAAGACTTCTGTGTCTTAATCTTTTGTATTCTGTCTTTGGTAATTCAAGAAATTTTCCTCCTCTGGAAAATTTCTAGATTCTTTATGTTGGGAGCTTGCTGAAGCCATCATAGATTGCCTCTTTATGTGATTTGATATTGACTGTTCTCTCCGAGCCATCAATAAGTTATTAGATTTATTTATTTTATGTTTGCTTACTGTGTCCTAGCTTCTTGTTCTGTTTTGATATGCCTAAATAGGCTGCTCTTGTGAGCTAGTTTGATTATTGGCAGCTTTGAAGCTCTAATGTCCTGTCACCAAGTGGTTAGATCTGTTACTAGGTATGTGAGCTCAGGAGTCTGCTCACTCCTCCTGAATGGATTCAGCTCAGGTGCTCAGGTAGATAGCCACCAAGTGTGTGGTGTAGGCTCTCACTTACTGTCCTAGACAGGTATGTGTGTTTGGTGTAGGCACAGGCATCTGGCTGCAGCAAGGGGACACACTCTGAGCAAGGCAGTGGGCTGATAGCTACCCCTGAGTGTCCAGGAAGAAGGTGCGTCCCAGTTCCCTAGAGCACGTAGGTGGGAGGGTTTTGCAGTTGGACTATGAGCACCTAATGAAGTTGGCTGTAAGGACTGGGGGTCACCTTTTATTCATGGGCCCCTATCACAGGTGGCTATGTGGCATGGGTGGAACCACCAGTCCTCAGGCCCCTGATGTGGGTAGACGAAGACCCTGTTTAATGGGCAGAGCAGTGTCAAATGTCAAGAACCTGACACTTCACAGCTGAAACAGTTGAAGTTAGAGTTCCGGTATATACCCTGGTGTACTGGGGTAATGAGGGCCTACACTGTTGAGATGGGCCCACACAAGTGTATGCAGGGGGAAAGGCACTCAAAGTCCGTGGATCCCCTATGCCTGTGCCTAGGCTAAGGAGCTGTGCCTACCCTGGCTTCCTGGCTTAGGAGAGCTGGCAACTTATTTTTTCCCCTGTTTGTTAATTTGTTCACTCTGCAAGGCAGGGAGAATGGCTCCTGGTGTGTAATGGATCCTACTTCCAGCCCAGGGGACTTGGCAATTGCTGAAACCAGTCTGGGACCCAGTGCAGAGCAGGGAGCAGGGAGGTAAATGGGAGCAAGGTTTTTCCCTAAGGGGGGGTGTTTTTGATCAGTGCGGTAAGCCGTATGTAAGTACTTATCTTTCATGGAGGGCTGCTTCTCACTGGTTCTGGGTGGCCGTGTAGAGTCTCTGGTGCTGGGTCTCTCCCGGTGTGGAAAACACACCTCCCAAGCATGGCTGCTTGCCTGCCTCACTGCTAACCCCCAGGCTGATCAGGCTTGAAGGGCTCAGGCTCTTGCCGGGTGAGGTCTGTCAACTCCTCGCTGCTTCCGAACCATCTCTCCCTCCCCCTACCACTCAGTCCAGTTCTTCAACTCTGCCTTGGAAGTTCAGGGCTCCCAGATTGCCATATATATTAGAAACACTTTTTTTTTTGTCTTTGTTGTAAGAGGGTCCACTGGAAGCGTCTGACTACTCCACCATCTTGGCCCCTATCTGTAGAAATTTTTGAGGCTTGGAGGAAAGTTGCATTTTTCCATAGAGGATTTGCATTTGCCTTTGCCAATCCCATACCACTGGGAGAACTGCTGATCTGGAATCTCTGCTTTCAGTTTTTTGGAAGTCATAATTATCTTGAGTTAGGACTACAAAAACCATACGAAGATAACTTATGATTACAAATTCTCACGAGAGGTTTCTTTATCCCTTCCACTCAGTGCCAACTTCAGGCCAGGCAGGTCCTTGCGATGCCCTTCTGTGAGGCAGATTTAATTCTATTCACCCTTACACAGAGGGCATAACCCTTTAGGATACCAGCTTTTTGTGGAAGTCTCGTATAAGACCCCCCACCTTGGGTAGGCTCTAGTCTTTAACTCTTATTTCTCTCACTTCTCACAGTCATCAGAGTAGATTCAGAATCTTCCAGAGTCTGGTAAAAAAAAAAAAAAAACCCTCAAGGCAAAATCTGGCTTTAACATTCACTTGCCTCCAATGGATTCCTTACTATCATACTTGTTAAGCAATGAGTTTTAAAATATAATTTTTATATTTCACTTAGTGCTTTTAATTGTTTTCTTTGGGAAGGTCATTCAGAGTATCTAATAAGCCACACTACTAGAAATAGAAGCCTCCAGTCAACTTCTAAAATAACAATGTTTCCTTCCTGTCATTTATTTAACTGGGTTATTAATAATTCCTGCAGTGCCTTGCTTAGAGTGTTCCCATGAGTCTTTAATGAGATAGTGGATATCAATGTTCCATAAGCTAGAATCCACTACTTAGATGGCAGTGGGTTGTTATTATATCTTACTGAAAGCCAAACTAGTGATTTAAGCTGAAGGGAGGGAGATTAGAAATTTAAAGGAGGGAGAGCTCGTTTCCAGTTGGGGAAATCAGGGAAAACATCCTAGAGTTAATTTTGAGCTGAGCCTTAATGTGTAGAAAATGTTATTTCAGGCATAAATGGAGGAGGGCATTTCATATAGAGGGAATCACGTGAACAAAAGCTAATATATTGCCCTATTCCCAAAGGGAGGCCTTAGGTCTTGTCTCTTGTCCATTAATGCTTATCCAATGGCATTGTCTATACTCTGCTTCCTGACCTAGAACATTAATAAAAATCCATGCCACCCCTACCCCAGAAACTCCCCAAGCAGCCACAGTTGGCCATATTTACTATGGAGAGGAGATTTTTCTGGCAAGGTCTTTGACTCGAATAGTCCAGGTACAGAACAGCCCAAGGAGCATTAGTAGAAATATGTTGTTGTTATTGTTCATTACCCTTGAGTCAAGTACAACTCATGGGGACCTCATGTAGGCAGAGTAGAACTGTTGCATAGGGTTTTCAAGACTGACCTTTCAGAAACAGATCACCAGGCCTATCTTCTGAGGAGCCTCTGGGGGGATTCCAATCACCAACTTTTCAGCTAGTGGTTGAGTGCTTAACCATTTGCACCACCCAGGAACTCCCTAGTAGAACTAACTACTGCACCACCAGGGATCCTTAGTAGAAATATACTCCTACCAAAATGAACAGATGTGTATGAGTGGCAGGCAGCATAATGTGCTGTAGGGCTAAGGCTGGTATGGAACAACAAAAAATATTTGATGTGCAGTAAAGGATGCTGGTAGCTGGATATTTGCAAGTACAGCAAACTCCATCATTGGTCTTATCTGGGATAAAATTCTAAAATGTAGGTGTACAGTCAAGATTACACACATTGGAGTGAGATAAAGCTGGATAGTCTCAGATCAACCAAATTCTGGTTTTAGCAAAAAGTTTCAAAGAATTTAAGAAGGCATGTTAGAGCTAGAAGAACCTGGTCTAGTCCTTATCACCCCTGCTCTACAGATGGGGAGACTGAGGCTCAGAGTGGGGAAGTTTCCTGCTTAAGGTTACCTGACTCATTAGTGGCAAAACCTGGTGTGATCATTGAGGTTGCGTGTCAACTTGGCTGGGCCATGATTCTCAGTAGTTTGGCAGTTATGATGTAGTTTGGCAGTCATACACAGATGTAATCAACTCCATGATGAGATCTGATTTATTGTGATCACCTGCATGATGGGGACTGTTGTGAGTAGCCAATCAGTTGAAAAAGAGTTTCCTTGGGGGTGTGGCATGCATCCAATATAGGTGGACTTTCTGGCAAGGCTAGGGGGCTTTTGCTCACTTTGGATCCTGCAGCTGGCTCTTATTCGTCTGACCTCCAGTTCTTGGGACTTGAGCTAGCAGCTTCCCTGCTGCCTTGCCTGCTGACTTTGGGATTTGTTGGTCTTCGCACCCTGTGAGCCAAGAGAAGTGTCCAATCTCACCAATGGACTTGGGACTTTCCAACCTCTACAACTGTGTGAGCCATTTCCTTGATATGAATCTCTCTCTATATATATTTATACTTTATACTGGTTTTGTTTCTTTAGAGAATCCAGCCTAAGACATTTTGTACTGAGAGTGGTTCTAGGGAAACAAAATTGTAAGATTGAGTTTTATAAATTGGTTCTCAAGTCTGGTTAGTCTTAAAGATGTTGAAGACTCTACTTCCAGTAGTAATGAGAGCACTGCTAATCCATGGCCTGAGATGGCAATAGAAATACGCAAAATAACACCCACCAATAGATCAGTTATTGGTGAGAGGCGAGGCTCTGGGTGATTGCATGTTTGATACATTTCTACAATTTTGTCATAATGAAAAGTATAAGGAAGCTGGCTGGTTGGCTCTATTTTCACTAGACAAAGTGGTGCAAGAAAGAGGTGAGATCAGGGTTTCAGAGTCAAAACTCAAGTGCTACATAAAGGACCTCAAAGTTTCCATTTCTACCTTGAAAGAAAGCCTTACTTCTTGTAGTAACAGAGTTGATATTGCTGAAAACCAAACCCTGAATCTTATCTTAAGAGTATCTGAATTACAACGTCAACTCAATTCCCAGCTTTGAGTGGTGTCTGAAGTTAAAGTGAAGGCATAGGGATCCTGAATGGGATCTTGAAACTTGGGATGGGGACATATGGGCAGACAGTCAGGATGCTGGGAACACTAAGCCCCTAAATTTCGTTGTATCACTCCAGCCAACAGAACCAGTCCTCTCACTCCAATCTGAAGAAATTACTTCATCTTGTTTCCTAAGCTACCCTCCCCAGTAAAACCACTCCACCCCCATCTGATAAGATTAACCCGGCTGTGTCTGAAGAGCCTTCATCTGAGTCATTGCCTGGACCATCACCTGAGGCAGATGTCTTGCAAGACAATGCTGAAAGTTCTCAGAACAAATCCTCACTACGGATTTTGGTTTCTAGACCTATAACTAGATTTAAGCCCCAGTCAGCCCCAAAGGATGAAGTACCAAGTGTGACTCAGGAGGAGGTACGCTACACTCCAAAAGGAATGCTTGACTTTTCTAATATGTACAAACAGAATCCTGGGGAATATGCGTGGGAATGGCTATTAAGGGTGTGGGTTAATGGTGCAAGGAACATAAAGATGGATCAGCCTGAGTTTATTGATATGGGCCCACTAAGAACAGATTCTTCATTCAATGTTTCAGCTTGAGAAGTTAGGAAAGGATCTAATAGTTTATTTGTTTGGTTCACTAAAGCATGAATTATGCAGTGGGCTACGCTAAATCAAGTTGAAGTACCAGACCTGCCTTGGTATACTGTAGAAGATGGTATTCAAAGGCTTAGAGAAATAGACGTTTTAGAGTGGATTTAATCAGGTTAGATCCACAGACCCACACATGGAGTGACCAGAGGACACAACTTTTACCACACTGGTGAGGAACAAATTTGTGAAGGGAGCCCCAGCATCCTTGATGACTGCTGTGATTCCTATTTTATGTCAGTCAGTTTTGACAGTGGAAACTGCCCTAACTGAATTAAGACACCTAACTACAATAGGGATGATTAGATCCCAGGGTGGTAAGGGCCATGTGGAAGCACTCAATCAACAAAGATAAGGTGAGTGTAGTTACCTTAACGGACAGCGGAATCAAAGTAGTAATCAGAATAGTCTGACCCGTATGGACTTACGGCGTTGACTACTTAGTCATGGTGTCCCTAGGAGTGAAATAGATAGGAAAGCTACTAAATATTTACTTGACCCATACTAGCAGAAGAGTTCTAGGTCAAGTCTAACTCAAATCACCAGAATAGAGTCATGGCCCCTGAAGCATTTCCCATACTTGAGTGAGTTTACAGACTCTCAACCCATTGAATGAATGGGAGGCCTAGTCCCCTTGAGGAAGGACTCCACTACACTGCCAAAAACTTGTACTGTTAATCTTTCTCCCAGCCTTGCCCAAAGGGATCTATGGCCTTTTACTAGACTGACTGCTCACTGGGGAAAAGGAAATAATCAGACTTTATGGAGATTACTGGATATTGGCTCTGAACTGATGCTAATTCCAGGAGACACAAAATGTCACTGTGGCCCGCTAGTCAGTGTGGCATATGGAGGTAAGATTATTAATGGAGTCTTAGCTCAGGTCCATCTCACAGTGGGTCCAGTGGGTCTCCTAACCCATCCTGTAGTGACTTCTACAGTACCAGAATGCATAATTGGAATAGATATACTCAGCAAGTGGTAGAACCTCCACATTGGATCCCTTACAAGTGGAATAAGGGCTATTATGGTAGGAAAAGCCAAGTGAAAGTCACTAGAACTGCTCTGTCTAGGAAAATAGTAAACCAAATGCAAAATGGCATTCCTGAAGGGATTTCAGAGATTGCTGCCACCACCAAATACTTGAAGGATGCAGGGGTGGTGATTCCCACCACATTCCCCATTCAGCTCGCCTATTTGGCCTGTGCAAAAAACAAATGGCTTTTGGAGAATGATGGTGGATTATCGAAAACTTAACCAGGTGATGACTCCAATTGCAGCTGGTGTTCCAGATGTGCTTTTATTGTTTGAGCAAACTAATACATCTCCTGGAACCTGCTATGTAGCTATCGATCTGGCTAATGCCTTTTTCTCCATATCTGTTTTGAAGGACCACCAGAAACAGTTTGCCTACACCTGGCAAGGCCAGCAACACACTTTCAGTGTCCTATCTCAGGGCTATATCGACTCTCCAGCCCTATGTCACAATTTAGTCCGGAGAGAACTTGATCACCTTTCTCTTCCACAAGAAGTCACATTGGCCCATTACATTGATGACATTATGCTGACTGGACCTATTAGGGAAGAAGTGTCAATGACTCTGTACTTATTGGTAAAACATTTGTGTGCTGGGGGTGGGAAGTTAATCTGACAAAAATTTAGGTGCCTTCCCCCTCAGTGAAACTTCTAGGGGTCCAGTGGTGTGGGGCATGTCGAGATATTCCTTCTAAAGTGAAGGATAGTTTATTGCATCTGGCCCCTCCCACAACTAAAAAGGAGGCACAACACCTAGTGGGCCTCTTTGGATTTTGTAGGCAACATATCCCTCATTTGGGTGTACTATTCTGGCCTATTTATCAAGTGACTAGAAAAGCTGCTAGTTTTCAGTGGGACCCACAACAGCAGAAGGTAATGCAATAGGTTCAGGCTGCAGTGCAAGTAGCTCTGCCACTTAGACCATATGAACTGGATGATTCAGTGGTGCTTGAAGTGTCAATGGCAGATAGAAATGTTGTTTGGAGTCTTTGGTAGGCCTCTATTGGTGAATCACAGCGCAGACCCTTAGGATTTTGGAGAAAGCCCTACCATCCTCCACAGATAACTACTCTCCTTTTGAGAAACAGCTCTTGGCTTGCTACTGGGCCATAGTAGAGACTGAACGTTTAATCATGGGCCACCAAGTCACCATGTAGCCTGAGCTGCCCATCATGAACTGGGTGTTGTCTGACCCACAGAGTCATAAAGTTGGACATGCACAGCAGCACCCCATCATTAAATGGAAGTGGTATATACGAGATTGGGTCCAAGCAGGACCTGAAGGCACAAGTAAGTTGCATGAGGAAGTGACCCTAATACCCATGCTCTCCACTCCTGTCACATTATCTTCCATCTCCAAGTCTGCACCTATGGCCTCATGGGGAGTTTCCTACGATCAGTTGACTAAGAGAAAACTCATGCCTGGTTTACAGATGGTTCTGTGTGATATGCAGGTACCACTCGAAAGTAGACAGCCCCTTTATGGGACCTCCCTCTAGGGCAGTGATGAAGGGAAATCCTCCCAATGGGCAGAACTTTGAGCACTGCATCTGGTCGTTCACTTTTCTTTGAAGGAGAAATGGCCAGATGTGTGATTGTATACACATTCATTGGCTGTGGCCAATGGTTTGGGTGGATGGTCAGGGACTTGGAAGGAACATGACTGAATAATTGGAGTCAAGGAGGTATTGGGAAGAGGTAGTGGATAAACCTCTCTGAATGGGCCATAAAAGTGAAGACGTTTGTGTCTCACGTGAATGTTCACCAAAGTGTGACCTCAGCAGAGGAAGATGTTCACAATTAAGTAGATAGGATGACACATTCAGTAGATACCAGTCATTCCCTTTTCCTAGCCAGTTGTGTCATTGCTCAATGGGCTCACAAACAAAGAGGCCATGGTGACGGGATAGAGGTTATGCATGGACTCAGCAACATACACTGCCACTCACTAAGGCCAACTTGGCTACAGCCACTGTTGAGTGCCCAATCTGCCAGCAGCAGAGACCAACACTGAGTCCCCGATATGGCACCAGTCCTCAAGTTTGTCAGTTAGCAACCCGGTGGCAGGTTGATTACACTGGACTGCTTCCACCGTGGAAAACGCAATGTTCTGTTCTTACTGGAGTAACACTTACTCTGGATATGGATTTGCCTTCCCTGCACGCAGTGCTTCTGACAAAACTACCATCTGTGGACTTACAAAATGCCTTATCCACCATCATGATATCTCACACAGCATCACCTCTGATCAAGGAACTCTCTTCACAGCAAATAAAGTGCAGTTATGGGCCCATTCTCTTTTAATTCACTGGTCTTGTCAAGTTCCTCATCATCCTGAAGCAGCTGGCTTGATAGAATGATGGAATGACCTTCTAAAGACACAATTACACTGCTAGGTAGGTGGCACACCTTGCAGGGTTGAGGCAATGTTCTCCAGGAGTCTGTATATTCTCTAAACTAGCATTGAATATATGGTGTTGCTTCTCCCATAGCCAGGATTCATGGGTCCAGGAATGAAGGGATGGAAATGGGAGTGGCACCACTCACTATTACCCTTAGTGACCCAGTTGCAAAGTTTTTGCTTCCTGTTCCCATGATACTATGCTCTGCAGATCTAGAGGTCTTAGTTCCAAAGGGACGAATGCTCCCACCTGGAGACACATCATTGATTCCATTGAACTGGAAGTTAAGAATGCCACCTGGCCACTTTGGGCTCCCTATGCCTCTGGATCAACAGGCAAAAGGAGGGAATTATCATATTGGCTGGGTGTAATTGATCCTATCAAGAGGAAATCACATTGATATTGTATAACGGAGGCAAAGAAGAGTATATCTGGAATGCAGGAGATCCCCTAGGGCGTCTCTTAGTACAACCATGCCCTGTGATTAAAGTCAGTGGAAAATGACAGCAACACAATTCCAACATGACTATTAATGGCCCAGACCCTTCAGGCAAAGAACCACGACCATTTGAGGTGCTTGATGAGGGTAAAGGGAATACGGAAAGGGTGATAGAAGAAGGTAGTTCTACATACTCGTTACGACTAAGTGACCAGTTGCTGAAACGAGGACTGCAATTGTTATGATTATTTCTTTCTTGTATGTGCGTATCAAATATTTTTGTTTTCTTCACTTATAAAATATAAGATGTAAACAGGGCTACTGCGTTTTTCAATGTACACGTGTGTCGTGGATTGAATTGTGTCCCCCCAAAAACATCTGTCAACTTGGCTGGGTCATGATTCCCAGTATTGTATGATTGTGTACCATTTTGTAATCTGATGTGATTT
>NW_004444006.1:2618606-2683546 GCF_000243295.1 Trichechus manatus latirostris | reverse complement strand
ATCACTATGATGTAATAAGATGGATTAGCGGCAGTTATACTGATGAGGTCTACAAGATTAGGTAGTGTCTTAAGCCAATTTATGTTAAGATATAAGAGGGAAGCGAGCAGAGACACATGGGAACCTCATACCACCAAGAAAGCAGTGCCGGGAGCAGAGCGTGTCCTTTAGACCTGAGGTTCCTGGGCTGAGATGCTCCAGACTAAGGGAAGACTGATGCATCACAAGGGCCTTTCTCCAGAGCCAACAGAGAAAGCCTTCTCCTGGAGCTGATGCCCTGTATTTGGACTTGTAGTCTGCTGGACTGTGAGAGAATAAACTTCTCTTTGTTAAAACCATCCACTTGTGCTATTTATGTTATAGCAGCACTAGATGACTAAGACAGTGTTAGTTGTATCATGTTAGGTGTAAGTACGACTTTATAATTGTCTTTATTCAGAGATTATGTATGGTTTAAGGAGATGTATACAAGTGCCAAGTTGACAAGGGGTGGACTGTGATCATTAAGGTTGTGTGTCAACTTGGCTGGGCCATGATTCTCAGTGGTTTGGCAGTTACGATGTAGTTTGGCAGTCGTATAATGATGTAATCAACTCTATGATGAGATCTGATATAATATGATCACCTCTATGATGGAATATGTTATGAGATGCCAGTCAGTTGAAAGGGAGTTTCCTTGGAGGCATGGCCTGCATCCATTATAGGTGCACTTTCTGGCAAGGCTTGGTGGCTCTTGCTTGCTCTGCATCCTGTTCGTCTGACCTCTGGTTCTTGGGACTTGAGATAGCAGTTTACCTGCCGTCCTTCCTGCTGACTTTGAGATTCATTGGTCTTCGCAGCCTGTGAGCCAGGAGAAGCCATGGACTTGAGACTTTCCAGTCTCAACAACCAAGTGAGCCATTTCCTTCATAGAAATCTTTCTCTGTATATATTTATATGGTTTACTGGTTTTGTTTCTCTAGAGAACCCAGCTTAGGACACCTGGTATCTTGTTCCCCAGTCCAATGATCTTTTCTCCTGCCTGCCTTTTTAAATATTTTGATAGGTTCTTTGACCATTTGGTGAAGTGCTGCACCTCTGATACCTCTAACCAGAGACAGGGAGCAGGAGCAAGAGCCTTGGCAAGACCCTTAGGAGATGGTAGGGCTAGAGAAGACCATTTTTTCTCCCAAAAGGACTCATCTGAAGTTTGGGGAGGAGGTAGCAGCCTTGCAGAACTCTTGGACTTATGTGCGCCATACATCGCTGTCCCTCCTAGAGTGGGTGATTGTGATATAGTTTCTCTTTTATTTCTGTTTATAATGCTCCTCTCACTACTGTCTGCCTTTGAGCTCCTTGGGCCTCTTTGAGAAAAGTCAGCCAGCCTTTCAAAAAAGAAAATAGTGTAGTGTTCACAGTCATAGGCTTTGATAGCAAACATACTTAGGTTTGAGTCCAGGCTTTGTTACTTAGAAGTAACATTGGCTCTGAGCCATAAATAATGTTGAATCAGCACCTCAATTTCCTTATCTATATAATGAGGATAACTGTGCTCACCTCATAAGGTTGAAGTGAGGATTATATAATATAAATGATGTAAAGAGTTTAGCATTTCCTGCTACATTTCGTAGTGAGTGCTCAATACATTCATCATCATTATTCTGCTCCATCCTCTATTACATTCACACACAGCATGTTTCAGCATAGCGTCTATCTCCCAAAACTAATTATGTGATAGCTTTGATTTAAAAAAATCCTTAGTTATCTCAAATGGTGCACTGTAATCCATTGTAAGGTGTGCAAGTAATCTGTTGATATTATTTTAAACATTGAAGTTCATGGATAGATTTCTTAAAAATATCCTATTGGTGGTTCAAGTTTTTGCTTTTAATAATGTCAGCCTACGGGACTAATGAGGCACAGTAGTCCAGGGACAAGGACTAGAAGGTAGGAGGGGACAGGAAAGCTGGTGATAGGGAACCCAACGTTGAGAAAAGATAGTGTTGGCATGTCGTGGGGTTGTTAACCATTGTCATAGGGCAATATGTGTACTTTTTAATGAGAAACTGTTCTGTAAACCTTCATCTAAAGTACAAAAAAAAAAAAGAATTATCTATGTGAGATCAAATTGACAATAACAACTCAAAAGGTTTGATGTGAAACCTAGGGGACAGTGAATTGAAGATAATGGTGATGGAATAATTTGGAAAGGGGTAGTGAGAATAGTAGCACAACTGGAAGAATGTAATCGATGTCACTGAATTGTACACGTAGAAATTTTTGAAATGGTGTTTATCTTTGGCTATGTATATTTTCACCAAAAAAATGGTCCTCCAAAGTCGAGAAGGGAGAGTGTTGACATGTCATGGGTTTGTTAACCAATGTCATAAAACAATATGTGTACTGACTGTTTAATGAGAAACTACTTGTTCTGTAAACCTTTATCTAAAGTACAATAAAAAAAAATGTGAGCCTAACTTGCATTCATATTTGCTTTCTTAAGTGGGAGAGAAAGGGGCTGAGTGATAGCTATGTGTCAGGAATTGCATGTAACCCTGTCGGCTCCCTTGAGAGTGTATCACATGTATGGCCATTATTGTCACATGTGGCAACTGAGAATGACGCGCATACAAGAGTTTCCACTTCTGAGCAGGGCACACAAGGTTTTTCATAATGGGCCTCAGCACAAACTTATCTCCAACTCTTACTCCCCACTATTTCCCACTGTCCCAAACCAGTAGCCATACTCTTTCCTGCCTTCTGTGCATTTACCCATGATGCATTTTCTGCCTTGATTGCTTGCCTAGTTCCCTTCTCCTGTGGAATTTCATCTCATTGCTCAAAGCTTGAATCAGATGTCACCTCCTTTGGGAACATGGAATGTCTGCTCTTCACTAGCACTTTTTCTGATTTCCTGCACTACCACTAGAAGCCCTGTGCCAGTGAGTGTCACCTTAGGAAGGCCATGGCAGGTACAGGTGGTGTAGTAGTAGGCAGTGCGGACTGTCACCACAGAGAACCCTGAACACATTCTAAGAACTGCACTGGCAAGTCCTGAGGTCTTTAAGAGATGTATTTGTATAATATGAGGAGCCTGAGACTTGAAATCAGGTTACTCAGGGCTTTCAGTTTAGACTTGGGACAATTATTCAGAAGCAGAGTTCGGAAAAACCCCTTCACCTTTCTGAGCCTCAGTTTCCCTATCTGCAAAACTGGCTTGATCCCTGCCCTGCCTGTCTCCTCAGGCTGTTGTGAGGTTCAGATGAAATCATGTGTCTGACAGTGTTCTGAGAATTGAAATGCTGGGAAAGGATAAATGTCAAACTCTTTAGCATGCCACTCCTTGCTGGTGTGGCTTGTGCTTCCCTATCTACCCTCATCTCTCACAGCCACACATTTCTTAAAACTTTTTCCTCAGGCTAAACTAAATTACTTGAAGTTTACAAGTCTGCTGTCTCTTGCCTGAGTAAGAATGCCCTTTTCTCCACCTCCAGCCCCATCTTCATGAAACTTGGGTCATAGCCTAGACTTCTTTAAGCAGCCTTTCTGGCCTTCTCACTAAACCTCCATACCCCCACAGAACCCTGAATCTCTCTCTCCAAAGTACCCATTATATTATATTAGAATTGCTTATGTCTTTGTCTGTCCCCACTAGACTGGGAGCTCCATGAGGGCAAAGAGCACATCTGTCTAGTTCCTATAAAAGGTACATAGTGGCTGCACAAGAAAATAGTTGTTGAATAAAAGAACAAAGGATGAAGGGGTTATTGGTCACTGTGCCTCTGTGAGGGATTCCTGCAGTTTTTTGAAGCAGTAGGATTTTCCCACAAGATTAGTCCAATCCTGACATTATGCAAGCTTGGCACTGTGCACAAGCATCAAAAGGGCCAGCTTCCTTTGGTGACAAGTGTCACTGCCCAGGTGGTAGGCGATGTGCCTCTCACAGCATCTGCTTGCTCTGCTGACCTGTTTCTTGGCCTCAGATTTGAAGTGCCTCATGGGTGGGGACTGTTTGCACAAAGTCTGGCTTAAGCTAGCTTTTTTGGTACAAAGCCTTGCTGGGCAGCAGCTAGACCAAGTTCTCCAAATGGCCTCTCTCCTTGCTTGAAGTCCCCTGGGGAAGAAGCCAAGAGAAAGCGGGGTAAGTTATGGCCTGAAGTAATGATGGCAGGAAAATCTGAAGATGTGAATCATTTACATCTTCCTGTTAACTTGGAAAACAAAATTCTCATACTCCAATGTGTCTTTTCAAAGTTTCTCATTGTTTCCACAGTCCCAGTTACCCAGTTCTCTGCTCTCACCCTCCCACACAGTGGTATGAAGAAAGTCTCTGGGATGTGAGTGGTAGGTAAAGTAAGTGCTATGGCTGGGGTAGAGATCCTTGGGCCATATACATGGGATCCACAGGCAAGAAGAGGCAGAGGCTCTCTCACCAAGACTCTAAACCAGTGTGCAGGGAATGGAAGAGGTTCTCAGGTGCCCTACCACCATGGCAAGCTGCGTGCAGGCACATGAAGGGGACGTGAGCTGGGTCTCTTTTGCCACAAGCCCTGGTTCACAGTAACATTCAAAAAGTATTTACTGAATAAAGTCTTTTTGGGGCTGGTTCCCTCATGTGAGGAATGAGAAATTTGGGCCAGCTGATACCTAAGCCCCCTTCTAGCTCCAAAAGGCAGCAATTTTAAATCAGAGGCTAGCCTAGTCTCTTTGGAGGGATGGATGTGGGAGGGTAGGGGGTGATTGTGATAGGTTGAAACCTCAGACTGACCTGATCTCAGGCATTTACTAGACTGTAAACTCACTGAAAGCACAGACTGTGGCTTATTTAACTCCTATTTATCTCTGCCATTTATTAGAAAATTTAAACATTAAACAAATTATTTCACTTCTGAGCCCTTTCCCTCATCTATCAGGGAGTTGACGACATCTATTACTTCGGAGTCCATTGTTGCTTTCAGCCCCTCACCCCCAGATGTTCAGTAAATGTTTGTTGAAAACATATGTGGGGATTCTAACTCTAAAACTATGCACTCTGGAGGTAGTAAAAGGTCTTTCTTTTTCTTTATGTCATAATTAAGACAGATTTTGCTGTAATTGGCAATAACAATGGTTATTTCAGATCATATTCCCAGATCATATAGCTCTACTCCACACCTCACTCCACCTCCTGACACACTTATTTTACAGATGAGAAAACTGAGGCCCAGAAAAGGTTTAAGAAGGTTGTCCAAGGTCATATAGTGAATCAGTGGTCCAGAATCTTCGCTATACACTAGCTGCCTGATATGTCGCATAAAGAACTTCTGCCTCCAGGCTCTTTTCAACCCATCAAGTATCATGTGGGCCCCTGACCTCTGTGTTTTGCTACTCCTTGGAAAATCTATAGTGGATGCCAAACACTGGCTCTTCAAGTAGGATCTGAGTGGTGAGTGAAGCCAAGTAGAGTGGGCTGTTATGTCACTCTACAGGTACAAGGGAAGAAGGGCTAAGCAATGGTCGTCAGAGGGACTCGTCATCCCTCTACCCCAGAGGCAGGCTCTGACTTACACACAACCCAAAAACCATACATAACTGTGTTACTTAGACACAAACAAACACGTCCTAACAATCTTTTGTTCTCCTCTCTTTCCCATCAAACACTAATTTCAGAAAAAATTGAGAAATCCATCTACTCTTTGTCAATGAAAAACATGGCTTAATGTGAGACCCCTCTCAGGAGTTCTGGCATTTTAACAGGGAGCTAAGCCAAAGCAATGAACCCACCAGTTGTATCACATACAATCTCACTGAATCCCTAACCCAGCCCAGGAAGGAGGCATTGTGACAACTCCTATTACAGGTAAGGACACTGACACATAGAGACTTTGTTATTTCTTAATACATGTGTCACACCTCATTCACAGCCTATATCTCAAGCCCAGAAATTCACTTTGGGATCTGATAAATTTTCAAACTGAGAGGAGACAGGAAAGGGCCTTGCTTGAACTGAGGACCCAAAAGAAGGCTGGCTAGAGTTTTACCTGGATGTAAATGTGGCCATTGTTTATCTGAAGCTTGGCAAGAACTGGGCAATGATGCCTCCGCTTATTTTATGCTCTCGAAAGGATTAGGCTGTGAGGGTGAAGAGCTGAGGTTTGCGGAGAAGTTCTGTTGGGCTGTCAGTGTCCATTTGCGCTTTCTAGCCCAGACCCTTTGATCGTTTGTTGGTCCCAGGTCAACCTATGTTAAGGCCAACACAGCAAATTTACAACCCTTGTGCAAAGATTTTTAAAAGTATGTGAAAATCAAAGTAGTGTAAAAGGCCACTTGGCACGATACCAACTCTTGACTTCAATAAAGAGAGTCAATAAAAAGAGCTAATTAAAAGAATTTTGATGACATTCATCTGAAATTGTAGATTGTTTTAAGTTATAACAAATTAACAAGGATGATAAGAGGACATTAGCTGCTTTTCTCAGGTCTCTTTGTTAACAATAACTTGAGCCTGCAGCCACAACAGAGGCTGTGGCCAAGTTTTAGCTGGCAGTCCAGCAGGCTAATATTTTACACAATGGATGATATTTCTGAGAGCAGAGGCAGAGACAAACCCAGAGTCACACACGTATTCCAACAAACAAGTTTCTGCCATTTTTTTAATTGTATTTAGAGCAACAAAAGATTCCAAGATTACAAAATGAGAACAGAACACCAGCGGTTGGGGCTGGTCCTGCTGCCCAGTGGAGGCCAAATGCCACTGTGAGAACTTAAGCCCCATCAAAAGAAGTCTTAAGCAAACTTAATTTGTTTCATTTTTTATCTTTATATGATGCACCCTTTCTCTCTATTATTTTTTTCCCTCAACATTGAAAATTAATTCTTATCTCTGGTTACATAGTCTGCTCCCTCCTGCTGCCAAATTAATCTCAAGGACAGCGCAAGAATGTCATGTCTGAGGCACTCCCTAATCACAGTTCCAGTCTAGGGGAAAGCAGAATGGTGTCACTGAGTGATGAGAGGACTCTTTTTTACTTGGGTCATCCTAATGGTGGCTGCTCTCAGCACCCAATTAGCTTATGGGATAGGACAGCCCCACAGACACTTCACTGCAGGGCAGTTAGCACCAAGGGCTAAAGTTCTGAGAGGCTGGAAGCCTGGCCTGTCTGAATTGCAGGGTACGGGGTCCCATACCATGAAGCAGCAGCCAGGGAGGACACCACCAGAGAAGTAGCAGTATTTCAGAATTTTCTTTCCTTTGGGGTATGGATATGTGTGTGTTCCAGTGTTTGGTGGCCAGTGAAGTCTGCAGCTACATGACAGCCTTGTTAAGTAGCATATGTGGGAACTGTTCTAGGCTCCAAGGACCACCCAATCCATAGTTTCTCATTTAATTCCATTAATTAGGGTAGCCAATCAATGTACCTGACCTACTTTCTAGCCAAATCAAAAAGGGATAAATTGAAGCTGAGTCAAAGGTTGTTTTTCTCCTCTGAAGAGGAGTGACTAATGTGGATTTTTCTGCTTTCACTTAGAAATGGTTGAGTGTTGGGAGGCTCTGGGCAACAGACCCCAGTGTCAAACTCTTAATTAATCGAACAAAAAACACCGTTACCCATGGACAGAGATGGACCTGCACCTACAGAGATACAACTTCTAGTACACTGACAAATTTTAACAGAGAAAAACACATTTTCATTTGTCGAACTCTTTACAGAACATATCCAAAACCAGAATTAGAGCACACAAACACCCAGTAGCAAGAGCACCTCAATCGCATGTAATTTAATTGTGTGAAAGATGGAACACTTGCTCCAGGTTTACAAGCTCAGGAAACTGCCCTTTTCTTAAAAGGATGGTGAAGACCGAGGAACGCCCTTCGTTCTCTCAACCAGTCAGTTCCCGTTAGGGGGCCACTGGTCAATCATTTGGGTGGTCTTTTGGCACCCCAGTCTTGTACTTTCCTATGGTAAAGCCCAGTCACTTCCAATGAGTCTCCACCACCCTTTCTACATTCAACTGTCTTGGCTAGTAAAGTGCAATACATCATGTACCCTACACCTACCCCCTCTACCCCTTTGTAAGGCCTGTGGGTCAGGCCCCAATAGGGACAAGATCTCCTAGTTATCTGGTCAACCCAGGTATCTTGTCCATTCTGAGAGAGCTTCTAAAATGTAACTGCAGCTTCTCTCACAAGTACATGGTATCAGTTATGACCTGGAACCAAATATAAAGGTGCAGAGAAAGGCAAAGCTAGCAGAACACATTATATCTATATATATAATTCAATTTGAAAACATGGATACAAATACTCATTTACAATATATTTCAACTTTCTGCCTAAACTGCAGAAAACATTTTGTGCTGTCCAAAGTGGGCAGAAACAGGGATTTCTGCCTGCTGTCCCTCTAGTGCAAAATCTAGTCCTTTAAATGCTCCCCTTCTCGACAAGGGCTTCACATCTTCAGATAAGCTAATATGGGTACTAGCAAACACAGTGGCCAAGACCAGCTCCATTTCCAACCATGCAATAATGGAGCTTCAAGAATTTGTTCAGTAACTACTACAAAAAAGGAAAGCTAATTCTGCTTATAAAATCACTTAGTGAAGGACCCATAATCCCATTTTTTCCCAAAATATTTTCAACTCATCTAAAAATGTCTATTGTAGAGGAAAACCCCCACAGAACTCTAATAAGTCAGTCACCAGCAAAGTCCTTTAGTCTGTCTTTGGATAGCTTACCAAAGAGGCTCTAACGCTTGCACCCTCCCTGCCCTTAAAAAATTTTGTATCTTAGCAGATACAGTGTAATCTTTGGTTACATAATGTGAAGCTTTAATCTCTCACTCTTTTTTTTTAACTGCTCTCAAAGATTTTCAAAGAGATCAAGTTGTGAGAACAGATCTGCCTATAAAAGGCAGCAGGGGTAGAAACTGCCTTTTACAAGAAATTGCACATGCTAAACGGCTATTTTGGCTTTAAGTTTGGGATTTGATTCTGTGCTTTAGCAATCCAGGTTCCCCTGCTTCCTCTATAGGAGGTCAAGCATGAAAGTCACTCCCTTGGCCCAGTCTCCTCTCACCTGGGCAACTGGCACAGGATAATTAGTAGTCAGTCTTTTGTTTTGCTGGGCCATGCAGGGATAGTTACTGGGCTGTCTGGAGAGAGTCTTATGAAGTGCAGTGCTGGTGCAGGGTTGGAAAGGGGCAGAGGGAATGGCTTGGGCCTTTGTGCCCTGCCGAATTTCAAGGGAGAGAAGGGGGCAAGGCCACGTCTGTGCTGTGCCTAATGAAACAATCACTTAAAAACTACCTGAAGCTTAAAGTTAGGTCATTTGTGTAGTGTCAGTATCATGTAGATGGTGTATCTATTTCTCTTAAAGTACAAGTAGAATACAACCTGTTATTTATGCACATATGTGTTAAGAAGCAGAGTATGAACAGAGAGGGACTGTAGCATCAGCACATTATTTTTCAACCTGGACAATTACCTTTGCAACTACCCAAAGGACAGAGTGAAGCTCTTTTTTTTTTTAAGTGCCAGTGAACATACATAAAAATATATGTACTACTGATTTTCTTTTTTCAAAGATATATGACAGAATCCTTCAAAAAATTCCTTTCTCAGATTAAGGTAATTTAAAAAAATAATAATAAACTGTCCAAAGAACAACAATATTGTCTGTGGCATAGAAAAGTTATGGAACAAGGAATCCAACCTCCATTTCAGCTTGGAGGCCAGGCTTGGGCCAGCTGCCCAGTGAACAAGAGATGAAACTGCCACACGACTCTTTTCTTTGACCACAGAGTTCGTGACCTGGGCAGCTGTCTGCTGCCTAGTACAGACAAAGCCTTTCTCCCTGGTGCTTCTTCTTTTTGTCTTCCTCACTCTCCATCCCCATCCAGAACTGCAAACCTCTTTGGAGACGGTCCCTGTGGCTTGTTCCTTGAGTGAGCCTCATCTTCCAGCTCACCAGGTGAGAGAGTCTGGGTGGCTGGTTCTTCACGGGTAAGCACAGTGTACCAACCACATCGGCTCTGTTTGTAGAGCCGAGTGCATGCAAAATGAGACTTCTTCCCAGAGGACAATTACATCGGCTAGATCATCAATGGCCAAAACAAAACAAATCTCTCCTCCTTTTATCCGAGGGAGTACAAAGCCAAGCTAAAATGTCCTTTGCTCACTGAAACCTCAGTGCAGAAATAGTTGGCCTAAATACTTGTTTAGGCCAGTTTTTACTGATCTTGCCATTTGGAAATTTGGAGTAATCCAGTTGTTGCTGCTTTTAATTACACTGATGTTTCATTGATTTTTGGCTTTCACAAATGAAAAACATATATATTTACAAAGACAAGATTCATGATTAGTAAATCTATAAAGATGAAAAATTTGATAGAGAAATGGGAAGGAGTGCCTCTAGTATTTACAAGGAGAGGTATTAGAATGATATAATTGAATCCATGTTCCACAAAAGATGAAAATCTTTTAAAAACAGACATAAAGGAACTATTAAAATGTAATCTAGTTTAACTGAAAAGAGTGTTTTTGTTTTGTTTTTCTGTTAAAACAGCTAAAAGTAATGCTGTGAGCTTATATGAGCCAGATGGTGCCATAACAAAGAAAATCAGAATTTGTCTATCCTACCCTAGAAAGCACAATTAAGATTCCTCGTGAGCACAATTAAGTGTTCCGGAATTCCTATTCTCCACAATGTTATCCATAATTTGTTATGATCCACACAGTCGAATGCCTTAGCATAGTCAATAAAACACAGGTAAACATCTTTCTGGTATTCTCTGCTTTCAACCAGGATCCATCTGACATCAGCAATGATATCCCTGGTTCCACGTCCTTTTCTAAATCTGGCTTGAATTTCTGGCAGTTCCCTGTCGATACACTGTTGCAGCCGCATTTGAGTGATTTTCAGCAAAATTTTGCTTGCATGTGATATTAATGACATTGTTCGATAATTTCCACATTCGGTTGGATCACCTTTCTTAGGAATAGGCATAAATATGGATATCTTCCAGCTGGTTGGCCAGATAGCTGTCTTTCAAATTTCTTGGCATAGACGAGTGAGCACTTCCAGCACTGCATCCATCTGTTGAAACATCTCAATTGGTATTCCATCAATTCGAGAAGAATCTGTACACGGATCAAAAGGCAGTCGTTTGAACAGAACAAGGGGATACTGCATGGTTTAAAGTCAGGAAAGGTGTGTGTCAGGGTTGTATCTTTTCACCATACCTATTCAATCTGTATGCTGAGCAAATAATCCGAGAAGCTGGACTATATGAAGAAGAACAGGGCATCAGGATTGGAGGAAGACTCCTGTGTTATGCAGATGACACAACCTTGCTTGCTGAAAGTGAAAGAGGACTTGAAGCACTTACTGACAAAAATCAAAGACCGCAGCCTTCAGTACGGATTACATCTCAAAGTAAAGAAAACAAAAATCCTCACAACTGGACCAATAAGCAACATCGTAAAAAATGGAGAAAAGATTGAAGTTGTCAAGGATTTCATTTTACTTGGATCCACAATCAACACCCATGGAAGCAGCAGTCAAGAAATCAAAAGACGCGTTGCATTGGACAAATTGGCTGCAAAAGACCCATTTAAAGTGTTTAAAAGCAAAGATGTTACTTTGAGGACTGAGGTGCACCTGACCCAAGCCGTGGTGTTTTCAATCTCCTCATATGCATGCGAAAGCTAGAGAGTTAATATGGAAGACCGAAGAAGAATTGATGCCTTTGAATTGTGGTGTTGGCAAAGAATATTGAATTTTGGACTGCCAAAAGAATGGACAAATTTGTCTTGGAAGAAGTGCCACCAGAATGCTCATTAGAAGCAAGGATGGTGAGACTTTGTCTCATGTACTCTTGTCATGTTATTGGGAGGGACCAGTCCCTGGAGAAGAATACCATGCTTGGTAAAGTAGAGGGTCAATGAAAAAGAGGAAGACCCTCAACAAGATGGACTGACACAGTGGCTGCAACAATGGGCTCAAGCATAGCAACTGTGAGGATGGCGCAGGACCTGGCAGTGTTTCGTTCTGTTGTACACAGGTTCGCTATGAGTCAGAACAGACTAGATGTCACCTAACAGTAACAACAATGACAACCCTAGAAAGGGAATCTGTCAGCTTTAGTTTTGTCCAGCAGTCTTGTATTGGCATATCATCCGTCTTAGGTTCCTTTCTCTCTTGTTATTTAAAGATCTGTTTTGTAAGTTCATTTGGCTATTAATATCAACATAGAAACCAGAGTAGGAAACCCATGTGGATCATGTCACTCAGGAACTATCTTCTCAACAATTAGAGTAAACCAAATGAAATGGGCAGTTTGGTGACTGGCCCCTAAGATTTGAGTTTAACAGATGAAATTAAGAGCTAAGTGAGGAGGCAATGGCCGGGATGAGAAAGTAGGTGGATATTCCCCTGCCCTTGGGGTTGGGAGACAAAGTCAGCAGAACAGAGGGGTGCCAAAGGGCTACATAAAACCAGTGTCCCAGGAACACCTGCTGAGTCCATGGGTGTCGTCCTATTGAAGTCACACCATCCAGACCTTTCCAAAGGAGGCCATGGTTTTGTAGAAAGTCTCAATGTTTCAGCTTCCCTCTGACTGAGAGACAGCAACAATAGTGGGGAGTCTGAGTGAGTATGGCCAATGCCAGAGTCCAGAATCAACGACAGAGGAAGATGATGAGTAAACTCGCCAGATGGTGCCCATCTGGCTTTAGGTCTGACTCTGAAGACTTTAACTTATTAGTCAGTCTCCTCTTGGTTTCTTCTCCCATCTTCACATGACTTTTGCAGGTGGGTATGCTGGTTGGCAATGAGAGTATTTACAGGGTTTTTGGTTTTATGTCTTCATTCTTCCCACCCAAGTAATTGAGTTTTCTCTTCAGCCCTGGTCTGGTTAGCCCCTTTAGCTGCTCTAAAGGAGAAAGTGAGCATTTCTCCACTTGCTGGGAGGGTATCATTTCTGGAGGACATGGGCAAGACGCCCAGCTTGTCCAATCCCTTTGATGTTTTCTTTCCAACGATCTGACAGTTTGCTGCAGCAATCTGACAGTTGATGAAATCTGCCAGTTGATATGCCCAAAGACGTGAACATGCTTCATCATCACAGCTGAAATGCAATCTGGTTAAGTTCAGCCCATGAAACACTGGAAGGGGATATGCAGGGAGCTTGTGGCTGCATGGAGTTAGGCAGAAAACTTCATTCAGGTCCTTTAAAGGAGGAACAAAGGTGGTGGCAGTGAGGGATCAACTATTCAGTGTCCCAAGTAGGAGAAGAGCCAAGCCACCACTTCCTTCTCCTCTGACTCTAGCCCCAAGCTCTTCCCTAGCCTACACATGCGGAAACAGACCTGGATCCAAATGGGGCCTTCCAAAGGGTCAAATCTCTCCTCTCCTCCTTTTCACTGGTCTGATTCTTCAGGGGAAATGCCAAGTTTTGGCTAAAGAGAAGATTCAGTTCAAAGCTCTTAGAAGCTATTGAAAGCTGATTTGAGGATGGAGGCAGAAAGTGAGAGAGAAAAAGGATTTGTGGGCGGGAAGAGAAGTTCACATGCAGACAAGTTTTCAAACAAGAAGCACATTTTCAGAATACTGAAGTGCATTGCATTTGAGCATTTATCTAGACCTCAGGGGCCAAGACTGTGGGCAGGTACTGGTGATCCTTCTGCCCTCTTTGTCCTCTCCACTCTCTGCATCCCCCAAGTCTGATTTAGGATCACCTTGCCCTTTAATGGCAATAGTTGTTCACAGGAAGAAAAGTTTCCCAGGGAGGGAAGGATTATAAAAAAACAGTGAAGTGATCTTCCCATGGCCTGCATTTTTCATTTTTTTCATCACTGTTGGCCTCTTTGAGGATTTTTTTGTTTTTATATTTTTTGACAGCAAAAACACCTAGTAAGTTTCAAAAAAAAGCTTTTCCCCCAAATACTCTCAGCTCTCTCAACTTCCCATGGCATTAGGTGAGTAAACGTTTGTGTTGCTAGCACACAGCACAGTGCTGTAAACAAGTACAACTTGACGCTGGGCCACGGGAGTATCACCACAGATTTGAAGAAATACTACAGATGGGAGACATGGTAGGGAACAGAATTTGAATATGCCATGGGAGGGTCAGATAGGGAGAAAAGAAGGAAAGAAAGGAGGAAAAGAGAAAAAAGCCCAGGAAATAGAACTCAGGAACATCTTCATGACAGACTGTACATCAGTAGAGGAAATTCCCCAAGGCACTGCAGAGAAGTAGTGCAGAGTTATAACAGGCAGAATACATCTGAAAAGGGGAGTGAGGTGGGTGAGGAAATGGAGACTTTCAACTCTTCACTGTGTGTGAAAATAGATGGGCTTGACTTTCCCAGAAAGGATCTTGGGCACTTGCACAGATATGATCTCTGCCATCATTTCCGGAAAGTCCACGCTCACCATGTGGGACTTGATTAGCAGGTCAAAAGTGAACTGATGCAGCTCTCTTGCAATCTGCAGGGTTAATAAGAGAGGGAGAACACAGGATTGATAAAGAGTTGGCTTCTGCCAGGATCTCCCCCCATCTCTGATTTCTGGTCGTTTTAGCTTTTTGTTTCCACCCCTTCCCTTGGCCCTCTCTTGTGAGGTTGTGTGTGTGTGTCAGTTTTTGTGTTAAGTGATTTCAAGGGAGTGACTGAGGGCTTCCAAGAGATCTTTTACACCATTTCAAGTTATCTGACCCAGGATTGGGTGTTGCTCTTATCCAACACACACACACACACACACACACACTCACACTCACACACACAGAGACATGACTCAGGGAGGAGGGAAAAACATCCAGGTCTGTTTTGTCTGTCTAGAGGACTCATCTGCTCTAAGCCCCTTTCCCGAGTCCCAACTGCTCTGTTCTCAACTCCTCCACCTCTTTCACAACATCCAGCTGGAACACTGTGACCTGTGTTCCTTTCTTCTCTGCTGCTTTTCTTTCTGGACCACACTCAAAGCCAGAGAGTAATGGAAGCATCTCCCAACAGGTGGTGTCAGAGCCTAGAGGAGCACGTTATCACTTGGCTTTATCAGGCTACTCTCCCTGACAAAGCACCCTCCATCTTTTGCTTACAGGCTGCACAGAGTCCAGGAGCTTGGTGAGCTGGTAGAAGCGCCTTGAGCAGGATGTGGGATTTTTTCTCTTGCATGCAATGATACGATCGAGTTCCTTGATGTAGTTCATTCGAAGTTCATCAAAGAATTTTTGATTTTTCAGCCCATCCACGGGAACTGATGTGGGATGAAGACAGAATGGGGAGGGGAAGCATGTCCAGGAAGGAACATTAGACAAAGCATCAAGTTTTCTGACCACAAACTTGACTGTCATCCCCACAGGGAGGGAACCATCTACTTGGCTTCCTGTCAGTTGAAATCTGTGTGCTTGGGGCCTTCAGGCTGCCAGGTAGGTCTTGGGGAAAAGCCTAGCTGGACTCAATCTGAAGGAAATCAGGTATATAAAATTTTCTGAACCTTTCATTTTCTCCCTCACAGAAGGGCCCTGGTGACACAGTGATTCGAATCCACCAGCCACTTCTTGGAAACTCTATGGGGCAGTTCTACTCTGTCCTATAGGGTTGCTATAAGTTGGAATCAACTCAACGGCAACTGATCTAGTTTTTTGAGTTGATTTCCTTTTCCTAGTTTTCTCATCTACCCATTTTTTTTTTTTTTAGGACTTATGATTATATGTTGTCCATAGTCCTGCTCTGATTTAGACAATTAAAACACATGGCTTTGAGTATCAAATTTGGTCTCCTTTCTCCCTCACAGAGGCTAAGACAGCACTCTGTTTAGAAAAGACATTAAAAAAGGTTCCTTGGCTGCCGAATAAACCCTAAGTTGCTTCTGAGGAGCCCTAGTGGTGCAGTGGTTAAGCGCTTGGATGCTAACTGTAAAGGTTGGTGGTTCGAACCCACCAGCCGATCTGTGGGAGAAAGATGTGGCAGTCTACTTCCATAAAGATTTACAGCCTTGAAAACCCTACAGGGCAGCTCTACCATGTCCTGTAGGATTGATATGAGTCGGAATCGACTGGACATCAATGAGTTTGGTTTTTCGGGGCTGAGTTGCTTACATAGATCTCCTAATGTTGGCAGAAGAGAATATTCCTTCAAAGAGGCATCCCTCCTGTTCTATTGCCTTGCACAGGGGTATAAGTTGGTTCTCACCTGTTTCTATGGCAGAAGTTATGGGAAAACTAAGAGATCTGTTACAACTAGTCAAAACAACCTTGATCCCAAGGAAAAGCAGGGTGGGTAGGTGGAGATCTGATGGAAGGTGAATTCTAGCAAAGAAAATGGTCTCTAGCCATGAAATTGGTCTTTGTCAGGAAAAAGAATGCTGGGGTACAGTGAGGCGGGGAAAGGGGACAAATAGGGGAATTTCCAGGGGCTAGCTTTTCACCTGATAACCTTTTAATGGTAAAAACAGCCCCCTTCTGGGCCCCCATGCTCCCAGGGGCACTAACTGGCCCTCCAGGCACTTACTAATGCTGAACAGCAGTAATGCTTTCATGCACAGGAATTCCTGGGGGGTGATTTGGAGCCATCCAAACTCTTGGGAGAGGTGCCTCATTCGGACACACTGGCTGTACATCCGGGACTTGTGCATGCGGTACCTGGGAAGAAGAACCACAGAGGAAGGAAAGGAGTGAGGGGAGGCTTAAAAGAAGCCCAAAGAATGCGCCTGGTTGCCCTCCCCTTCCTAGGTTCTCCAAGAAGAGCCTACTGTTTCTTCTTCTGCTGCTTTAATGACAAGGAACATGGCTGTTTTTTGTTTTTTCCTTCTCTTTTTCCAAAATCCTGACATCCTGATAACTACTCATCTCCCATGGCCAGGATATCAGTTAGTACATGGAATTTCCAGGTCTTCTTGCCCCTACAGTTTCCTGAAACAGAGACAGGAAAGCCTGACCAAATGAACACAATGGGGCAGGTGCATGGTCTCCCCGACTACAGCTCTAATATTCTAGCTACAGTCAGAGCTAGAACTTGCCTCCTTGGCAGCCCAACTTGGAGGATTTTTAGGGACTAAGCCATAGAAATCAGCTCTTAACATAAGGATACTGGGATTCTCACATGACCACAGGTGTTTATCCTGTCAATCCCCTTGCCTCTTGCCTTGAATGCCATTTCCCATATTAGAATTTTAATCACTTCTTTAAAGTCTTCCAGGGGAAGAGATTCCAGATTGTCTTTTCAAAATGAATTCCAACGCTTCTCAGATAAACCAAGAAGTATTTCTGAATGTCTAACCTAAATGACCTCTGCTGAAGGATAGCCCACTTTCTCATAACTGGCCATTCTTCACCACAGTTTGGGAGCTGTAAACACGTATAAAATTCTTTATTATAGTGATTTGTGACCACAGTATCACATTAACATCTATAAATGATATGGGTAAGTAGCCAAGGCTTGGACAGGCTTCTCATAGGGGAGCAACCTCTCTGTTCCATGACTGGCCATGCCACATCTCTGAGAGAAACACAGCTTCCTCCTGCTTCTTGGGCCACTACGCCTTCCCGGTTTTTAGAACTTCAGAAACCAAATGTGTGTGTGTGTGTGCGTGTGTGCAAGCCAGAAATTGATGTTGTAGCGTGCAGAGAAAGGGTAGGAAATTTCCACCCCCCTCCTCCTAATAACGGTGAGGATCTCCTGGATTGGACTTGAAGGCTGTGGTTTGCAATTTTGTTCCCCAAACTACTAGCCTGGTCCAGAGGATGAGTAGGGCCTGGAAGGAGGGGGATGGTGTGGAAGTATTCAGGCTAAGGCCCAACTGGAAAGAGGAAGTATTTAGAGAGTATCACAAGTCAATTGACCAGAACAGTGTTGCTCCAAGCTCTTTCACCCTAGAAAAAATTTTAGTAAGATCTGTTGACCCTGGGGCCTATTCCTGCTCAGGTCTCCCTTGTGCTTTCAAGCTCTATTGACGAAAACATTGTAGTCCTTTTACCACTGAAATCAGGTCCCTGGATGGAGGATTGCTGTAACAATGCTGCAGGTCCCAGGTAGAGAGAAGGTGGGGAGGGGAGAGATGGAAGAGAAGCAAGGGAAAGAATTCAGAGGGAGGGGAAGAAAAGGGGAGAAAAAGTCACAATGAAAAGGGGGAGAGTTAAATAAAATAAAGTGAACGGAGAAGGTAGGGGAGAAAAGGAGAGACAAGAATGGAATTCAAGAGGAGAGCAGGGGTAGGTAGGAATAAAGGAGAGTGGATAAGAGGGGAGATGAAGATTGGAAAATACTGAACAGTGCCTGGCATACAGTAAGTGCTCAATAAATGACACTATGATCTTCTTCACCATTCTACAGACGAGGAGGTTGAGGCTCAGAGAAGTTCCGTAATTTATCCAAGGTCACACAACTAGAGATCAATCCCATTACCACAACAACATATGCTCTCCACAAAGAGGGAAAGAAAGAAGGAAGCAGGGACGATGACAGAGTTCAGTGTCAGAGAGATCAGCAAATGGGTTGGCTTAGCTTGGAAAAGTCCTTGTCTTTCTTTTTGGGCCTCACTCTCCCGATCAATACCTGGAGAAGGTTGGCATTGATTAGTGGGTCTTGACTAGAGTGGTACTGCCTCCCTAATGGGTGGTAGAAATGAGTGGAGACAGTTTGGGTTGTCACTGTGACTGATGCCTTATTTAATATTTAGTGGACAGGTGCCAAGGATGTTAAACATATTCCAGTATGCAGGACCATCCTGCACAATGAAAAACTATTCCTCCCAAAATGTCAACAGCATCCTTGTTGAGAAACACTGGTCCAGATGTTTCTAGGGAGTCTGAGAGTTCTAACGTAGTAGGTTCCCACAAGAAGAAGGGGGGGCTGTTGTTTCAGGAGCCCTGAGGGTTGGTGGGCATAGCTCCCTGACCTTGTGGGGATTCCTGTGGCACCTTTGTATGAGGTGGATGGGCCTGCACCAGAAAGTTTAGGTGGGGTGCCACATACTAACTCAGAGGCAGGGAAGAAAATTAAGATTTGGAAAATAACCAATTGTCATCTTGCAAAGCCCCCAAAACCTCAGGGTTCTGGGGAGGCTGGTGCAGGTGTCCTCAATCAATCAGGGGGGTAGGGGGGACCAAAATAACAAGTAAGGAAGATTTCAAGGCCTGCTCTAGATGATGGCATCATAGGTAACTCTTTGGAGGCTTGGAAATCACAGAGCAGGTCATGCCAGAAACCCAGTGGTTATTCTTAGCTTCTAGCTACCAAGGCTGGCTGGGTTGGGAGAGAGAAGCTGGGGACTCTCACTCTCCCTCACGTGGCATTGCAGTACTGGAAGGAACCACTGGTCTGTAGATTTTATTTTAAGCCGCTTCTGGGTTAGAGAGGTGGAGAGGAAGAAAGGTCAATTCCTTCCCTGACCAAAGGGATTCTCTGTGGTAAGACTGGCTCAAGGTCATTGGGAAGTTTTTTTCTGGCCAGCTCCATGCACAATGTCATAGAGAGACCTTAAACAGCAGACATAGAGAAAGTGATTGCTATTAGAGAAGTGAAGTATCAGAAAGGGACTTCTTTTGTATTTTGTGCCTACTATGGGTCAGGCGTTTTGCATCCATTAGTTCCCATTTAGCCATCATAACATACAATTTAAGAAGGTCTATTATTATTAACAGATGAGGAAAATGAGGGTCAGGGGAGTTAAGGCTCTTCCCCCAAGACATAGATGTAGGAAATAGTAGAGCTGAGATTTTTGTCCAGAAAAGTGTAATTCCAGAATCTGAGCCCTTGACTAATGCATGAAGTATAAGTAGAGTTGACAGCAGGGCAGGCATTAATTAAAACTGTTTTTAAGATAAGGGAAATAACTTGGCCAAGATCACACAGCCAGAGACTGGTGGAGCTTCTCCTCCTCACCAGTTACCACCATGAGATAGCAGAAGACTTTAGAATTACATAAATATACATTTGAGTCTTGTCTCCAACATACCCTAGCTGTGTGACTTTGGGTGAGTCACTTTTTTTTGCTGAACCTGACTTTTCCCATCCATAAAAACAGGATTGTCTATAAAAAGGGGAAATCGCTTTGATTTCCATGAGGATTCACTGACATAATATTTACAAAATATCTACCATAGTTCTGGCACAAAATAGTTGCTCAACAAATGGTGGTTAGCAGTAGCCTATAGTAGTAGCAAAATAACTCTACCTGAGCTCATCTTCCATACCAGGCTCTGTTCTAGGAGCTAGGGACATGGCTTAATCAATATATGATTCTTGTCTTCCTTGGAAAAAGTTCCCTGTGCATTTGGAAGAAGGCTAAAAGAGGAAACCCACAAAGACAACCAGGGATCCTAAGGCATGGCCACATTGGTACCTGTCACTCTCTAAAGGCAGGAGATAGTGGGCTGGTTAAAAACTTCAAGCTAAAATTTTAAAGAATAACATGAGACTGAAAGCCAAGACCTTAAAAGCCCTTGAGTGCTAGGAAGGTTGCAGTGTCGTTAGAACTACCCAGGAAGTTCAGCTCTTCTAATTCCTCAGGGGCAGGATCCTAGAGTTGGAGCCAAGTCGTTCTGAATTTGAATCCCAGCTGCAACACTCACTAGCTATGTACCTTAGGTAAGCTGCTACTCTTCTTACTGAGTGTCATTTTCCTCATCCAAAAAAAGGGAATTACATCAATGTCATTGAATGGTACAGGTAGAAATTGTTGAGATGGCATATGTTTTGTTATGTACATTTTCACCACAATTTAAAAAAAGGAGGGAGATTACAGCTGCTATCCCATCAGGCTGTCATGAAGGCTCATTAAGATGATATAAAGAAAGTATCTAGCATGGCCCTGGCACAAAGTAGTTGCTCAACAAATGATGGCTAGCAGTAACTCCCAGTGGTAGCAACAGAACCAAAGGAACTTCAACCCTCACAACCAGAGTAACTCTGCTCCTTTGCTATGTTGCTCAGAGTGAAGGGGAGGGGTATTTACACGGGTTTTTGAGGTAAGCCACAAAGAAGGTGAGAAGCATGGCCAAAATACTAGGGTTGGAAAGGGAATGGCTTCAGCAACATCATCACCATCAGCACCCTCCACCCCGATCACCTCCCATCAATTGGCCTTTCAGCTTGGGCAAAGCCACCTAAGACTGAGCTGGCTGGATGGGGCTTCCATTACCTCACCTGTATGTCAAATGGGCAAGTCCCCACCATCACCCCAACTACCTGCATCACCACCATCCAGGCCTCTACAGGCTGCTGTGCTTATGTGAACTTTGGACCCAGGAGCACTTACTCATTGAAAACCAGATCGGGGGCGAAGTAGAGCATCCTGGAGTTAACGTTGGTGAAGGACCGCCAGCCCATGGCAAACACCATGAGCCCCATCCAGGAATACTGAATGACTGCCATCTGGTCATCCACGTGCAAGTTGCGGAAGCCTGGAGAGGAAGGGCAGGGGCACTGGTCAGACTGGACACTGATGGACTGAACTAAGCCTGGGCCTCTGCTGGGTTGCGTATCTCTGGCACTTGGACAGCCCCTGAGGAACCAAGGGACCATCAATGCGGGCCGCTGAGGGGTGGGGGAAAAAGAACAAACTATATGATGGAGAAAAAGTTCCTTGCCCTCTCTACTTCACTAAGATGCTATTGTAAAGCTCATATTCTAAGCATACTATTTACATTAACTCATTTAATCCTCATAACAATACAATAAAGTAGGAACTATTATTATCCCCATTCTGTAAATCAGTAAAACTGAGTCACAGAGAGGTTAAGGAACTTGTCTAAGATCACACAGTTAGTAATTGGCAGATCAGATTCTAAAACCAAGCAGTCTGGCTCCAGAACCTATGCTCTTGATCACTACACATTTTGGAAAATGCAGTGTAATAATCATTTCTCCCGTATGAACAGTAATATCACTTTACAAAGGTCTTTTCTAGCTATAGCCTTATTTGACCCTTCTAACAACCCTGGGCCACTGCCGTGAAGTCGATTCTGACTCACAGAGGGATATTATTACATATCAGCACATGTGGGTGGGTATTTTGACAGCCACTGCCTTCTTCACACCACCTTCAGTCTCCCCTTCTTTTCTCTGACCTCTTTCTGCCCCCCCTTCTTTTCTATTCTTCTCTACTCAACAGGTGTCTTGTACTTTCTAGTTTCCTACCATCCTACTGCCATTATCATACACAAAAGGCCCTTTAATAACTGCATCCCTAGACTAATCTCTTGTCACTTGCCTTCTCATTATTTACACTCTAGCTCTGGTGGAGCAATGGTTAAGCACTGGGCTGCTAACCGAAAGGTTGGTGTTTCGAACCCACCAGCTGCTCCATGGGAGAAAAGATCTGGTGATCTGCTCCTGTAAACCCTATGGGGCAGTTCTACTCTGTCATATAGGGTTGCCATGAATCAGAATTGACTTGATGACACCCAAAAACAAGAACAAGAGTTATTCTGAAAAACCTAATTTGCTGAACACATCATGCTTTCTCATGTCTCTATATCTCTGCATAGGCAGTTGCCTTTGCCTAAAATGCATACCCTTCTTTTTCATCTGATAAACACCTACTCATTTTTCAAGACTTTTCCAATTCATCCAAGAAGATGCCATAATGATTCTTCTTTTACCTTCTCACTGCACCTTATGTAGCCCCACCCAATTACAGCACTCATTACATAGTATTCTAATTGGTCTATATACTCGACTGTCTCCCCCATAAGACTTGGAGTTTCTTGAAGGCAGGAACCATGTTTTCTTATTTATCTTTGCTTCCATTGTACAAGCACTGTCCCAGGTATTTGAGTAAGCACTTTAGAAGTATTAATTAGATGAATGGACTAAGGACCTTGCATTTTTTTCATTCTGTAAAATGAGAATTAGATTATTTCCACATTCTGTCCCTTAAGCTCAGAGAACAGAGGCTTCAAAATGCTACTTTCACAATACCGCACAGGTAGAACGGATATGGCCTTGCTCTTCTGGAGGTTTCCAAACAGTTGGATACTTAAAATATAAAAGCATTACAGTATCACCTCAGATCTCATCCCCTACCAGCACCCCCCATGCCTCTTCTCCAAAGATCCAGACTTACCTGAAAGTTTGTCTTGCTATACCTCATTAGAAATGCTTCCTTAAATTTAGACAATGCTTTTCACTTTCCCTGTTCATGACCCCATTTAATCCTCATAATAACCCCAGAAAGTAGGCAATATGACATTTTACAAACAAAGAATCTGAGGGCGTGAGAAATTAACTGACTTGCCCAAGGTTATATAGTCTATGTGGCAGAGCTGGGACTAGATCTCAGGTGTTCTGACTCTCTTCTCCAGTGCTGTTTCCACTCCATTGCTGAAGGTTGCAGCTCAAAAACTACCAAGGTCACTGGCTTTTCTGAGCCATAGGCTCAGGTCTGAAGTCTGCACTATCCAGACACATTGTTTTGCCTGGTTAGTTTCTGCCCACCCACACATGCCCGTTTCCTTTTTATTTTCTTTTAGGACCCAAGCCTCCCAGAAATCAGAGGTTCTAAAGTCCATCCTTAATGTGGCCTCGTCACATCTCATAGCACCATACTTGGTTGCAATCTTAATTCCTGAGTCTGTGCCTTCCTCCTTCACTGTAGTGACACGCTGACAGACTGCCCACAGCCTCAGACCCCAGAGTACTTCCTGCCTGGAGTCCTCCTATAGCACAGAATGCCTGGGACTGACCATTCCCAGCAGGAGACAAGAAGCAGGGGCCAAGCATAACATTCAAGGATCTCGTGGGGAAGAGGCCCGAGAGTTTGAACCTTAGACCTCTGGGGTGGGAGGCAGTGAGGGTCAAGGAAAGCCTTGGTTGATGGAACTTAATGTTCTAGTGTAGTGTGCAAAATGCGAGGGTACAGGAGGAGATGAGGATTAAACCGCACAGGTATCATGGAGACTGTTTTAACACTGATGGGTTTTTTTTTCTTCCCTGAGATGCCAGAGAAATAAAAAAGAGGACAAAAAAGGGAAACCTTAGTTTGACTGTAATACTAATTAATGGTCCTTAGTGAGAGCTGCTTGGTAAACAAGCCTAATTACTGCATGCACATCAACAGCGTGGCAGGTTAATTTTGCTATATGTTTAATTTGGTGACGATACCTAACTCTGTTTTCTAATGCCTTTGTTATCTGGCCTTTGAAGCAGTCTGCTCAAGTAAGCATTGCTATCAAGGGATGACTTAAGGAAGCAGTAGCCCCAGCCTACAGACTCCCTTAGGCACACATTTGCTCAGCATGTATCTGGCACTGTGTTAGGCTGTTTTGGAGAAATAGAGAAGAATCATTCTCAGGTTTTGAAACACACCAAACAGGTTAGGGAGCAGAGGCAGTTTCTTTGAGACTGTGACTATTTTCTGATGAGAATCTAATCAACATCATTTTTTAGCACTTGACAGTGGAAGCCTGTAGTCCACGTCTAGTCTGGAAGAAAAGGCCCAAAAAAGCCCACTGTGGAAACTTTTGCCGTGGTGCACCTGCCAGCCAAGGTCTTCAAAGATGATTCAGCCTTGGGGCCCATGCATGAGATTCTACGCAAGGTTGGTAGTAACTTAAATTGAGCTTATTGAAAGCTTCGGCTTAGCACTAAAGCTTCATAATAATGAGTCATCATTTACAGAGCACCTTTATGTTCCAGCTACTGTACTAAAAACAACCCAAAAAACCAAACTCGTTGCCGTCGAGTAGATTCTGACTCATAGCGACCCTAGATGCTTTTTATTCATAATCTTTAATGGTGATAACAATTTGCAAGGTAGCAATTGTTCTACCATCTCTACAGATGAGAAGACATATGATTTGCTCAAGGTCACATAACTAATGTAAAGCTAGGATTCCAAAACTAGATATATCTGATTCTAAATATACTGTCTACACACAATCTGTTCATCCACCCCTGATTAGTAGTTATCAATTATTAATGTGCCAGGCACTCTACTACGCAATTTCTATGTATCACAACTATCACAGAAAACTTACAACAAAATTTATCTAACTAGATGCCTAGCACAGTTCCTCACACAGGACTGGAACTCAATCTATTAAATAAGTAAATTAATTAAACTAGTAGGTGGTTATCGATAATATGAATAACTGTTCTTATGAATGTGGCAATCGGCTTTGGAAGAGAAGTTATTCTTTTAAATAACTGAAGGTTAGAGATTATTTCCTCAGGCAAGTTAGACAGTGAACTGATATTGACTTGTGGACTTGTTAATGTAAGGAGAGGGCTTCTTTCCTGGGGACCGGTCTGAGCAAAGCTGGTGATACCCAGCCATATAGATTCTGCCATAGTGATTTGCACTAGCTTATTGTCAAGATCACTTGTTAATTGGAAATCAGAGGGTTTGAGTTCAACTTTTGGCTCCATTTGCAAGTGACCAAGTAAAGTAAGTTAACTTCTCTGAGCCTTGATATATGAAATGGAAATAATAGTTCCTGTGGAGCCCTGGTGGTGCAGTAGTTAAGCGCTTGGCCGCTAACCGAAAGGTCGGCAGTTCGAATCCACCAGCTGCTCCTTGGAAACCGTATGGGGCAGTTGTACTCTGTCCTTCCTATAGGGTCGCTATGAGTCGGAAGGAATCGACTCAACGGCAATGGGGTTTTTTTTTTTTTCATGTGTCATAGGACTGTGGTGAAGATTACCAATTATCAATTGCTATTAAGTCGGCTCTGACTCATGGCAACCCCATGTGTGTTAGAGAACCGTGTTCCACAGGGTTTTCAATGGCTGATTTTTTGGAAGTAGATTGCCAGACATTTCTTCTGAGGTGCCTCTGGGTGGACGCAAACCGCCAATCTTTCGGTTAGCAGCTGAGCATGTTAACAATTTGCACCACCTGGGAATTCCTGTGGTGAGGATTAAGTGGGATCATACATATGTGAAAAGGCTCTGTAACCTAATGGGACAGGTTAGGTGTGTGAAAGTGCTTGGAAAGATTCAATGGAAGCTCTGTCACAAAAAGACTCAAAACATCCAACTGAATAAGCGATAAGAATTAAAGAAACTTTCTCTTTTCTGTATTTTTTCCTCCCTGTGAGAACCCTGTTTTGGCACAGTGCATATGCAGCCAGAGTCCTTGGGCCTCCTTCCCAGTGATCCTATTGGCTAGTTTACCTCAGCTTCTTAAACTGGGAAGGTGTTATGAAAGGTTTGGTGGCTGAGACTAGGCCTTGTGAGTTGGAAAGACAAAATAGGGGATTCATGGCCAAAATACAATGTATTCAAAGGCAGAAAGTCCACCATGTGACCTAAGTGGCCTTGTATGAGGCCTTGGACCCTCACTTTCAAGCCCAGGGCTACAGAACTGCAGAGGCATTACACAGACTGCAGGGTAGAGTTAAACACAGAGGGGATTTGCAGTCAGGAGGGCATCTGGATTCAAGTTTTGGCCCTGCTACTTCCTGGCTGTGTAACTAACTATAAGCCAACCACATAACTTCTCAGAGCTTCAGTGTTTTCATCTGTAAAATAGGGAAAAGAACCCTTACTTTACAGGATTCTTATGCAGATCAAATCAGGATATACATATGAAACTGCTCTGCTCACTATAAATTTCCATAAGAAGGGCAGTTATTAGAGGGCAGGTTAATCTTTGACTCCACAACAGGAAGTGTGGTTGCTGATGTTTCAAAAGAACCTTTGAATCATGGAATTTGAGGATTAGGAGAACCCTTAAAGATCATATACATCACTGGTTTTCAAACTGTGTTCCTTGGAGCCTTAAGATTCTGCAGGGGGGTCTGGGACTTCCCTGGGGTAGTAAGTGGCCACACACTCTGGCTGTAAATCCAACAGCAACACTTACTTGTATCTGCATTCAATGCTTCTGAGAAAAAAAAGAGAGTCCAGCTGTTAAAGGAAAGTTTGTGAATCATTGGATAGAGCATCTCTGAGGCTTCTTCAAGCATTAGTATTTTAGTAACCAGACTTGTTAAAAGAACCATTGGCCTAGGGAGAAAGTGAGTTCTTCATCACTGGAGGTATCTAAACAGAAGTTAGATAAACACTTGGTAATTCCTTCCCTAAAGACGCCTTGGTGGCACAATGGTTAAGTGCTGGGTTGTTAATTGAAAGGTCCACGGTTAGAAGCCATCAGCAGCTCTACGTGAGAAAAGACCTGGAGATCTGCTCCTATAAAGATAACAGCCTAGGAAATCCTATGGGGCAGTTCTACTCTTTCCGATAGGGTCACTATGAGTGGGAAATGACTCGGCAACACACAACAACAACAACAATTCCTTCACTATTACCTAACTTTTCCTTACTACTGACTACTAAAGAATTTTAAAGAGCACTAATGGTTACTTGGGAAACCCTGGTGGAGTAGTGGTTAAGAGTTAGGCTGCTAACCAAAAGCTTGGCAGTTCGAATCGACCAGGCGCTCCTTGGAAACCCTATGGGCAGTTCTACTCTGTCTTATAGGGTCGCTATGAGTTGGAATCAACTCGATGGCAATGGTTTTTTTTTTTTTGGGGGGGGGGTTCAGGGTTACTTCAAGCAAAATTTGAAAACCATCAGTTCAGTCCAAACCGCCCTTCACACATTATGCAGATGGAGAAACTGAGACTCATAATGGGAAGGGATCTCCTTAAGGATTACACAGTGAGTTACAGTAGAGCTAAGACAAGAACCGGAGTTCTGACACCCAACTCCATGGTCTTTCTACCACACCTTATTATAAAAGTTCCCATGGTATAGATCCTGAAGGTAACACTGAAGATAGAATGACAATCAGGCTCAAGACTGCCTTTGAGGTAAGCCTGTGTGTGCACATGTAGAAGAGCATCCTAAGACATATGTGGGTATGTCTATGTGATTTGTGACTATGGGAAAAATTGCTGACCTTGTCTGTGGGTTGAACATGGGCACATGATGGCTATGTGTACATGTGAGGCAGATGGGACACTTTATAATGCTGTCCTTCCTCCTGCTTTCTGAGTCTCGGTTCCCTTATTTGTAAAGTAGGAATGATAGTAATCCCTCCCCTTTAGAGTTATAGTGAGGATGACATGAATTAATGGGTAGAAAAACACGGGGCATGGTTCCTGGCCTGCAGTAGCATTCTCTAAATATGGTCGCCCTTTTACCATGTGCCCACTTTCCCCTTCCTTACCAGGCAAGGCCTTGGCCCACTTGACCACGTGTACAAGCTGTCTCTCGCCCAATTCATTAAGGCTAGACAGCAAGGCTGCAAAGGAGTCGGGCTGGTTGTTGTCATGTCCAGCACACACCACACCTGGCTCAATGGCTTCCAGGACATTCAGAAAGATGGGCTGACACTCATAGCCTTCGATGTGTGACACTGTCAGCTTCTGAGTTGGCTCCTCAGTGGGGCTGGTGGCACTGGAAGCCTCGCCTTCCTCCTGTAGTTTCAGGTTACCAAGTTTCTTCAGCTTCCGGGCTATTAGGAGGAAAGAGAAACTTGGGTTTATTATCAGAGACCAAAAATACATAGCCTAGCTACCTTGTTATAAAAACTGCCCGAACTAATAAGAGGCTGTTCATTCTCTCTGCGCACAGACTAACTTCCTTAAGGACAGATGTCAGTTTACACACTAATGGAATGAGTGATTCATCTTCCCGAGTACCTGCTTCTTCCTCTGATCCCTGTGCCAGACTAGCCTAGTATATCCTTGGATCGGGCTCTGACTGCAGCCTTCAGTATCCATACCTGGGACCTTCAATTAATTAATTTACTAATGCATTCATGATTCATTCATTCAACAGACATCCACTCTTAGGCCTTTGCTTCTGGATGACAAAAAGGACACAGGCCCTGCACTAGTCTGATAGAGGAAAAATAAATACCCATGAACAATTCTCTAAAATGTCAGACTATGCTACAATGGAGGTATCAACAAAAGAAGAAAGCATTAATTTTTTTCTGTATAGGTGGGGTCAGGAAATGCTTTACACAGAAAGTGGCATTTGACCTAGACCTTAAAGAATGATGAGGATTTCACCAGGCAGAAAGGAGTAGAAAGGGCATAAACAAAGGCACTGAGGAGCGTTTGGGGGAACAGCTAGAAACTAGTATGGCTGGTGTGTATATTGGATGTGTCAAAGGAGTGACTACTTATGAGGTTGAAGATAAAGGTGGTGTCTCATTGTAAATGGACATGTATATCATATTAGGAAGTTTGGGCTTTATCTTACAGGCATTAGGTGAATACAGGATGCTTAAAATCAAGGGAATGATGTACTTGCTATGGAAAGAGGCTAGAAAGGCACACCTGTTGAAGAAGAGATAGATTTGTTCTTTGGGTCCCTAGGGGTACCAGAAGGTACAGTGACTTGAATTTTAGTTCCCTCTCCCATCTATATATAGATGTAGATATATAGATATGCACACATACATACTTTTTGATAGTTAAAACTCTCTGAAGATGGAAAGGTTGTTAGGTACTCATGTCACTGGAGATGACCAAGCAGAGACTAAGTGGACAATGATTAAAAATTCAAGTAACAGATGGAAATGAGGTTAAACAAAATGGCCTTGAAGTTCCATTCCCCTCCTCAGACTACCAAATTCTATCATCCCAATCTGGGTTAAATGAAAAGGAATTTTCTGGTGTTGCATTTCCCATTGAAACACTATTAATAGCCTCTGATATTGTCAGACATTATACCCATAATTGAACATGCACTGTAACACACATATTGATTTTCTGATTTAGCAAAGTAGACAGAAGAAAGTGAAGGGCTAAAATCTCCAATTTATATCAAAGCAATGACAGAATATTTTTGCCTCTGCAATCTGTCTGTAAAATGGGAACCACACTAAGAGCCAGTCATTAGAAAGGATGATATAAATAACATTATTTAAAGCAACAACAATAATCCAAAGCTAAAACCTTAAAAACCATCCTCCTCTCATTATCTCTCTCTCTCACACACACACACGCAACTGAGAGGTCCTTGGGCATCCAGATGTTTACTTTGTGCTATTTTCCGTAGCATTTATAACCACAGAAATAAAAATAATTGAAAAGGTCATAACTTTGAGGCCAAGCATAGGCAGTTGCACTGGTGCTGACAATAAACCACTTTAACTGTAATTGCTTTAAAATAATAATAATAAATAAAGGTATAAGACAAAGAGAGAAGCTGATTGCTCAATTTAAATGGATAAATACAACAAAATCTGCTGCACATCTGTATCTGGCTCTTGCAGAAAATGATACTTATCTGGAAGTGACTTCAAACTCTAATTAGAAAAATAAGTCCTACAATGCAAACCCCAATCATAGTGCAACTCAGTAAATTGATGCAAGAATGGATCATATGTTTGGATCAACAACTATGAGAGAGACAGGGAAAATGGTGGACGTAGGGGTGCAAGAGGAGCACAAGAAGAAATCATGGGAAAATAACAAGGGAGCCTCGGAGCCAACCCTGATTGCAAGATGACCTTGTCCAACAATCATTTCTGTAGGGCTTGGGCACAGCCAGTAATAAGGAGATACTCACACCCACGGCCAACTCCCACCTCCCACTAAGGGTACAAGCTGGAAGGTATGGTTGGGGTCAAGCCAATTTTCTCCAAGAGCTAGAGCCCTGACCTCTACAGTGTCTTGTCATCCAGGGAACCCACTGCTGACATGGATTCTTGTAGGCAGCTCCACAGACTGGCAGTGCCTACAGGATCTGCTCCTTTGGTGCAGTTCCTATAGGCAGATCTCTCCTCCCCCATCACTGGCACTTTCTAGGCCTTGAGCTCAGGAGTTGCCAGACACATGTGGTCCCCTTTGTACCCTGAGAGAAGACTGAGATGTAATCAGCCCTGTGCTTGAGGTAAGCAAGAGAAATATGGGTAACTACTATTTTTTCAGGGCCATGTATACAACTCACTTCACAAACATATTACATCATTTAGTTCCACAATTATCTTAGGCGGTTAGGGATATTTTTATCCTTGTTTTGCAAACAAATGAACTGAGGTAGCACAGCTATCAAGAAAGAGAACCCAATAATCTGAGCCCAGGTCTGGTGATTACAAGGCCCGTGTTCTTTCTACTACATCATGCTTCCTCCCCAAGGAGTCTGAGGCCCAGAACCCTACTTCTAGACTAAAAGCAGAGTTAAGGAGTAGGGCCAGAATTTTATTCTCCCTGCCTTCTATCTTCACTCTTGACCCCAAACTTTAGTAACTAGCATCAACTCCATAAGGGAAGAGGCAGGAAGCTATGGGTCCAGCCATCTGCCCAAACTAGAAAGAGATTTGCGGCACTATAATGGTTTAAAGATTCACAACATGACAGAAGAGAAGGGGTCCTTAGAATATCTCGTCCAGGGGTCACAGATTCAAATACCTTCATAGTCTACACAAGTAATACTGTGTGCGTGTGCATGTGTGTAGAACAGTAGGAACTCTGGTGAACTGAAGTGCATGCCTTACCTCCTTCCTGTTCCTGCCATGCACACATGTGTATGAGTACACATATAACACACACACACATACTTCTGGAAGGCATTTATATAATATTTTAGTTTTCCTGAAACTCATCTGTATTTTAAAGTTGAATTTAGTCCTTAGCCACCATTTTGGGACTTCTGAATTTAGTCCAAGCTTTCAAGTAACAGATAGGCTGAGGCCCAGAGAGGGTAAGGTCAGCTATCAAATTAGTGGCAGAGCTGGACCTAGAGCCAGGGTTTCTTATTCCTAATCCAGAATTTCCTATGCCACATTGGCTCTTTTTTTGACTAACTCATTCTCACTCTATCTCGGTATCTGCCTCTCTGAGCCCTTTCTAGACCTGTACTGGCCAATACAGTAGCCACATGTGGCTACTTAAATTTAAATTAAAGAAAATTAGAAATATAGTTTCTCAGCCTCCCTATCCACATTTCAAGTGCTCAATCGCCACATGAGGCTAGTGGCTATTATACTGAACTGTGCAGATACAGAACAACTCCATCATTGCAGAGAGTTCTATTGAATAGGTTTATGAATCTAGACTGTTCTCTGGGGCAGCTGTCCCATTTGCTATACCCAACTCATGTGATTGATAAAGAGGACAGAATAATCCAAATTAAGTCTATAACAGATGAATACATAAATTTTTTTCAAAAGGTGGAAGGGATGCACAGAGCAATTGGTGCTGGTGCAATCAGTGAGGTCACCTGGACTCTGCCGCCACTGACTAAGATCTCAGTGGGGTGATGACTCGTGGACCTAAGCAAACCCATTACAAGAAAGATCAATATGTGCAGAGACTGTGGGGAGAATCCATCGAGATGAAATAATTCCCTTCTCTGTGTAGTGCCAATGCGAACTTGGCTGGCATTTTCACATCCTCCTCCTCTAGATCTATATAGCATCTACTTGAGGAGCAGAAGCCACATTCCCACTTGCCTCCAGGACCTGAATAATGCGCTGTCCTTGCGGCCACAGTGGCCCAAGCTGCACCAGGTGTTCCGGCCTCTCTGCCTGAAGAGGGTGACTGTACTGAACGTAATTGAAATAAGATTCAATTCATTCTGCCGGGGGATCCTCTGTTCTCTCTCGGCGACAGAGGCCAGTATGTTGCTAGACGACTAGGAATGCTGGACAATGAGGCTTGCTAGTCTCAGCTGTTATTCAATGCCCAAGGCCTTGTTTTCTTCTAAGAAGGCCACCCCACCCCCTCCCACACTCCGCACCTGAGCCCCGGAGTCAGATTCAACCCTTCCACGTGAGGTATAGGCCCGCCAGCTACTATGTTAAGGCAGAGACCCAGTGGCTTATTTAAATTGAATGGTGAAACCCAGAGAAAGGGAGCATTAAAGGCAGATCGTCCTAATGGTGTGTGAGTAGTTTTGCATCTTTTCCCTGTCTTGCAGCCTCGGGTGAGAACAGTGACATGAGAGGATCACTGACAAGATACTTCCTTGTCCCTATCTACTTTTTAGGGGATTAGATACTCTTTAAGGGGTTTGGATTAGAGTACCTGGGCTGACGACGTAATGCCTGGATTTTCCTGCCTGGACCCTGTAGGGAACTCAGTTTTCAGCTCTGTGGCATTAGACTCCTGTGGAGCCTGTCTCCATAGCACCTGAGAGTTTTCAAATCAGGTTCCATGGTGCATCCATAATGTGTGGCAGATATGATTAATCTATAGCTTTTCTAACCTCTGTGACCTTTAAGTACTGTTCCAGGATCATTCCTTGCCCCCTACCCCACCCCAGGATATGGGCTTTCTTACCCATGAGCAGGGGAAAGGCAAGGTGAGGTGAGTTTCTGTAGTCTTAGAAAGTTTGAATCCCTTTGCCTAAGGTCAAGGATGTTTCTCTTCCTCCTATCTCACAATAGATTTTGGAACATAAAGCAATCAACTTTTGTGGCAGACAAATTTCTAAGATAACCCCCAAGATTCCCAGTCCCTGGTATACACCCCCCTTCCAGTTATTCCACCACTAATCTAGGTACTGCTGTGAAGGGATTGTGCAGATGTAATTAAAGTCCCAATACAGTCGATCTTAAGAGAGAGTATGCTAAGCAGGTCTGATCTAATCAGGTGTGCTGTCCTTAAAAGGGACTGGGCTTTTCCTGGCAAGGGGGATTCAAAATGTGAGAGGAATTCAGCACAAGAAAGATTTTGTTTCTGGATTTGAAGACGGAAGGGGACATGTGGCAAGGAATGAGGGTAGCGTCTAGAATCTGAGAGAGGCCCCTGGTTGCCAGCCTGAAAGGATATGGGAACCTTAGTCCTACAACTACAAGGATTTGAATTCTACCACAATAATGTGAACTAGAAAGAGGACCCTGAACTCCAGATTAGAATGCAGCCTGGTCAACACTGTGATTTCAGTCTTTTGATACCCTGAGATAAGAATCCAGCCTGCCATGCCCAGACTTGTGACCTACAGAACTGTGAGCTAACAAAAGGGTATTGTTTTAAACCAGTAAATTTGTGGTAATTTGCTATGTAACATAGAAAACTAATACCTTCCTTACCAAAGTGTGGTGTAGGGGCAAAAAACAGGCTTTGGAGTCAGACAGTCTTGGGTTCAAATCCCAGCTCTGTCAATTACCAGCTTAATAACTTTGAGCTTTTTGCTTAACCTCTCGGAGATTTAGTTTCCTCAGTTGTAAAATGAGGTTCTGCCACCTCTTAGGACATTTATGAGGACTACATTGGAGACTGCCTGGCATATAGTAAGCCTTCCAAAATGGTTTCTTCACTTCCCATTCTTCTCTAAAGCGTAGACTTAACTCTGCAGGTGACTTAACTCAGGCATGTATAAGGGGAAACAGCAGGGTTGGCAGAGGACCATAAACAGCAGGAATGGGAAGGATAACATCTTATGAAATGAAAAACAATAACTGAGTTTCTTCAGCACGTGACTGCCTATAAAACTGAATTCAGATCTTAAGTGTAATTCTAAATGTTAAGCAAACATAAAGGTACGTTTGGTGCAGGAGTGCAAATTGTTTGTGAAACCAGACTAGGCTTATGTACTTATGTGAATGTATGTGAGTATGTGTGTGTCCAAGTGTTTATGCATTAAAATGCTTAAATCAAGGTGTCACAAACTCAAATATCTTCACTAGCCAGGCAGGTATGTAAATGAGTAAAACAGCCTGGTGAACATAAATAGGGAGGGCTGGGGACAGTGGCAGTGATTGAAGCCCTGCCTAGGGGCATTCTACGTCAATTTTCTAAGCAAACACTGCTCTGAACAAACAGAATTCTGCAGCTGAATTTTGGCTTGGGAAAAGTCAGTTTGTGGGCTTTGGTTTAAATCATCCAGCCATCTTTCCATCCATTAAGATTAGAGTAGAGGATTTCATTGTGTGACTTTAAGATTAGAAGGTCAGAAGAATAGTGCATTAGAAATCAAGGGGAGCTCATGGTGTGATCCAGGAACATTCCTTTCCCCTTCTCTTTCTAAGTTTTGTGTATGTATAACCCATTGCCATCAAGTCGATTCCGACTCATAGCAACCCTTTAGGACAGAATAGAACTGCCCTATGGGGTTTCCAAGGAGCTGCTGGTGGGTTTGAACTGCCAACCTTTTGGTTAGCAGCCAAGCTCTTAACCACTGCACCAGCAGGGCTCCTATGTATGTATCTAGGGTAGTATTTAAGAACACAGATTCTGGAGCCAGCCTGTCTCAGTTGGAACCCTGACTCTATTGTTTACGAGCTGTGTGACTTTGGGCAAAACTTAGTTTCTCTGTACTCCAGTTTCATCATCTGTAAAATGGGGACAATATCAGTACCTAATTCATAAGGTTGTTACGAGGAGTATAGGCACTGTGGTGGTGTCTTAAAGGGCAAATTCTATCTGAATTTGAGGAGGCAGAATGCAATAATGACACTGAAATTCTAAAATGCTATTGAAAATAAAGGGTTAATTATTATTGTTGATGGTATTCACAGTCCTACGGGATGTATGATCTTGAACAAACCCCTTGATTTCTCCCATACTTCAGTGTTTGTCATGTGAATAACGGTGACGATCTGACTTGACTACTGTATAGGACTATCGTCACCAGGAAATTAAATGATCCTAGTGAAAGTGCTCTGAATTCTGTAAAGGTGTATACCAGTGGACAGGCTGTGACTTTGTCCAAGAATGGTTCTTTAGATAGAAATCTGAAAAGCTGCCTAGGGTGGCAAACTATGTTAAGTATGGCCTTCCATCTTGTACAACTGGTCTCAAGCCAGAGGTTGAGGGCCAGACTGATAAGTGTTCAGAATCCTAAAATAAGAACAGAGAGTTGTGGTGATTTTCCTTAAGGGAATGGATGTAAAGTGCTTAGCACAGAGCAAGTTCTGTGGGTCAATAAATGATGGCTCTTACTATTGCTAGTTATAAGCCTGACATTGTTCCACTTCTTTTCCTTTATCCCAAGCAGGCGAACTTCTTTGTGAAAATGCCGATAAAACATACAGAGTATCTAAAAGGACTGAAATCTAATAGTAGATAGAATCAGAGTTGGAGAGGTCCCCAAACATCAATATAATGTAGTAGAGCCTCAAGAGTTCTACAAGTTTCTTCAAGGGCCCCTGAGATGAGGCAAAGTGGACCTGAGCATGTGGCTCCAACCACCCCACCTCCTTTCAAACCAGAGCAGCAGTTCTTTATTCTGTAACTACATTTGGGATTCTGTGTCAGATTTTGTTTGAAGAAAAGACTGCATTGCAAAAAAAGGAAAAAAAAAATCTGAAAGCCTGGATCTTGTCTCTCTCTTCCTTTACCCTCCAAACCAATCCCTATTTTAAAGATGAGTTGACTACTGAAGGCCAAAGATAAGTCTTGCCCAAGGTCACACAGCTAGTTAGTGGTAGAGTGGGAACTAGAACCAGGCATCCTGACTTTTAGGGCAGTTGTTTTTGTAGTAGCTGCTGTCAAGTCACCCCTGACTCATGGTGACTCCATGCACAATGAGATGAAATGCTGCCCGGTCCTGCACCATCCCCACGATCAGTTGTGGACCAGACCATTGGGATCCATAGGGTTTTCATTGACTAATTTTCAGAAGCAGATCTCCAGGCTTTTCTTCCTAGGCTATCTGAGTCTGGAAGCTCTGTTGAAACTTGTTCAGCATCATAGCAACATGCAAACCTCCACTGACAGATGAGTGGTGGCTGTGCATACGGTGCACTGGTGGGGAATTGAACCAGGGTCTCCCACATGAACGGCGAGAATTCTACCACTGAATCAACACTGTCCCCTTCTAGGGCAGTACTCTTTTCATTTCATCAGATTGAGTAGCATATTAGTGGAGAGAAAGGTCAGTGATGGGAGTTGGATATGGGTGGAGAAGAACTAGGACAGGGACAAGAGGCAAAGAACAGAGACAGTCATTGGCAGAAATGTAGTGAGAAATTAGTAAGGGGCACAACCAAGTGGGATTAATAAACATAGACCAAATTTCCTCAGGCAAGAAGGCCCCTGTTCCCTACCCCCACCCCCAATCATCCTTCTAGTCCAATCCTGGGTCAGATGAACAGCTGGGGGAAATAATATAAATTTTTATCTTTCAAGGTTTATGTTGGATTATTTAGTCTAATGCATTTTAGTTCATGGAGGAGTAAATGTAATTAATAATAGAATGATACGCAATGCTGCACATCCTTGTCAAAGCACATGATCTGGCAAAAACTATTTCCAAGTCTCGTCTATCTGACTACTGAGCCAGAAGAAAGGGGCTCACTGTCCAGATGCCATCCTGAAGGAGGGGCACAAGGTCATTACAGAAAACCTGCTCATGTGAAATTGCAGAGCCTGGAAATGCTTTCGAATACCAGGCTTTTCCACTGGAAAAAGTAACTACATGAGTTTAGAGCATACATGCTTTTACAATTACATTTAACTGACATTAAAAACAAATGTGAAACAGTCCAAGCCGAACAGGTCAGCATGACCTGGAAAGCAAACGAGGAAAAAAAAAAAGAGAAGAAAAAAAAAAAAAAAGGCCCAATGTTAAAAGCATTAATTCTGTCAGTCTGCTGTAAATAAGAAAATACCGTTGGTGTATTAATGGCTTTATTAAAAGAAAATTTACTACCAGAAATATGCAACATTCAAACAAATAGAAAGCAGTTAAAAAATAAACCACATTAGCATTTCAATCCACATTAGGGAACTTCTTGTTGGCCTGGAGATTAAAACTCCGCCCTGAGAAGGGGGGGATTTCTCCTCCTGAAGTCCTTCTTTGGCTTTTCTCCAGAATGTTGTTGAGACAGGGGAAGAAGAAAGAAGTGTGTGTGTGGGTGTGAGTGTGTGTGTGGGGGGGGCGTGCATGCATTCTGGAAGAGGAAGAGGGTGGGAAAGGCAGGCTCCAGGCAAGGCAGGGAGAGTGCCTCTGATTCTCAAATTTGTCTCATCCTGGCCTCATAGACTCTGCCAGAAGGAAATTGGTTTCAATATGGAGGCTCTGGGGGCAGGGGCAGAGCATAGCAAGATATTACAAACTAAGTGCCTCCCCTCTTACATCAATGCAACATTTGAGGCTGGCTTGGGAGAAGAACAAGGTTTCACATATGAGGGAGAGGCAAGGAAGGGTATGAAGTGAGCAAGTAGTGGGAGAGTGTGGGGGAACTAAGGCTAAAAGTAAGAAATAAAGTCTGATCCACTTTCCTCCATCATCCTAACTTTAATAGGACAAGAAATAGGCAGTGAATCTCAGATTTTTCCTTCCTCCTTCATTATGAAACGTTCAAGTATGTGTGGGTTCCTGAAAGACAGAGTCACCTTGACTTTGGGAATAGGGGGAAGAGAACCATCTAACTTTATTCTCCTGGTCTGTTTGAAGACAGGAGCTGGCTGACTTCTTGGGGAAGCTCTTCCAAGAAAAGTAGGAATCTGGTCTTTGCTGAATTTCTGTGGATCAATTACTACCTTTAGCTCAGTGATTGGGCCTGAGGATAAGCGTTGGGTCCTTGGCAGAGATCCAGAAGAATGGAGATAAGGAAAACTTCATGATTTGCCTAATGACCAATTGAAAATGGCCACAGGCGCCTCAGACAGGCACAGTGGCTTCTTGTCCAAGGTAACCCCAGCAGGGACTCCTTGAGTCTCATAATCACGGCTTCTTCCCGGCAGCACACCATGGAAAGAGACTGAGCCAGAGCTTCACTGCATTTGTCTGAGTCATTGTCTGGCTGCCCTCACATATGATCAAGAACAATCAAAAGCACCGCCTCACCAACCCACATTACAGAAAATAATGATACTCATGACTACATGAATGCTAACTGCTACCACTTTTGGAGCTAGTCCTCACAATAGCCCTGTGAGGTAGAATAATACCATCAGTTCCATTGGGGACAGTTCTCAACCAAGAAAATAACCCCCAGCACCAACTCCAGAGTCTGTGGAGGAGCACGGGCTTAAGTCTCTAAGCCACAGACTCCAGTTGTTTCCAGGCTATCCACTAGAGCCCTCTAGACCCCTCACTCTGTATGAGGTAGGTCAGCCTTTCTTCAGTGTCTGGTCGTTTTGAGATGCTTGCAGTTTGAGATGCCTGAGTCAGGCCCTAACATAGGTGGCAGTATGAAAGTCGGGGAGAAGGGATGTCTGGTATTTTGGACTGAGGGTTTCCTTTTCCTACCTATTTGTAAGATAGAGGTGAGATGGGACAATTATTTACTTGGGAGTTTTTTCTTCCCTTTTCTAACTTTATTGACAAATACACTAAGGAGCTTATGTGTGTGTGTGTGTGCTTGTGTGTGTGTGTGTATGTGTTTATGCCTCTCCATACACAACAGACAAGAATGGACAGGGGGAGGATGTAGGGGAAGAGAAAGGAATTAGAATTTAACAGTTTCATTACAGCCACTCAGAGACCAACAGAGACTCCCTATTCCGTCTTCTGAATTTCTTGCAGCAGCCAAACAATCCCATAATACTACAAGCATTATTACTCAGCCTGAAGATCGGAAAGTTTAGAAATTAACATCTGTGTGCCTAACAGTTCACTAATCAAAGCGTCCATGCCTCATTTTCCTCCCCAGAGAGAGTCCTCAGTGTCTTTCAGTTTCATGTGGCCACAATGACACATCACTGCACAGGCCTGGGCTGGTGACCTTTCTTTCATCTTGGTCAAGATCCAGAGTTTCTTCTTAGTTCCAAATGTTAGTCCAAGTTTTCTGCAGGTGATTTCATCAGGATCAGTGCATACATGTTTTAAATTGCTGACTGTTAGAAGGCCAAAATGTCCCTCAACAATTTTCTCTTTAGCCACAGAACCATTGGTTCAATGGGGTATTAAGCAGAGCAAATGAAGACGCTTAAATGCTTGGGTTAAGAGATCTAAAAAGTGTAGCAAAGATTAACTGGATAGAGGAGAAAGGAACCTGATTCCGAAAGCGGTGATTCAGGGTAGCAATGCCATTTCCAGTTTACTTTCTAGATATCTCTTGTCATGGAAATATTATCAATAACAGATGATCTGAAGGCTGTACTGGTTTCTGGACGGCTACCTATTTTTCCCCTTAGATCTATTTCTTAGCAACATGATCCCAAAGGATGTGCAGAAATCTTGAAAAAAGCATCTTGTATGTGTTTTAGTTCAGTAAAATAAAATATTTAAAAAACTTTCATGATATTAAAGAATACATCCTACAGTTCACAACAATAGGTGGCACTCTTCCTAAATTAAAAGAAAAACTCAAACAAGCAGTTATCTTATCAGCTCAAATGAAACTTGTTTTCCTGAGCCGTTATGTTTGGAAAATACTTGTCTTTGTATATGTGGCCCAATGTGGGTTGTGTACTCTTAGATTTATGCCTACTACCTTTCAAAAACATTGCCTATGACATCATTTTACTCTTCCAAGAGCAAGTGAGGGATTCTGGAGTACTCACAGCAAAAGTAAACAACAGAAAAAATCTTTCTACTGTTGTTATATTTAAAAACTCTGATTTTACGTGGAAATTTTACAAGTGAGATAGCCAGTCAAGGACCAGATACAGGGTAACATCAATTCAATGACAAGTAAAAATTACTTACATATAACTGTAGTTCTCTAAAAGCAAATGTTCAGAGACAGATCACAACATATATGTGCTGTCCCAGATAATTTGGTTTAGAGGAATTAAGAGGCAGAGTCTCTGGTCTCTCCATATACAAAGTTCCCTTGAGAACTACAATTAGAGACAAGTACACTTTTTTTCCTACAAAGTCACCACATATGTATGTAACCAGCTGGAAGATGGCGATCTAGGCCAGGGAGAACAGATTAAAAGGGCTGATTTAAGGGTGACTTAGAAATCAAAGAACCAAGGAACAAGAACCAATAGCCACAAAGAAACAACAGAGAGAGAGAACAGACCTCAGTGTTGTCTGGGAGCACCAACACAGATCAATTCACATACAGACAAGAAGAAGTGGAGGGTACAGAGATAATTATTGTGTGCCTGCTATATGCCAGTTCCTTTAGAACAATTCTTTAAGGGAGATTTTATTATTCCCACAGTGTAGTTGGAAAAAGTGAAGCTCAGAGAGATCTAATGATTTGTCCAAAATCTTTAAGATTGTAAGCAGAGCCAGAACTAGAAATAAGGCCACTCTATATCTGAATCCATCATGCTATTTCCAGTATACTAACCGACCTCTTACAAAACACACACACACATACACACACACAAAACGGAAACTGTAAGTGCTGAGTCACATGTTGTGCATGTTGATGTCAAAGTTTATAGAACAATTTTGTTTCTCTGTGCATGCCTCAATGAGCCCTCGTGGCTCTCGATAACCAAAAGGACAGCAGTTCGAACTCATTAGCTCTATGGGGCAGTTCTACTCTGTCCTATAGAGTCACTAAGAGTCAGAATCGACTCAACGGCAATGGGTGGATGCAAGTCTAAGTTATGCAGATCTATCGGAGTATCGAAGCATTGTATGTGGAGAGTAGCAGCACATCCAACTGAGACTTAACACTTGCATCTCCAGCATGAAGACATTTAGGGCTTTACTCTAGAGTCAAAGGAGAAGGGGGGTAATCCCAACAACTGAGTTTCATATTGTTAACTCTTTATAATACTCCTGCTGTCAAAAGGAAGGTAGTGGGGATTCAGTCACTCGGTAGGCAGTGGGACTAAAATTCTGTGAATCTGTGATTTCTAGGCCTCCTATATTAGCAGTGAGGTTATGTGGTAGCACCATGATGAAGTTCTGGGTAGATGTTGGAATGCTGGTCAGACAGTGTACAAAAGGACTGTTAAATTCTAGGGCAGAACGTCTAGATATCCAAAATATTTAGCAATCACTCTGCATTATGCTGGAAGTCATTATGTTTCTGAGAAATAATTTGTCTAGCATGCTCCTTGGGTCAGAAATACGTACTGGTGACCATTAGATAATTTGGGGAATAACCCTGTTTGGCATTGATTACATGTCTGTGCCTGACAATGATACTATAAACCCAACATGGTTTTACTTTAAATGGCCTTAGTTGCCACTGGTTCACACTCTTGAGAGGTGAGAATGTGGTGAGGATGGTCTTCTCTTGGTTATTAATGGCTTCTTGATCGATTCTCCTGGTGAGCAATGACACACATCTGCAAAATGGATGATTTGGGATAAGGATATTGTCTGCCTGTAGAATATTTATCTATAACCAAGTTTTCCAAAGTTATTCCAGAGAACACTAGTTTTGCAGGATGTTAACAGATGTTATGTGAAAAATGCGTTCTGTGGTTGAATTAAGTTTGGGAATCCTGAGTTACAAAGCTCCTCAGGTTACTTTATTGCAGGACTCCTCAGGGCCTGTGATATGCTAACATGCACTGTAAATTTTCTCGAGCAGGACCATAATATGTAGGTTTCCCTAACATATTTGACCATGGAAGCTATGTTTCAAGAAGAATGTCATGGCACTAGTTTTATCAGAGCCCACGCCAGGAAACACTGGTCTAGACTAAGGCAATTGGCTTGTATAAAAGTAGGACTAATGTATGTGGTTAGTACTTGCAGGTAATAACCCAAATGGAGGCAACTAGCCCCAGGAACCAAGGCTGCAATCCTAGATTTTTAGCAAAACTTGATGCTATAAATTTCTCTGTCTGGTCTATTGTCTCCCTTTCTAAAACTTAAGCCCCCACCAATACAACACTCATGCACCCACCAAGTCTCTTAAAAAAATGCTTACAAATAAAGAAAACGATATGTGATCATGTCTATTCCATGGTCTCAAATCATCAACTGCCTGAAGTCCAAACTTCTTAGCATATAACTAAGTCTGCTTTCAGTATGGTTTCAGCTTGCCTTCCCCATCATCCTAGCTCTGGCAATATTAAACTATGTGCTATTCATCAAACTCTCAATGAATTTTTTTCCATGTCTTTGTGCCTTTATTCCAACTCTACCCTTTGCCTTGCATGCCCTTTCCCTTCCATCTCACTCAACTCCTGCCCAGAGATTTCCTATTTATCCTTCAAGGCTAAGGTGTAATCACTGTCACTGTTTGTCTTCCTTTGTTTAATTTCTTGAGGGCAGGGATTATATCTTATTCATCTATGCTCCACCAAAATGCCTAGCATAGCCTCAGATGCATAGTTGACAATAAATATATGTTAAATGGATGAATAGATGAGTGAATGGATGGAAAGATGGGAGGACGAGTTAGTTGGCAGGCTGGAAGGATTGATGGATAGATAGATGAATGAATAAATGCTGTGAAACTTGTTTTCTGAAGAAACCATTCCACTGATAATATTTCCACACTGGAACCACTCTCTTGCGTCCAGGACATGTGATCTAGAGATAGCAATGCTCGGCTGCTCTTGAGGATGGAGAATGATGAAACAGCTGGCTTCAAGACTGCCTTCAACACTGAAACCTAAGGATGTTCATAGTGTCCATGAAAACATCAGACCGTGGCCAGGGGCTCCCTGAACCATCTTCTTCAATTAGATAATCATGGAGGTTACTAAAACCTGCAGATCTGCTAAATTTCAAAGTTTCAAGTCTCATATGAGTTCAGTCTCCTAGTAGGAGACAGATTTCTCAAATATGCTAGAGTAACCTTTGAAGGAAACGCTACATACCTCAGATTCTCATATGCTCTGGGGCTCCATGTTCCTTCTCCTCTTCTGGGTTTTGGCTGCTACCTGAAATTCCTGAAAGGCCTATAATCTTCTAAGGACCAGGAGAGGGAGGAGTAAGCAGGGTCCAATTTGCTAAAAGCTGAGAACTCAAAATAGTTGCAAAACACAAAAAGAAGTAGTGCTTGGGAAGGAGAGAAGCGGAAGTAGGGAGGAGAGAAGGGTCAGAGGAGCAGATAGCAGGAAGAGCAATTCTTTCTTTCTCTTTCCATCTTGAAAACTGGAAGTGCATCCTTGTGAAGTACGGAGAAAAATGAGAGATGTCTGTGCATTTATTCTAATTAAGGGCTGTGAAAAAGCTGCAGTTAACCCACTGGAGGGAAGGTACTTATCTGAAACGTTATATTTATAAGTGTTTTCGCAAATGAAAGTAAACAAGAGATTTAAATTTTTGAACCAATTAGCAACATGTTGTTTTCAAAAGCAGGCAGAAATGAACCACGTACAAATAAAGGCCTATCCTTGTCATGTATGAGCAGCTGAGAGCCTGGAGGTAGTCTATAAGGGAACCACCCTGAGAATCTAAGCACCCCAGGCTCCTTTCAGCAACATCAAGAGCTGCTAAGAAAAGATGAAAGGAACAGGTAGGTAGGTCTGGAAGCAGGAAGGAAAAGTCTATGCATTAAGTAGCTCTGAGTTGAGGAGATCCCATCACCAAACAGTGGATGGAACATTATAGAGAAAGCCAGATTAGAGAATTTGAGGCCTCAAGACCAAGCAGCCATCAACTGCCTACTGCCAGGTTCTTTAAGATACAGAGACAAGCCTCTGCCCTCCATTCTCTGAACAATCTATCTATCCAGTCTAATATTAGACACAAAATATATCATACTTTTGTGTGAATTGAGATGGCTACAATTGCTATGTAAGTCAAAGCACTCAATTCTTGATTATCTCTTCTTCTGGGAGAAGTGGATGGACAATCCAAGAAAGGGTTGATAAACTAAAATCCTTTCTGAGTGCCTTTAGACGTGGAATCACAAAATGTCAGAAAGGTCTTTGGTGAAGTCCACTGCCCAAGACCACATTCTTAGTTGCCATTTTGGGATATTAACAATTTTGATTTGAGTGATGGTAAGAAGAAAATGAAATTATGTGAATTCTCCTTCAAGATAATCAAAATGCCATGCTAAATCAAAATCTTAATGAAAATGGAGGTCTATTGCTAAAGTATTCAGAAGGAGCACTCTGTATTGATGCTTTCTTTTTTTCCACTTGTTTGACTGAAGGTGTAGTATGTACTGAATTCGTAAGTTAACAATAAACTTGGGAGGAAGTCGTGGTGGGGAGGCAAGGAATATGGGGATAAGTTTAGCAAAATAGAAAGGTTTGTTTTTCAAGTGGTGGTGTCTAAGAGAGTAAACACTAGGTTTTTTACTGACATGGTACTTGAACATAACTTATGATTCCCTTAATCTCTAGAATCAGCTTCTAAACAGGATCTTGGTAGTAATTTTTTATTTGAAATGATCAAAAGTGACTTCTAGTGATGCTCTGCCTGTTGAAATTGTTACATATTATAGGGCATGCCAAGTAACTCAGGGTAAAAGTCAACTGGGAAGTGCTGTGAACAGTTTTAACAGCTGAGGTACTAATGGCCTCACTGTAATAATAAGCCCTCACGTTTGTCTAGCACTTTGTAGTTTATCAAGGATATTCGTATTCATTGTTATTTGATCCTCATTACAGCTCTGTGAGGGAGGTATCTCTAAATTATGGATGAAGAAATTGAGGATCCGAGGGGGCACACAGTAAATAATGCAGCTGAGCCTTTAACTTACCTCTGACTCCAAATGCAAGGTCATGTACATGACACCAAGAATCCCTGCATACAGAATCCTTGTATCCCTGTATCATGTGGGCATTTCTTGACATTTGCCAGCCTGAAGCTCTGTGCATAACAAGGTGCCTTGTACATAGCAGGTATTCAGTAAATGTCAGGACAATGGAAGTGAAATGAAAGCCAGCCTCAGCACTTTTCAGCTTTTCTTTATTGTTTGACCAAGCCCATTTAAATCTGAGTACTCTATCCAATTAATCAATTTGAAAACTTACTGTACTGCTGTCTCCAATAAATTAATTCATGAACTTATGTCTGAATGCTATATGGAGTAGTGGAATTATCTGTGATTCAGGGGCTTCTTTTCAAAAGGAGTTCATTGTAATCACGTCACAGACTGGTGTGTAATGGAGGATGTTGGCTGAGACATGAAACTAATTTTAAGACATGGATCCAGATGTTACGAGGACTTCTGTCACCATTAAATTTTACCTGCATCAAAGAGGGCTTGTAACTCATATTAGTAGATGGAAATCCACAGGATTCTCCATCTAGAAACCCCCATCTCTTACAGATAATTCACAGAAGGAAAATAATAGAGAGTTGAGTTTATCAGAACCCCTCACTGTGGGGTTGCAACATTCATATGAAGAAAACTTCCCCCTGTCAATCCCTCTGTCACATTTCCTGCCTGCCTCAATGCCCTCCCCTCCCCCAAGTCCTGCTTCTTCCTCCCCACTGCAGACTACAATTGTAGGATTTTTCTGGAGTAAGCCAAGCAAACAAAAACAAGGCTGGTTTTTCTCAGATATTTGAGTCTCATTTGATGTGGCTTTCTGGAAAGTCACTCATAAAGCATCTGCCTGCGATGTCTGGGAGTACTAGACACTACTTGAGATGCTTCTGTTAAAAATGTTTTAAATTGAGGCTGAGTCAATTCATTCGTAGTACCTTGGTCTTTTTAGAGAGTGCTACTGGCCTGTGAGCAGGAGATGATGTAGTTATCCACATGAGCACCCATACACGGCCCTGTGCCAGGGTTAGAAAACAAGTTGGTTTCTGTAAATATGCACACAGGCAGACAAGGTGTTGAATACCTCATAGAAAGCCAGAGATGGACAATTGCTCTAAATTAGCCCTGAGAGAGAGGGAAGAGGGCTGGATTCTAGTCACTTGGATTTTCCAGGCTGATAATCAGTAATCAGGTATGAGGCTACAGTTTCAGGCACCCCAAAATAGGCTTGCCTTTCTTCAAGTTCCATTTCCAAATCAAAGTAGACTAATGAGCTTGCTTTTCTCATGTAAGGCGCAGGTCCTTTTCATAAGCAGCAGGCAGCAGGGAGGACCCTGGTGCTGGGCAGATGTAAACGCGAAGAGATGAGGAATTTGGATGGAGAAAATATAAGTGTCAGTCAACTGGTGTCCAGCCTTTCTGGAATTGTGACAGTGCTCATGATAGAGATAGGCCCAGGGGACAGACAGCGTTATGATGGAGAGTTGCCCTTGAAAGAGCTATTTATTCCTTCTTTCAATCTACTATGCTACCAAAAATATGTTTTTGGAAATGATCAATCGATTTGCAAAGAAAAGGAAATGATTAATAGGCCTGTTCATAGCTGGGAGATGTGGGATAGAAAATTGGCTTTGTTTGGCAGCCTAGTCACAGGCTTCTCATTCCAGGTGGCCAGTCCTACAACATAGGAAAAGTTAACTGAGGAATATTCCTGCGTGTTCAGGGACAGATTGTGCCTGGGTCATCCTGCACCTGTGACTATTCTGGATTCTTTAGTTCCCTCATCCTAGCCACCATTTAACAACATCAAGTCAGTACCATTAAGTCCCTAGGGAGCCCTGCCCAGTCAAGTCCACACTCACTACCCTCTGTTGGGTCCTGATACCTGCTTCACATCCCGCTCCTATGCCAAGCCCTAGAATGGGGAGTGGCATGGCTAAGGATAAAGACACCAGCTGGCTTATGGCCACGTTGGGTATAAAGGAGTTAGCCTGTGTCTAGAGTTTGGCTGAAGTCCTTGGAAGCATCAAAAAGGAAAATATGGTTTAAAGAGACAGAGAAGGAGGGAGAATAGGGGAGGGAGAGGGAGAAGGTGAAAGAGAAAAAGAAAAAAAAGTGTCATACCTCCCAGAGTCATCCCTGCTTCATAGCATTTCCGGAGGCGACAAGATGGACAATTTTTCCTTCGGAATTTATCGATGGTGCAATCATTTCTGCTGGCACACAGGTACTTCTGCTTCCCTGGGAGAACAAATACAAGAGCAGACAGATCTGTTAATGTGTCTCCAGAGTCTCTCTCCTTGAATATTTCTAGGAGGAAATGGCATGAAGATATATCCTACCAGGTGACCAAATAGCCCCCAAACAATTGGACCACATGGCAACTAACTATTAAAAGGGCTAGTTTAATTCAATGCTATATTGTTTGGTCTATGTAGGTGTTTTTAGCAAGGATGAACAATTCAGCTCCGGCTGATACCTCCATTATTAGGACTGCTCAGTGTTATTTTAAATAAGATGCTCTACCTTTACTAAAAACTAGGAATGCATGCAAGGAAATGATCAAATGGCACAGTGGACTTGGACTCAGTTAATGTTTCCTTCTACTAACACATGTAACCATGCATAACGTCATACTTGAGCTAATAGATGTGTATTTTTCATAGGAACATTACAGGTAAAACATTTATAAAAAAGAATGTCATGGGATTGCTAATTGTTTTTAAATTGCTAATGATCATACCCCCAATTCTGCAGTTTATAAAAATCTGAGATAAAGCCCACTCTGTGTGAAATGAATCACAGCAAGTGAAAAGGAAGACTTCTGAAGCCAGCAGAGGAAAAATATCACTGTCATATGCACACCTGGAGTTGTCTCAAATACACAGAAACACACATACACAGATACATACAGACACATGCCCAGACCCAGAGATCCTCAGGATCACAGCTGCCCAGAGAAAGACATAGAGGCCCACTCAAAACACATGCTTTGCTCAGTATTTTACTCCCTTGTTTCTAGTACAGGCCTGGCACACATTAAGTAGGCTCTCAATAAACACTGACTGACTGAATTAATACACAAATGTGGCAGAAATAGCAGAGATACAGACCCAGCTGCTCTGAAACACACAGAACTTGACACACTCAAGGCCCTGCACCAGCCTGAGGTTGTGCATCCCCTCACTCCAACCCTTTCCTTCTCCAAGTCCCTGGTATTTTTTTCTCACATCTTCTGTTGTGTTTTGGTTTACTGGATAGACAGGGATTTTAGGGAGGATTTTTTTTTTTTGTAGGGGAAGAATGTTTGTGGTGGGGAAAAGGAAGAAAAATTGAAGGGTGATTGCTATTTGATAACAAGGAAAATAACTAAACTTAGCTACAGCACAGCTTTCCTCTCCCTCCTCTCAGCCTAAAATGTACAAATCAGGCACAGAGAGCACATGCATTTGTAGGTTATTTGATGTAGAAGATTCAGTGGTAACCAGATCAGCAAAGTACTTCTGCGGGCTACCTGTAAGAACATTTTATTAGCTTATTGTAACAAAGGATTCTTTCTTCCTTTCCTTTTCTTCTTTTTTCCTTCCTGCCTCCCTTCGTCAAAGAACTCCAAAATGTTGGGCTTCAAGGAATCTTTAAATGGTATCCCAGTACAATCCTTTCATTCCAAGGCTGAGTTCCTGCAGAATGACTTGCCTTAAGACATCAACTGAATCAGAGGCCCCAGAAGGAAGAAAATCACTACTTATTGGGCAGCTACTATGAGAGTGTTAGGAGTTTTACATTTCTGCAGATCACCTTAGCTTTGTTTTGAGGTAGATACTATTATCACTTTCATTTAAAAGATGAGAAAATTAAGGCTTCTAGGCCAATACTCTTTCAACCATACCACAGGATTGCATTTGTATATAGAGAACATATGATATACTGACAGCTTTTTTCTGCTGCACACTGAGGACTGACTGCAATATATGCATAGTAAGGATGATGCTATGAGTGTCATTGTGCCTTTAGGTGTCAGCTCCTAGAAAGCGGGCCCTATGTCCTGTTCTAGTGAGTTCAGTTCCAGTGACCAGGGCATTGTGGCACCTTCAGTGTGGAACACCCCATATAATATTGGTGTTGCTGAAGTCCTCAAGACTAGCTCGCCACACTGATTACTGAAATAAGCTCAAGTTAGAAGTACTTGGCTTCTTTGGGGGCCCTCTTCTTCCATGGTAGAATACCATAGCCTGGACACCAGTTTAAGGAGCCCTGGTGGTGCAGTGGTTAAGCGCTATGCTGCTAACTGAAAGGTTGGCAGTTCACCAGCCGCTCTGCAGGAGAAAGATGTGGCAGTCTGCTTCCATAAAGGTTACAGCCTTGAAAACCCTATGGGGCAGTTCTACTCTGTCCTACAGGGTCGCTATGAGTCAGAATCGACTCAACAACAAGGACTAAGGAATGGTTACACGACCAATGGAACAAGACTTCCAGAGGATTTTTAGATTTCATTTCTGAAAGAGGATCACTCCATGAATAAGGGAGGTCACAGTGGAAAAATCATGAAATTGGTTTTTTTCAGTTTGGAACTAAGAGCATTTCCCTAGACATATTTCATACTTTTCCCAGGGTGCCTCTTGGCCTAAAGCGAGGGGACCTAAAACACAGATATACTTTAGGTTTTACCCAGGAATAAGTGAAAACCTAGTAAAATCAATGACAATGCATATTAATTTAACATTCACTGAGCATCTATTATGTGCCAGGCACCGTACTAGGTATTGAGGTTACAGAGGGAAATCTCTGCTGAACAAAAATGTTCAAGTCCTTGATAACAGAGAGTGCACTGGGCTGGAAGTCACAAGACCTGGATCCTTGTTCGGTCTTATCACTAACTCACTATGTGACTTTAGACAAGTCCCTTTCCCTCTCTGGGCCTATAACTCTTGTTGATAACATGAGATCAGTTGGACTGGAAAATCATTAAAATATTTACCAACTCTAAGAATCTTGAAAGATGTTTGGATTTCATCTGTTGTAAATAGGCTTGCAGAGTCTTTCATATAAAAGATATAAGTTCTACTGGTAAGCAAGAAATTAACCAATATAATGGTCTCTTTTTCCTATACTCTATCCTTTCAGGGCAGTAACTTACTATAACATTGTCTCTTATATCTGGAGTCATTTGGTTTCTTCTCTTTGTTTTCTAAAGTCATTCAAAACATCAGGGCACTTAATATAGTGTTAAAAGGGCACTGATGTTGCAAGTCATTTGCAACATATGCATAAACAACATGTTTATGCACTTGTGCATATTCAAGCATGTATGAGTGCTACCGGTGTGTGCGGGTACACACACATAACACTGGGTTTAAGAATTATCTTTGTATGTGTATATGTGATCACATAAAACATACGCATACATATGTGTGTCATTTGAAGCAGGATAATGGGCTTAACGTTTTAAATGACAATTAATAGTGACAGAAGTGGTTGAGGTTTGCCAAAGATGGATATAGGAGAAATATTTTTTTCTGGAAGCCCTGAAAATAGGACTGTGACTCACCTGTATAGTTTGGATTAGGGATAGAGGCAGGGAGTGGAATAAACAACCTCCACAGTTGCTTCCAACCCACTTCTCCCACCTGAATTACTACTTTCCCCAAATGATGGCAAAACTAATGTACAGTCACTGGGCTGCTATTACTTCTTTCTTAATCATTCTGTTTCTCCAAATATATGGCTGAAGTTATTAGGGTTCTTAACAGCAACAATAATACCTCCTATTTGATTAGCTTACAAAGCCTAAGAACAATCTTGTGCAAAGTAAGTATAACAGGAATTATTATATACTCTGTTCTACAGATGCAGAAAATGGAGCTTATTAAGATGAAATTGACTTGCTTAGCATAACATTCCCTGGTTTGCTCCGAATCACAGTCCATAAGGCAATGAATTCCATAGATTAGGGAAAAAAAATGAACATTATTTGGTGGCACCACACCCACTTCCCAGTACAAAATATGAACTCCCTTTGTAGCATCCTTACAAAGTGGTTGACTGCCCTTTCTTGACTTGCAGCCCATTTCATCTCTGGACTCTGTTAGAAGGCTCTTCCTTCCAGGAAACTTGGTATCTGTTATTGAGTAACTCTGACTAATTAGGCCCAATTAGAAACACAGAATCTTTGGGCTAGAAAGGACTACTCAAATGCCTTCTAAGAAAGTGCCTCAATTTGATGTTTGACTACAGTTAGGAAAATGAACACAAAGTGTTGAAGTGACATGCCCCAAGTCATCGCAAGTTGGTGGTAGAGTCAGCACAAAATCTGGCAACTTCATCCATGGAGACATAGCATGGGTGGTTGTAGTCTCAAGAAAAAGCATTCTGAGGGTGATACGCATCTTTGTTCTTTGTCTAATAAGTATATAGCCCTGTGGGTGCCTTCTCAGTAATCAGTTGACATAAGAAGTATGTAAGTGGGATCTGGGCCTGTTCCAAAGTGGTTCTAGACTGTCCTCTGCTCTCATGCTGAATAATCAACACAGAAAACACAAACTTCTATCCGTCTCCTCTCCTCAGAGCTTAAAAGCATTACACCTAGTTTTTTGACACTGCTGACCTCCAACAGCAAAACTATATCAATAACCTATTATCAAGGTGTCACAAAAAAAAGGGAATTACGAAATCTCTGGCAAAATACAAAAATCCTCTCTCATGTTGAAGTAGTTAAGGCCACACTGTAGAGCTGCAAACAGATAGTGCATTTAAATTCTTGATAACTGTTCTTATTAGAACCTCAAAACTTTGACTACCATGAATGGTCACATAATGGGTTGGCATGAAGCCCTTTGCATGCCAGCTGGCTCTGAAATCATGGACTGCATGATGGTATTCTGCATCTTTCTTCATGGTTCTGTTCTATCATAAGCCTTAAGTATAATTCAAAGCACAAGCAGGAACAGAAGCCATGAAACAGCCTTCACATATTTTCTCCACAGGCTCCCCATTTCTGTTGTTTTCTGTCAGCTCCATCAATGACACCATGCAGTTTGAGTTGAGGTAAATATCTGATTAGGTTTCTTTCAATTTGTTCACTCTGAAAAATCTTGTTAAGAGCAAAGGAGGTAAGGCAGGGGCGTTACCCACTATTGGCAGCATCACACCATGCAAACAAGGAGAGGGTTGCATCATAATCTTCATTATTAACCTATGGAGAAGAATGAAGAATATAGGACTTCTCCATTTAAACAGAGTGTTAATTCAGAATCTATGTGAACAAAACTACAAAAATTTATTGAGGTATGTAAAAAAGGACCTGAATTATATGGAAAGACATACCATGTTCCTGGATGGGAAGTTGCAATATTGCAATGATGTCAATTCTCCCCCAATGCAACCTATAAATGTAAAGAAACCCAAAAAAAAATTTTGGCAAAATAATCTCAAAGTTTATGTGAAGGAATAACATGTGTGATAATGCCAAGATGTTTTTGGAAAAGAAGAGTAATAATTAGAAACTTTTCCCGCTAGATATTTAAAGTATTATTTAGAAAGCCATAACAATTACAAGAGTTTGGTATTGGCTCCAGTATTGCTCAATCAGTGGAAGATAAAGTAAAAGCTAAAAACAGACACCAGTATATGTAATATGTCATTCTAAATTAGTGAAAAAAGTACAAGTTATTCACTAGTGTCAGAACAAGTGGTCAATCATTTGGAAAAGAAAATAAAGTTAAATTTCTAGTTGACACCAAAATAAATTCCAGATAGAGTAGAGATGTCAATAAAAAAAACCAAAAACAAAAGGAAATCATTGATGTACTAGAAGAAAATACAGGTGAAAACTTTTTAAATTTTACAGGTAGAAAAGCATTTTTTTAAAGTATGACAATGAAGAAAATATAAGCTAACATTTTGATAGATTTGACTAGAAAACATTTAAACTTTCTGTATGTGAATTATATTCAATTCGAAAATCATAATCCAAATTAAAAGATAAGCTGCAAATTAGGGAAAAATATTGGTACCAAGTATGAAAAGCCAATGGTCAATATCCTTGATATATAAAGATGAACAGCACAATAGAAAAATGGGCAACAGATATGAACAGGCAATTAATTAAAAGAAATACAAATGGCTGGTACGCATAAGAAAATTGCTCAATTAATAATCATAGAAATGCAAATTAAATAAGACATCAGTTTCACAAGTGAGATTGACAAACACTAAGTACTCAGTGTTGGTGAAGAGGCATTGTTGGTGTGAGTATAAATTAATTTTTAGAGAAGAATTTTGCAGTATATTTCAAAAGATTTAAAAATGTGCATAATCTTTACCCAGTAACTCCACTCCTAAGAATGTTTTATAAGAAAATAATAAGTTAAGCACAAAAAAGAAGTTCATTGTAGCATAATTTTAATAGAGAAAATAGGAAAATTAGCTGTCCAAAATTAGGGGAGTTATTAAATAAATTATTTCATCTCCATGCAAGGGAATACTGTGTAGCTATTAATGATGATATTGATGCTTACTTTTTTAAGTTGGAAGGATGTTCACAAGATACTGTTTTCTTCAAACAACAAGTAAATGAAGTTGTCAAACAATATATGTGGTCGGGTCCCATTTTTAATGCATAAGGCCTTACAGCCTATCTAATAGCATTTTATATTCTTTTTGCAGTAGACCCTTTTCACAAACGAAACATTACATGGAAGTTCCATATATACAAGAGATAAATTAAACCTATTCTACCTGAAGCAGGCATAACAGAACTCGTCCTGCTAGATCTGCTTTCTCTCCTTCTCTGTAGCCTTAGAGAAACTCTGTGGTATGACAATGAAGAAAACATAAACACTTTGACAGGTTCCGTGGAAGAGCTTCGAGACCTACTGATTTAGCCCAATCTCCATACCCTCTATTTTACAGATTGAGAAACAGAGAATGAAAGGGACTTGCCTAGTGTCACACTATGAGTCAGTTTAACAATAGGGACAAGAGTCCAGGTCTCCTCATTCCCAGTCCAAGTAGTCCAGTGTTCTTCCCACATGAGATAACAGATGTGAAAATATCATATAAGCATTATACAGATCTTATCTAATATTATTATTACTTAAATAAGAAATTCATTTAATGTCAGACTAGCAAGAACCTCTGCAGGGATTATCTAGTCTGACACTTTCATTTTAAAGATGGGGAAACTGAGAATCAGAGAGCAAAATGGGTTTGACCAAGATTACACAATGAGTCAGTGACAGCAATGAAACTAAACCCAGGTCTTCTGCCAACTATATTCTCTGCACATTTGTTCTATTATTTTGGGACAATTTTCATACCCATTATCTCACTGAGCCCTTTTTCAAAGTAGAGATGGTACAGACCATTACCTCCTATGTATATATGGGAGAATCTGAAATACAGAGTGTTTACTGATACCAAATAATATAGCCCAATTCCAATCCAGGCTACCATATGTTTTCCACTATAACTGAGCAAATATTTTAATTGCCTCTCTCCTGATTTAGCTGCCCTGTATGTTCTAAATCTATCCACTGCCTCTTCAAAGTGACAAGGTGATATGATATTTGACTTGCCTGGGGAGAGCAATTGAGAGAGAAGAGAACCCACTGAGTTCTGACTGAGTACGCTGGTGCTTTCACAGATGCTATCACATTTAATTCTTGCTAGGACCCTTCCAGGTAGCTACTGTCCCTATTTTACGGATGAGTAAAATAAGGCTCAGGGAGGTTGAGCGACTCACATGCAATCACCAGCTAGTTAGTGGCAGAAGCAGGATCAGAAGCTATGAGCTGTTACGTTGATGCTTCCCTTGTCGTGTGATGTCTCCTCGTAAATGCGCTCTGGCCTTATGCTTCAAAGACAGAGGCAGTGCAGAATAGTAAAAGCACAGAGCAGAAGTTTGAAGACCTAGAAGCCAACCCTACTGTCTCACTGAATCATGTATGACTTTGTGCATAGCTCTACTTCTCTCTGAATCTGTAACAAGAAGAGAAAGTGGTACGCACTAAGAGAACAGTGGTAACCTGAGAAACGTGGGCTCAGAAGTCTTCTCTTTACATTAGAATTTCTGCTTGGAGTCTCAGAGTCTATCTGGGTGTGACTGAAGGAGAATGAGGCACATTTTCCCCCTCTTACCCACCCTGAAGCCATTTCTGCATTCTTATCGTGTTTTTTCAGTCTCAAGTCTCTTGACTCTAAGGGCTTCTCCCTGAAAAATGAAACATTACCCATAGAAAGGAGTAGCTAAATGTCTCTCTCCGAGCGACCTTCACAGACTAGAACCAGCCCAAGGCCTGTCTAGGGTCATGTATCATACGGACATAACATTCTCTGGGGTTGAGGAAGCCTAGAATCTCTGGCCGAATTGCCCAAGGGCTCCCTTCTTTGAAAAGCTCTCCCAAGCACTGTTGAGTCTGAGTTACTTCTTTATCCCAGGATACTGCTCATAGGCCTGTGGAAGAGGCTAGACAGCTTTAAACACATAGTCTATGCCCTGTAAAAAGGCAGGGACATTGTGAGAAGGACTTATGAAGTGGCCTGTGATTCTAAGGACCTGCAACCCACCTCCAACCAAGAAACACCCACCACCACTGATGGGCCCTCAGGCTGGCCTGTCAGCTGATGCTCTACAGGGGGGCTTCTTGGGAGTGATCATGAAGCCATGATCATTATTTGTTTTATTTTAGAATTTAACTTTTTTTTTACATTTTTTTATTTTGCTTTAGATGAAGGTTTACAGAGCAAATTAGTTTTTCATTAAAAGATTAATACAGTTACTGTTTTGTGAAACTGGTTGCCAACCCCAAGATGTCTTTTCCCCATTTAATGGAATTTGGGCCTTTTTAGAAGATCAGATAACCCTAAGTGGGTGGATTTACAACTGGGTTATCGATTCTGCTCCACTGGTCAATGTTTCTGTTGTTGTACCAGTACCAGGCTGTTTTGACTACTGTAGCTGTATAATAGGTTCTGAGGTCAGGTAGTGCCGAAGCCTCTTACTTTGTTCTTCTTCATTAGTGCTTTATTTATCAAGGATCTATTTCCTTTCCATATAAAGTTACTGATTAGTTTTTCCATCTCATTAAAGACTACAGTTTGTATTTGAATCGAGATAGCATTATATTTGTAGATTGCTTTGGGCAGAATTGACATTTTCACAATGTTGAGTCTACCTATCCATGAACACGGTATGTTTTTCCATTTATGTAGACCTCTTATGGTTTCTTGTAGTAGTGTTTCGTAGTTTAGACTTTGTATGGGTCTTTTAGGTCCCTAGTTAGATGTATTTCTAAGTATTCTATTTTTTAGGGGCTATTATAAATGGTATTGCTTTCCTGATTTCCTTTTCAGAGTTCTCTTTGTTGGTGTATAGGAATGCAACTAATTTTTGTATGTTTATCTTGTATCCTGCTACTCTGCTGAATCTATCAGTTCTGGTAGTTTTCTTGTGGAGTCTTTTGGGTTCTCTATGTATAATATCATATCATCTGAAAATAGGGATAGTTTTACTTCTTCCTTACCAGTTTGGATGCTCTTCACTTCTTTTTCTTGCCTTATTGCTCTAGCTAGGACTTCCAGCACAATGTTAAATAGGAGTGGGGATAAAGGGCATACTTTTCTTGTTCCTGTTCTCAGGGGAAATGTTTTCAGCCTCTCTTGGTTGAGAATGATGTTAGCTCTTGGTTTTGTACAGATACCCTTTATTATGTTGAGGAATTTCCCTTCTATACCTATTATTAATTGAGAGTTTTTATCAGGAATGGGTGTTGGACTTTATCGAATGCCTTTTCTGCATCAATTAAGATGATCATGTGGTTCTTTTTTTATGTGGTGGATTACATTGATTTGTTGTCTAATGTTGCAACATCCTTGCATACCTGGTATGAATCCAACCTGGTTGTGGTATATTATTTTTTTGATAGTATGCTAAATTCTATTGGTTAGAATTTTGTTGAGAATTTTTGCATTTATATTCATGAGACATATTGGTCTGTAATTTTATTTTATTTTATTTTTGGTGTCTTTGCCTGGTTTTGGTATCAGGGTTATGATGGAATTATCTCTTCCTTTTCTGTGTTCTGAAATAGTTTGAGTAGTACTGGTGTAAGCTCTTCTTTGAATGTTTTGTAGAATTCTCCATCAAAGCCATCTAGGCCAGGACTTCTTTTGGTTGGGAGTTTTTTTTTTTTTAATTGCCTTTTCAATCTCTTGTTATATGTCTGTTCAGATTTTCTACCTCAGTTTGTGTTAGTTTTGGTAGGCAGTGTCTTTCTAAAAATTTGTTCATTTCCTCTAGGTTTTCAAATTTGTTGGAGTATAATTTTTCATAGTATTCTGTTATGATTCTTTTTATTTCAGTTTGGTCTGTTGTAATGTCCCCCATTTCATTTCTTATCTGAGTTATTTGCATCCACTCCTGTTTTTTTTTTTTAGTGAATTTGGCCAATGGTTTGTCAATTTTGTTGATCCTTTCAAAGAACTAACATTTGGTTTTGCTGATTCTTTCTACTTTTTTCTACTCTCTGTTTCATTTACTTCTGCTCTGATCTTTCTTATTTCCTTTCTTCTGGTTGCTGTGGGCTTCTTTTGCTGTTCTCTTGCTATTTTTTTTGAGTTGTATAGCTAACGTTTTGATTTTGTTCCTTTCTTCTTTTTTGATGTGTGAATCTAATGCTATAAATCGACCTCTGAGCACTGCCTTTGATGTGTCCTAAAGGTTTTGGTATGATGTGTTTTCATTCTTGTTTGATTCTAGGAATTTTTTTATTCCATCTTTGATTTCTTCTATTACCCAGTGGTTTTTAAGCAAGATGATATTCTATTTCCGTGTATTTGATTTTTTTCCTTGTTCTTCCTTTTATTAATTTCCACTTTTGTGGGATTGTGATCAGAAAATTGCTGTGTACTATGTCAATCTTTTGGATTTTTTTGAGGGTTGCTTTTTGGCCTAAGAAGTGGTCTATTCTGGAGAACATTTCACGTGCATTGGGAAGAAGGTATACTTTGCTGCTGTTGGGTGGAGTGTTCTATATATATCTATGAGGTCAAGTCGGTTGCTTGTGGCCTTTAGAGCTTCTGTATCTTTGTTGAGTTTCTTTATAGATGTTTTGTCCCCTAAGGAGAGTGGTGTGTTGAAGTGTCATTATTATTGTTGAAGTCTCATTATTAGTGTGGAATTGTCAGTTTCTCTTTTCAGTGCTGTTAGAGTTTGTTTTATGTATTTTGGAGCCCTGTCATTGGGTGCTTAGATATTTATTATGACTATGTCATCATGGTGGATTGTCCCTTTAATCATTATGTAATGTCCTTCCTTGTCTTTTAGGGTGGTTTTTGTCTTAAAATCTATTTTATCTGAGATTAGTATTGCCACTCTTGCTCTTTTTTGGTTGCTGTTTGCTTTATGTATTTTTTTCCATCCTTTGATTTTTAATATATTTATGTCTTTGTTTCTAAAGTGTGTCTCTTGTAGACAGCATATTGATAGGTCCTGTTTTTTAATCCATTCTGTCACTTTCTGTCTCTTCATGGGTGTATTCAAGCCATTTACGTTCAGTGTGATTATTGATAGGTGTGAGTTAATTGCTGTCATCTTGTAGTGCTTTTTTTGTGGTGCTGATGTTTTCTCTGTTCCTCTGACTCTTCTGTGCTAAATTCTTTGTTTGTAGATTTTTTTTTGTTTCTTTTTTGTAGATTTTGTGTATACTGAGACTTTATGTTTTTCTTCTTTATTTTGGTGAGTAGATTTGTTAACTTTCTTTGTGGTTACCTTGAAATTTACCCCATCTTCCTAAGTTTAAAGCAGCCTTTTATTATTTGACATCGCCTTGACTTTCTTTCCATTTGAAAGTTCTATACCTACACCATTTATTCTGTTTTATTTTTCTGATGTTGTTGTCATTTACTGATTGACCTCTCTGGCTCCCTGTTGTAAATCTTTTAGTTTTGTTTTCTCCTTGAGAGTTCATTGCCTAGGTTGGTATCTAGGTGATGCTCTCCTGTGTCCTAGATTCAGGTTGTTGTCTGACATTGTTGGCTCTTTAACCAAAGGACTCCTTCTAATATTTATTGTAAGTTTGGTTTGGTTTTTACATATTCCGTTAATTTCTGTTTATCTGGAAATTTCCTAATGTCATCATCATATTTGAGTGAGCGTTTTGCAGGATATATTATTCTTGGTTGGCAGTTTTTTCTGTCAAGGTTTTATGTATGTTATCCCATTGCCTTCTTGCCTGCATAGTTTCTGCTGAGTAATCAGAGCTTAGTCTTATTGTTTCCCCTTTTTATGTGACTTTTTGTTTTTCTCGAGCTGCTCTCAAGTTTCTTTCTTTGTCTTTGTTTTTGGCGAATGTGATTATGCTATGTCTTGCTGACTTTCTTTTGGGGCCTGTCCTATATGGGGTTCATTGAGCTTCTTGAATGGTATCCTTTTCATCTTTCATGATATTAAGGGAAGTATTCCATCAGAAAATCTTCAGTGATCCTCTCTGTGTTTTCCACTTTATTCTCCTGTTCTGAAAGTTCAATGACACACAAATTTTTGCTTTTGATTGTATCCCACATCATTCTCAGGGTTTTTTCATTTTTCTTTATTCTTTGATTTTACCTCAAAGTGGTATTCAGTGATTTGTCTTCAGTTTCACTGGTCCTGTCTTCCATTGTTGCAAACTTGCTCCTAAAACTTTCTATTGCACAGTCCATTTCTAAAATCTTGTTGTTTATCTTTTGGATTTATAATTGCTGTTTCTGTATAATTTCTAGTTGTTTGTTTTGACATTTTGTTCCTGTATTATTTCCCTGAGTTCTTCCATTGTTTTGTCTGTGTTTTCCTGATTTTGCATTTTTCCTGATTTTGTCAATTTTTTCCTGCATTTTTGTCTGCATTTTCCTTCATCTCTTTCCTGTTCTCTTAGAGAGCCCCGAATATTAGAGTTTTGAATTCCCTGTCAGGTAGTTCTAGTGCCTTTTCTTCTACCAGAAGGTCACCTGTTTTATTTTGGTCGCTTGCTGGAGCTATCTTATTCTGTTTTTTTTTAAATATATTTTTATATTGTTTACTGTCTCTGGGACATTCAGGAATTATTTTCTTCCTTTATTGATTGTAGATTTGTTTGTTTTATCCTGCTTTTCTGTTTTATTTGGTTATGTCTGGGCAGGGGGGTTGGGAGTGTTTTATTGCTTCCTCATCTATGGGCACAATTATTCTCATCACCTTGTTCAGGTGGACAGGGCCTGTCACTCAGCTATGTTGCAGCTGGGCAGCACCAGTGGGACAGGCAGGAGATGAGGATGGGTCGTTTGTGGCACGAACTATGGCCAACCAGACAGGACAGGCGTGCAGTGTGGGGCAGGATTCAGTGGTCCAGGCGTCTGCACTGATGCCACTTGGGGGCTCGGTGCTTGGTGCACAGTGCAGATAGGCAAGAGAGAAGGGAGAGGATGTGATGTGTGGAGCTAAGTGGGTGAGAGAAAGAAGACAGAGAAATAGAAGCAAAAAATAAAAAAAGCCAAAAAATGAAGGAAAAAAGAAATAAAAAAGTAAATAAAATGGCAGCATGGTAAAATTTGGTGGGTGGGGGTGGTGCAGACCCAGGGAGGCCTTGTGCTGGTGGCTCTCTAACCAAATGGTGCTGCTTGGCCTGTCAAGAAGAGGCGTGGGCAGTGCACGGGGCTAGGTGGGGTGAGGGAGAAAGGAAAGGAAAGAAGGGAAAGAGAAGATAGAGAAGAAACAAAAAACAAAAACAACAACAACAGCAATTAAAAAAAATATGGTGCTGTGGGAGCTGACCGTTGGGGGTAGGGCAGAATTGGGGTGGTGGTGAGCTGATGTCTCTCTCACTGGGCAGCATGGCCCATCAAGAAAGGGTGGATGCAGTGCAAGTCCTAGGTGGGAGAGAGAAGGAAAAAGGAGAAGGAGAAAGATAAAGAAAAATAAAAAATATGGTGCTGAGAGAGCCGGCCAGTGGTGGCAGGAAGGACCCTGGGAGGCCATGTACTGGTGGCTTTCTAGCCACACAGTGCAGTACAACCTTTCAAGAATGGGCGGATATGGCACACGGGGCTAGGTGGACGGGAGAAAGGAATGAAAGGAAAGGAGACGGAGAGAAGAAACCAAAAAAACAAAACAAAACAAAATGGTGCTGAGGGACACTTCCAGCGGGGGCAGCAAAGAACTGGGAATCTGTGGCTTGTGGCTCTCTATCCGGGCAATGTGGTACAGTCTGTCAAGAAGGGGTGGAGATGGCACACGGGGCTAGCTGGGTGGGGGAATTGAAAGGAAGGAAGAGAGAGAGAGAGAGAAGAAACAGAAAAAAAAAGGCACTCAGAGACCTGGTCGGTGCGGACAGCACGGAACCAAGAGAGATAAGAAACAAAAAAGCCAAAAACAGTAACAAAAAAAATGACACTGAAGGAGCTGGCTTGTGGGGGTGAGGTTGCCCTGGGTGACAGTGAGCTGCTGTTTCTCCGGTGGAGTGACCATGGTCTGTTCAAAAGCTGCAGAGGCGTCATACAAGGAAGAAGGGTGAGGGGTGGGAAAGCATGTATCCCTGGTTACCGGGTGCTCTGTCTCCTGTTGGGAGCTCCATGGAGTTGCCTTCCCATACTCCTGGTCTCCCTTCCTTGGTGGCTATAGTCCAAGATGGCGAATCTGTGCCTTGTTAGCTGGTAGGGGACTTCCACTCTGTAGCTCTCCTCGTTCTCTGTTCTCTGTAAGTTTCCTATTCCATTTGGTGCTTGACTGAGTTCTTTATCCCTTCATTTGATGCTTCGGGTTTCAGGATTAACATTTGTATCTGTCTTACTTAGTTCTTTGGGTCTTTGCTGTAGAGGGACGGTGTGGTACCTCTCTCTATAGCACTGTGTTGGCTCTGCTCCATGACCATTTTTGTTTCTCTTGACCTTATGATTATAAGAAGGGTTATATGTAATGTTACTGAGTCTATCCCCCCTCTTCTATTCCCCTCCATCAGCAACCCTCTTCTGGCCACATTGTTCTCTTCACTGGTTCCTGCCCTGCTTACAAACATTCTGTCCTCTGCCCCCAACACACACACACACACACACACACATACACACACCCACACACCCCTCTCTTAAATCCAACCCTGCAGTATACTTCTCCAGACCACCTTCCCTACCTACTCAGTTCACATAGGCCTCCTGCATCAAAATGATAGAATTGGAAAATGAGGTTGAAAATTTAGACAGTGGATAGGTCATGAATAGCCTTGAATGTCATTTTATGGAGTTTAAACCTAAGCACAATGAAGTATCTGAACCTGTCATTGACCTCAACCATGTTGTTGTATGCTGTCGAGTTGATTCCAACTCATAATGACCCTATTAGACAGAGTAGAACTTCTTCCATAGGGTTTCCTAAGCTGTAATCTTTAAGTAAGCAGACTGCCACATCTTTCTCCCTCGGAGCGACTGCTGGGTTCAAATCACTGACCTTCTGGTTAGTAGCCGAGCACTTAACAACTGCACCACCAGGGCTATCCCCTGATGGTTAAAGAACAATCTTTGTGCGCACACCTACTATGTTGCAGACATTATTCTCAGCAACTAGGAAGACAACAGTGAATAAAATTGTCAAGGTCCTTGTCTTCAAGTAGGTAATCTTTTGGTGAAAGTAGACAAGCAATAAATGAATGATAAATAATAAATATTATATTTTCAGATGGAGATACATGCAATGAAGGAAATTAAACAGGGTGATGTGATAAAATGCGAAGGGTGGGCTAATTTAGGTAGAGTGTTTGGGGAAAGATTCGGAGGATGTGGCATTTGAACAGACCTGATTAATAGAAGGTGGCAGACATGCAGAGAGCCAGAAGAGGAATATCTAAGGAAGAAGGACCAGCAAGTGCAAAGATTCAACGTCATGAATGAATTTGGTGTTTTCTTAGAACTGCAAGGTTGTCATTGTGGATGGCATGTGATGAAGGAAGGCTGTGGTAGTAGAAAAAGCTGATTAGATTGCAGGATCGGGTGGTGCAAGGCAGTAATTCTCAGCCTTAGCTGCAAGTTTGAATCACCTGGAGAGCTTTTACAAAAAATGATGCCTATTATCACTCCCGGTGGTTCTGATTCAGTTGATATGGGGTAAAGTGTGGGCACTGTAATTTTTTAAAGGCTCACCCATTTCTTCTAACGTGCATACAAGGGAATAAACTGCTGGTGTTGGGCCTTGCAGGTGAATCGATTGCAGATGACATCAGATTAATAATAGGACAAATGTTTTACATTGAAATATCACTTGACAGTTCACAAAGCCCCTTGCTGTTTTGCTTCTCTGGATACCAGTGAGGTGCAGGCCACTAAGGTGAGGAGTGTGGGGAGCACCAAACAGACGATGTTCTTTGGATGAGATTTGGATAAACCACCTGGGAGAAGTACAGGTTCCAATCGCACTAAGGAAAACACTCTGAGGAATAACCTGACTCACTTCTGCCAAGGCCATCTGACATTTGGCCAGAAACAAGTTTTATGTTCTCAAGCTGCCTTCCCTTAGGTTTTGTCCAGTGTTGTGCTGGAGCTGATTTGTATAGACTCCCAAAAACCAATTCTGAGCATCTCTTTTGAACTTCACATTCAGTGTTATCGCAGTCCTAACTTGAAATTGGCCGCAGAAATCAGCAAACAGTACAAATTAGGCCTTCCCCACCCCACTCCCAGAGAGTCAGTTTACCAGCACACCACTGATTCTGTCTTTGTGGTACCTTCACTGCCTTCTAGCTAGGTCTGATCCCCTTGTTCTTTTCTGTTCTTTTCTGCCTACACTTTTATCCCAAGGTACCTCTGGAGTTTGGCAATATGATTGGAACTACATCCTGTGCAGACACAATTGCATTTTAGAAACACACTGCCATCTTCACATGCTTTACCTAATAGATGTGTCCCTGACCAGTTGTGTATAAATAACATTTCTTTAAATTCAATTCTTATTAAAATGCACAGTGGAGGATGATTATTTAAAGCTTGCCTGCGGGATGGGGTGGGAGGACTTATTTTCCACTATTTAGCCTTTTTAATTTTGTATCATATACTGTATTACCGTGTCTAAATATAAATTTGAAATAGTAACCTCTCTGTTATAAAACTCCCTGTGACCTTTAGACAAATTCTTTCCCCTCTCTGCACTTCAGTATCCCCATCTGAACACTCTAGTTTCCAATTTAAAGAGTCTCCATTCACAACAGGCATGCTGTCTGTTCACAACTCTGTGTAATTAGGGAACAGAAGCTGCTTATCTGAGTCATAGACAGTGTTTCTGTTATTGGCAAAAAAAAAACAAAACAACAAAAACAAAAACAATTATTAAGTTAACAAATACCTAATGAAAGTCCAAAATGGTCCAGTTCTGTGCTGAAATCTGTACGGGAGAAAGAGAAATGATAGCTCCTACTTTTTAGGAGCTTGCAATCTAGTGGGAGATAAGATAAATGCACACAAAACTCCAATAATACAAAAGAGTATAAGAGAGTTCTGGAATGGGGCAAGGAGATGTAGGTCATGGCTTGACTTCACTGGCTCACTGTGAAGCCTTGGGAAAGTCGCTGCTTTTCTTTTTCTTTTTTTTATTGTACTTCAGGTGAAGGCTTACAGAACAAATAGTTTCTCATGAAACAGTAGTACACAT